>NW_011888882.1:5785976-5791433 GCF_000151845.1 Pteropus vampyrus
GTCTACCCTACCAAACCATCCACCCCTTGAGGAAAGGAACTCTGTTTTGCTTCCCAGTGTATTCTCAATCTCTAGTGAAGAGCCTAGCACATAGTAGGGGTTCGAGGCTAATCTTATAATAATCCAACCCCACCACATGGCAAGAGCTGCCTTTTCCTTTTGGTAACTGGCAGACACACTTGGGGAGACCTGGTCCCTAATTCTACAGTCTCTCTCTCTCTGTGCATCCACCCAGTCTAGCACATAGCCAATGCACTAAAAAAAAAAAGGTTAGTTCAATGAATTAGCTGAAAATATACTTAAGTCAAGGAGTGAATGGATGCATTCATGTTAGTTAGGTAGTCATCTCATCATCTTTGTGACATCAGTTGGAGAAGGGTGGGGACCTCTTAAGACAGGAAGAGTGACATAGATGGCTGGTGGTTGTGTGATAGGGGTTGAGAAGGGTCAGTGCCCAGAAGATGTGCTTGTGGGACAAATCAAAATGCTGGGGGAAATGGTATCCAAATCCAAGCAGAAAGCGTTTGGCTCAGTAAGCCCCAGGAGTGCTCCTCTCTGGAAGTGTCAAGACTCTTGGCTCACTTCTAAGGCTGAGGAGTTCTTCATGGATCCAGGTCTGCCTAATTAAGCAACCTCCCATGTCCTTTGGCTCCCATTAGCCAGATATGAATACTAGGGCTTCACCTTCTGGCAGGGTTCCTTCCTTCAGTCTCTTTACCCTGTGATCCCCAACCCGTGAGGCTGGGCAGACTTCCCATTCTGCATGGGTCCCTGAGAACACTGCTTTTTCAGAAGAAGGAAGCCTTCCTGTAGATTCCTCTATGGGAAATGTTTGCCCATCACAGGTTTCAAAATGCTATTTCATAAATGTATTTCCCAAATAAAGAAACAGCTAACATTGTTGGCCCCAGGTATTCCAATCAGAAAGCTTTCTCATGTTGAGGAATGAATGCACACCTGTTTTGTTTTTTTTTAACTTGAAACCGACCTCTGTACACTATTACAAAGTATCTGCCTCATAACCAGGTTTCATTAAAAACTCATGGAGCTGACATCTGTTAAATGAGATAGTGATGAATCCAGGACAATCAAGAGCCCTGATTCTACTCTCTTAGAGGCCCCAAGGAAAATATGCAGCAGATGGGGCTGCTCTGGCCTCCCCTCTGACAATGAGCATGTGCTGGACAATGCCAGCTGCCATTTCCCTGCTCCTTCTAGTGCAGACCCCAGCCTCAAATTGTGTTTCCAGTTCTGCAGCTCAGCATGCCCGCCACCCCTAAGTACTCAAAAAAAAAAAAAAAAAAAAGGGTAATAGACCCTTCATTCCATCAGATTCCAATTGCTTTTAGGGCGTCTAAAATATATATTTTAAAATGACCTAAGGATTTTTACATATAATATTTTTCTGGGCATCAAGTGAGCTGATCTGCAACTTTAATAGAATGAAGTTTTTTTTAAATAAAAATGAAACGATAACCAAAGGATCAGTGGGGTCCTAAAAGCATAGAGGTCAGGTGGCAGCACTCACTTGCCAGAGCCAGGACACTGTGACTACTGAAATGACCAGTAAACAAGAACAGCTGCTAAGGGGCCTGTATAGAGCATAAAGAAATAAAGACTTCTTGGACTTTACAAAATAGATTCCATGGGAGAAATGACAATAATGTCAACTTGCACATAAGGGGAATGCCCTTAGGGTGTAACTGGAATGCCTCAAACCACAGAAACATCAGGCCCCACCTGCGAGAGCTGATAAGCATGAGGATCCTACCTTGTAAGGTCCATATAAGCCAAACACCTCAGATAGAGGATGCTCAAGCCTAACCGGATAGCATTACCGACGGGTGCACTAGAGCCGAAGACTCTGACCTTCTGACCCCTTGTAGCCACTGGCTTGGGACCGATGCGCAGCTTGCTACACTGCCAGTCAACAGAGCTCACTTTGGAGATGCTAAGGACTTTGACTCTGTACTTCCCCTCTCTGTGTGTTGTGTGTTAAGCTGTGTGGGCACTTGGTCGGTTTATCTGAGAAGGTTGCACCCAATAAACGTGGAGTTGTGGAAAGACACAAACGTATTCAAGAGCGTTACTTCAGTAGCTGCTTTTCTTGCTCACAACAGGGTCTGGCCCACAAGATGTAGACAAGAAAGCAGATGACCCTGGGGAAAAACATAGATAGGCAGCCAACAAGAGTGCTGCTTAACCACTAGAGACAGGATGAAGGAGCAGGAGGCTGAGGACATCCCAATAAAAAGCCAGTCCCTTGCTCAATTCCCAGACTTGGGCAATTTTCAGATCCAGAACCCACTGACCAAAAAAGTGGCTATATCTGTGGATGGAAGGACACTATAACACGGAGCAAAGATATTCCATGGCAATTCCTCCTGTCTTTCTGAACCAAAGTGACCAACAGTCATTTACTTGAGTAACTGGACACTGAGGAAAGGAAACTACTCAGACATTTCACTCTTAGACACAGATCTGAGTCGACACTGAAACCTGGAGATGCAAAGTGTCATCATGGCCCCGCCTCTCATAGTGAGGGCTAAGGTGGGCCAGGTAATCAATGGAGACCAGGCTAACCAAGGACCCGCTGGGTCTGTGGTGGTCATTGGCCCAGACCTTGAGTGTATAACTGGAACTGTTATACTTGGCAGTTGGAGTAAGGTCCACATTGGATCCCTGGACTATGGATTTAAAGTCCTCAGAGTAGAGATGGCCAAGTGGAAACCTTTGAAAGGGCCAAGATCATGCATCATAGCATATAACATCCAGGGCATAAGGTGGAGATTAGTACCACTATTGTAGTTTCACATAGTCCTGGATTGATCCTAGCCCTCTGGACTACATTAAGTCTCCTGGGTGAGTGTAGGTGTGGGACAGCTCCACTGCAGCCAGTTCTAGCCCGGATCTACAGGAGTCCTTTCACTGCGGCTGCCAACCCCTCACAAGGTGACTTTGTTTAAAAAGAATAATGAACTCACTCCAGTAAGTATGTAAAGTAGGAGTCCTTAATGCCAGTAGTAAATTGAGTTTCCTGAATAGACAATTTTTTTTTAAATGTAGAAAACTCAGAAGGTTTATAGGGAAATTTAATTTTATTATCCCAAAGATTTCGATCTTTGTCTCAAAGATTTCATGAGGAAAATACAAAAATAGATTTTTTACACAAGCTTAATTGGCCTGAAAGGATGATTAGAAAGGTCATACACTTCCATTTACTAAATGTTTTCTGTGAACAAGCTGATCTGTGAATTTCTCTCTCTGAAGATACTGACAAAATTAAATTTTTTATTGAACTGAATTAAAGATGACTTCATAATCAGGGAAGATAGATTCATAAAGGCTTTTATCACATGTGATTTGCCAACATGCGGTATCTTTTCTCAAATTGATTTTTCAGAGGCATTAGATTTTACTGAGGCAAAGCCAAACTTAACAAAATTGTTATTCATATCTCTTGGGGGGAAAAAAAAGACCTCTACAGCTATTTTGTCTGGAAGTGGAAAGTTACACTATAATTCTCGACAGTTAATAGTTAAAAATAAATAAATAAATAAAAGAGCACGTTAATTTCTAGTCTACTTTCTGTTGCTAAAAAGACATTAAAAATAAATAAATAGTGATGAAAAAGTATACAGTTAAGAATTTTCAACATTGTCAGTATGACTTTTTTATGTTACAATGATCAAATCCAACAAAATTAAGGTTTTGCACTAGCTGATCCTTTTGGATGTGATAAATAAAAGCAGAATCTATATTCACATAAATCTCTTTTCTCCAAAAAGACAAGGCGTATAGTCTGTACTCAGATCACCTCTGCTGCTAGCAGAATCATGCAACAGGTTGGAGAGTGAGGGGTTTTAGGAAGGTACAGTCAAATCTCCCTCAGATGTCTTTTAAAACAGAAACAAGTTAACATTTTCCTAAATGGGTTAGACAACCAAAAGCAAGAGGATGATTCAAGTCTCCTGCTGGTCCTGAGCCTCCACATGTCTCATTGCTGCAAGTCACCCTCAGAGCAGCTAAAGGGGCTCTGGACTTGGGAGATGCAAATGAGTACGACTTGGCTCTGCTCTCACAATGCTCAGTCTTCTTGGGGAGACAGATACCTAATATACTCTACAGAATGGTGTGGTGAGTGCTGTAAGAAGCCAGGATGCTGTGAGCACCCAGAGGAGAATGCGCCCAACTGAGGCATCTCTTTGAGACCCTCAGTGGTCCCACCTGTCCACAAGTTACCACTCAAAGCCTGAAATCTCTTAGTACAGTAGTTCTCAAAGCGTGGTCATGGGCCCGTGGGAGTTCTCCAGACTCGTTTATGGAGGTGGCCAGGTCAAACTCCTTTCATTATGATACTAAGGTATTATTTGCCTTTCTCATTGTCTTTCCCTCTAAGCTGCAGGGTCCCCAGGGGGAAGAAACAGTCTTCCTCACCCTTAACTCATTAAACTCCAGTAATCAGCGCACTGGATGCTCAACAAATTCAAGAAAAGGAGAAACAGAGAGAAATTTTATCTCACTCTCATGCCCTGACCTAACGACTAGAGCTCAGAGGGAGGGGCACTCCTCAGAAGGCGAGATGTACTGGACAAAACAGTAGGCACACACTCAAACCCTAGCTGCCCAGCACACATACAAACCTTCTTCCTTTCCCCCAAACACTTCCAGAAATGTCTTCTTATAACATAGTCAGAGATCCCCATACACAAATTTAAGCATGTACTCCCAGCCCACAGGAAATCACCAGGGCCCCATCCAGCTATTGTCGCCAGAGGTGACATCATGACACCATTGTTTCCTGAGCACAGGACCTTTGGGATGTGTCTGTCTTAGCTATTCTGCCGCCTTGGGACCAGATGGTAAATTTTATGGCCAGCCCAACCACCTCTAAAGTATGAACTGGGGGACAGGGAAAGGGGTAAGGGAAGAGAACTTTGTATTTAAATTATAATCCCCATTTTAAAAGAAAAAAATGATGGTGTTAAGAGAGGTGCTGGAATAATTTGCTTTTTAGCGGCAAAGAAAATGCAGATAGAGGCACTTTCCTTGTTTCTGTAACTAACCTTGAGGCCACAGCGTATGTGACCCTCCCCTCATCATCTATGTCATGCTTCTCTTGCTTTTGATCAGCATCCTGGCTGCTGTCTAGTTTAGCAGATCCTATTTCAGTCCTTCTCTTTCTCTAGAAACTAATGCAAGTGGTTTGGTTTTTGTGATTTTCTTTATGAAAAAGTCTTCTTCAACTACTGAAGATCAATTTCAGATACGGTTCTTATTTACCAATTGGATGGCAATTATATCAGCGTCCACTCAGATGAATGTACCCAAGAAATGAACCCATAAAAATATTTTGTGTGTGGGTAGCAAGGGTAAAAAGATAGCTTACTGTTCTTTATTAGTAAATGGCCCTCCAGCTTCTGAAAATGAAAAGGGGACTCAGAGTCTATTGAAGGA
>NW_011888882.1:5791483-5834590 GCF_000151845.1 Pteropus vampyrus
AAAAAATGATGGTGTTAAGAGAGGTGCTGGAATAATTTGCTTTTTAGCGGCAAAGAAAATGCAGATAGAGGCACTTTCCTTGTTTCTGTAACTAACCTTGAGGCCACAGCGTATGTGACCCTCCCCTCATCATCTATGTCATGCTTCTCTTGCTTTTGATCAGCATCCTGGCTGCTGTCTAGTTTAGCAGATCCTATTTCAGTCCTTCTCTTTCTCTAGAAACTAATGCAAGTGGTTTGGTTTTTGTGATTTTCTTTATGAAAAAGTCTTCTTCAACTACTGAAGATCAATTTCAGATACGGTTCTTATTTACCAATTGGATGGCAATTATATCAGCGTCCACTCAGATGAATGTACCCAAGAAATGAACCCATAAAAATATTTTGTGTGTGGGTAGCAAGGGTAAAAAGATAGCTTACTGTTCTTTATTAGTAAATGGCCCTCCAGCTTCTGAAAATGAAAAGGGGACTCAGAGTCTATTGAAGGAAGCCACTCACGTGCAGATAGAGAAACCTGATCTACCCTAGAAGCACATCAGAACACGTGGAGTTTCTAAAATAATCCATCACCTCTTCCAAATGGAGCAAATTAAGTCTCAATAAGGAAGTAAAATAGATCATTCTTTCTTCAATAAAGGATTCATTTAACCATAACAATCATCAGTTAGCTCTATTGTTTGTTAGACAGGATTCTGAGAAGTGGCGTTTATCTCAACAAAACAAATAAAAAATTCCAGGGGGGCTAAACAGAAAAAGAGAATGCATCTTTAAAATGGTTTTGAAGAACAAAACAAGATTTAAGGAAAAGCATGTCTGAGACATTAGGCCATCTTCACTTTCTCTGGCCACTCTAAGCAACTTTATTCTGACGAGACAACACCAAATTCCTCTTATTTATTATTATGTCATCCTTTAATCCTGGTTTTATGATGGCATCAGTCAAAAATGTCTTAATTAGGGCTTAACTTTCATCTGTAAGGTAACCTTCCATAAAATCCCAGAACCTCGGGGTTTGAGATATCTTCAAGGTCATTTGGGCTGATCGGTTTTCCTTCTCCCATTAGACGGGTTGGTTTTCTTTTCTATTTTATTTATGAGGAAGGGAGAACTGAGACAACTCGTTAAAAAGCATAGAGATAATGAGATCAAATCACTATTAGAAAATGCAGAAAGTTGTTCATGTTATGTTTGACTAAACAGAGAACAAACTATATGTGCACATGACGAAGTCAGCCTTGTCTGGATACCAAATGTCAACTCATGTAACACAACTGCACTCCACAAGTTATGCAGAGTAACAATGTGTAAATATTTTACTTTGATATAATCTTATATTTATAAAAATATAAGAATAGTTCAAAGAACTCCTTTTTCCTCTCTCTCTGATTTACTAATTACCAATATTTTGTTCCATTCGTTCATTTTCTGGAACCATTTGACGGCACTTTGTTGGCATCTTGTCCCTTTATCCATAAGTACTTCAGTGTTTATTTCCTAAGAATGAGGGCTTTCAAAGTAACAAATTTTTGATCAAAACATAAAGGGAGCATAAAAACCATCAGAGTAAATTAAAAATATGTTAACTACAAAGAAAAATACTCTGACTTCGTTTTGCACAAGAGAGGAATTTTTGGCCTGTTATGCTTACTGTCATACTCTCAGGCCCTACCTACCAAGTGCCTGACACACAGCAGCTGCTCAATAAATAGCTATTAATTTCATAATGTGATAGTGTGATACTATATTGATTGCATTTCTAAACAAAGTATTTCTAAAATAAAGCAAAGGCAATGACAGCAAAATATTCAGTCATCTCTTTATTACCTAGAGTTTATAATTCACCAATTACAAAAAGAGGAAAGACCTTCAAATGTAAAGGACTAATAGGAAATTACCTTTTTAAGATGACACAAAACAGACTATAACATAAGCAAACTGACTCTGTTGGTCCCCCTCAGAGCCACACGGGTGACCTGCTTCCTCTTCACAGGTAGCGGTTTCTGATGTATTCTCGGTACACAGAGGTGTCTTCTTTCCCGAGGGGCTGCATGACACCTTGACTGGCCTGGATGTGGGCCTGGAAGATCTCTGTGGATTTTCTATCTACCCTTGGAGGCTGAACTTCATAGATGTTGTCTTGAGAGAAAGCTGAAATGGGTGTTCTATAAAACAGAAGAGAGGGCTACATTACAGAAAATAAAGTGAAGGACCACAGGGAGCAGTGGTCTCAAAGTGTTTGAGAACTACTGATCTTGAACGCGCGGGCTTAGCAGCAACAAGCGGCTGCAGTGAGCTCCCCTGTCCCCTCACAGATGGCCTCCTCCTCTGCCTGGATGACAGAGCTGGGTCAGCACCTGGCCAGGGAGCCTTCCCCGAAGCACAGGCCAGGCGGGCACCCCTCTACTGTTCTCACAGGCCTGGGCATATCCCCATCTGTGCATCGTCTGACTCTCTCCCGTGACTGAGAAACTTTAGGGGGGTGGTCGTACAGACTTTTTGCTCCTTGGTACACAGTAGGTGCTCAATCGTTTTTTTGTTTATTGATTTTGTATCCTGCAACTTTACTGAATTCATATATTCGTTCTAACAGCTATAGACATTGTTTTTTAAAAGGAAGACTTAGTAGGAATCAGTGAAGTAGAAGATACTAATAATTCCTACCTCACACACTGATGACAGTAGTAAATTTTGTATGTGTGAAGTGCTCACTCAGCATAATGCCTGGCACACTATAAGTGCTCAGTGAATACAAACCATTGTTAGTAATTACAGATGCATAATTCCTTATCTGAAATTCCGAAATCCTAAAAGATTTAATAACCTAACGTTACTTTGCTGGTAAGATTTGACCCAAGTGAAACTCATTTGGTGGTACATCCTAACCTGAACTGACAATACTCAATCCCACGTCATGCGAATATTAATATATTTAATTATCAGACAAGGCCTCAAATCACACTAGGGATGTTATTATAAGGCATATGTACTATCTTGGTATGCTAACGCCCCAAAATTCTGAATTCTAAAACACATCTAGCCTCAGGCTTTAGGATGAGAGATTACTGATCTCTAACAGGGAGCTTCCTTCCTCTCCAGAGTGATTTGAAAAGCACCCAAGAATCTGTCTGTTCAAAAATACCCCTCTAGTCCTACCACACCTAGTGCTTGAAATTGCCATCCACCCCTTGGAGGAAGGTACTATCTCCAGAAAGTCCTTGTCAAAATACATCTTGGTGTCTGACACACCCTCTACTCATCGAAGGTTGAGCGCCTACTAGTTATTACATCCTTATCTGGAGACAGGGCCTCAAGAGATGAGTCAAGCAAGTCAGGTGTGATGCAGAGGGAGTATGCATGTATAGTGTGGGTGGAAGGTCAGGAAGGGGCCACTGGTAAGGGAAGATGGTAAGCTAGGAAGACGTTGTGAGGGATCGGGAGTACAATGACAACACATGCCACCACTTAGCTCAGGGCTGGCCCTGCCACCTGGAGGGCAGTTCTCCACATCAGGCCACCAAGATAATACAGAGAGAGAAGATCTGGAGAATCTATTAGCTCATGTGCATCTTATCAGAGGAATCAGGAAGGTATCCTAGATGACTGCTATTGGGTTGGCTGGGAAAGATCTCCTTGAGTCAGAAGCAGAATTGGACCTCAGACTCAGCTGGTTCTGTACTTGGAATGTCACCATTTTAAGGGACATGAGGCAATGCAGGCATACACGGAAGACGGGAGTTGCACAGTAACACCCTCAATCCTCACAGGGTTTGTCACAGTTAAATGTGGGCCTTCCTTACTCTCCCAGGAGCAGTCGAGGTGGCTGACTCTTCTTGCCTTTACCTAGAACACTAACACGTCCTGCCACGGCTGGAGACACTGCGTTAAGTCATATTAAATAAAGTCACATTAAAACAAAATTTAACTGGAGGTGGAATATTCTCTCTGGATAACATAGGGTAATATAGTTCAACTCAAATTTGGTATATAGTTTATGAAATACTCCCATTTGTCTCAAAGCACTTTGATAATTTCACATAATCTTAGGATGTATCCTTATTTAACTAAACAAAAAACAAAGGAGTCAGCAAACACAGGGATTATACCCTCCATTTCACAGAGGACATATTTAAAGTCAATTTTTAAATGGGACTCATGGTTTTTGTCCTCTCTTTGAAGCCAGACCTTTGACTGGAACCCTGTGTGCACTAATGAAGACCTCTCTGGCAAAAATCACACCAGACATCCAACAGACATAAAAAGATACTGTCTGGGAACTAAACATTAATGTGGCTGAGAAAGGAGAATGCCAAGTCACCAAGTCATTGCTTTATCCTTCAGAGGCCTCAGCTACACACACAGGCAGGCGGGCTGTGGGAGGTGACAGGATCAGGGCCCAGCAACTGGCCGATGACATAGGGCTAGGGAAACCATGAACCGGGGCACAGATCAGCCACTTCTAACGAGTGCCTTGGGTTTCTTAGCAGCAAATCAATCAACAGCTCACCCTACTTCTCAGGAAACTGCTTTGCTGCCATGTGGAGTAATGGGAAACTGTTAGAAACACTTTACGAAATGCCAAACAGCTTAAATGTTATCAGACTGAGTGGCAGGTGGGTCTCTCCAAGACCACCTCACTATAGCTTCAAAACAATGTAGGGAGTCAGAACATGCATCAGCTAGGCCCTTTGTCCTTTTTTTCCCTTCTAGATTCAAAGTCTATATTAAACAACAAAATCGTAATGCTAAAATGTTTATTAGTGGACTTGAGCCAGAAAGAAGCTTAAGACATACTCAATATTACTGGCATAATCAGAAAAAGGAGCAGGAAGAAATGGATTCACAAAGAAACCTTTGTTTCTTCAATTTACTTAGACGTCAAGAAGCCAGTCACAACGCGCTCCTCATAGTTTTCAGGCAGTGGTTCTTCAAGTGTGATCCCCAGACAAGCAGCATAAGCGTCACCTAGAAACTTGTTAGACATATAAATTCTCAGGGCTACTCCAGACCCACTGAATCAGAAACTCTGAGGGTGGGGCCCAGCAAAGGGATTTAACAAGTGATTCTGATACTAAAGTTTGAGAAGTATGTACCATGTTAAATAAGATCTTATTTGTGGTCATTTTTAAGCAAGAATTTTTTTTTTAAAAATAATATACTACTATTAACCCTACATTGAGAAGGCATGATTTAACATTTAATTATAAAGATAAGCAGCAATATTAGGTTCGCCACACATTTCCTAATGAGAAACGTTTAATTTCCCCGTTGGCTTACACATATCCAAGATGGGCAAGAAATACAAAACGTCCAAGATGCTCGCAAGGGGCTGGTGGTCAGCACTTTGTCCCTGAAAGCACTGGAAAGAGACGGCGTTCGATCTAACAACACTTCCAATACTACATGGAATAGTCTTTTTATTAGCTTAAAAGGTGTCTGTTTTGGGGATGGAAAAAAACAAACAAACCAGTATTTAAACACTAAATGATGTAGAAATTGTGAGACCACTTTCTTTTATTTATTCCAGCAGAGAGAGCTGGTTTATCATTGCACTTTCATGATGGAAAGAAATGGTTCCACATTTCTCTCTTGGCCACAAAGAGATTTTTTTTTTTTCCAGCTTCTCCTCACAGCCCGCAAAGGCATAAGATCTATTGCCTCTAATTCAAATGCTAGTTTTATTTCTGGTGGTAAATCATTACAATTACAAATCTGTAGGCTTATTTCTTTTTATCTACAAAACCTAGTTCCATCTTCAAGGAGAGCTATGTATTTCCCCTCAAGGAATGTTACAGTCTTATTTAGAATAATGTACTTACTTGCCAGTTCATTTGTGGGCTGCTCAACCCCTACTGCTTGGTGCACTCAAACACAGAGGATTGATGACACTTAGTCTTAACTGAAGTTCCCATTCATAGAAGAGCAACGCTTCAGGCGGAAATTCATTAGACACACCACATGTTTTTGAAGAAAATCCTTATTCACGCCCTTTAATGCTCTTTCTTAAATGTGGTATTATTCGCTTGATTATAATCTGAACGTGTCTGATAATAACTATATCTTACACTTGGATGCAGAACTAATGTTTGAATCCCCTTTAAAGTTCAATTCCTGTTGAGGCTTTTTTTCTGACTTATGTGTATTGAGTACCCAATAAACATATGTTGGTTTCACAAGAAAATATTTAATTCAGATTGAAATGTCTTCTAAATTTAGTAGTCATAATGATTTGTAGTTGGTGAGGGAAATACTAGACAATATTTGGATAATCTCAATAATTTTATATATGGGATACTCTTCCATATATACTTTTTCTATATTTAGCATTTTGGCATACATCAAACCCCATTTGGCATTTCCAGAAAATTTAGTAATGGTTCTAGTCACAGAATATACTTTCCTTCCAGTGGTCCTTCCTGTTGCTACGCAAATTCTAAGTTTTCTCCCAATGTGGTCGTTTTCATCTCACCAAATCATTCTTTGTTATTCACGACTGAGTCACAGAATCAGAAGAATATTATAGCTGGAGACCTTACAGAAGAGCTCTACCAATCCCTTTATTTGCAGATGATGACTGTCATTAGGTTATTTCTTTCATTACTTCCTCTACTTTCTAGGAGAAAACAATAATTAGGACAGGTTCACATCAACCAGATGCTCTGGTCTCAGTGGAGCAAGACCTCAGCAAATGCTGGAATAGCACTAACCTTTGATTATTAGTCTATTTGTCTTTCTGCCAGTTTTGTAATTTCTATTAGGAAATAATAACTCATCACTTAACTGGCAGAGAGGCCTATGACACACATGGCCATGAAACGATGTTCTCTCTTTCTAGCCTTTAGTATTGCTCAGAGCCTTTAGCCCTCAGTTTGTGGGTGCCGTTCTAACATTTTTCTGTGACTATCCATTGCTTCTCCTTAGTCCCCTTGTTAGGTTGCTTGTACCTTTCCAACAAGGCACTCATACACTGAAGCCTAGTCATGAATCTGTTCTACCAAGGTGATACAATGAGAATGTGTTTGCTTCTTCATGTTAAAAAATTAAGACAGTGCTATATATTACTCACGTTCCTTGCACAACTATAGACATCTAAGTCCAAAATGGAGCTCTCAAACTGCGCTTGTCCAATATGGTGGCTATTAGCCATATATGGCTGTTTAAATTAATTAAAATTAGATAAAATTTTAAATTAGTTCCTCAGCAGCACTAACCATATTTTAAACGCCTTAAAATGTAACTTCCTATTTTTATTATATCTATATATATAGTCAATGTAATACACATAAGAGCCTTAGGAGGCTGTTACAAGCTTGTCAGAGCGGGCAGTGGTGAGAAGGTGGTAGAGATTTTAGTCATGTGCTTCATCTACATCTGGCTAATCAGACAGTGCCTACATGGCAGAAGTACAAGCAGAGTTTGGGACATTAAAAAATGACTGCCTATCAGCTATACTTTTATTGCACCCAATGGTAGATGGCTAGTAGAACCAAGGACTTTACTTCACTATCCAAGTAGGATGCTTTCCTCATTTTTCCCTAATGGGATTGAATCAGTGCTAATACATATGGCAGTTGTATGTTTCCCATTCTCTCCCTTTCTGAATGAGAGTTTTTCTTTTCTTTTGCCACCATTGTATATTGGGAGCAGACAGTCTTTTTGTTTAGAGGTCACGAGATTACAAGAAACCTCATCTGGACATGATAAAGAGAGCTGCATAAAACTCAGATATCATAGACTTTGAGTGGGATGCAGTAACTTATGAGGGGTGGGGAGTGGGTTCTACTTATGGCAAGAGGATAACTGGATAGCAGGAGGGCCAGACTGTCATGGATAACAGAATAGATTTCTCAATATCTACTTGAACTTTCTTTCTGGCATGCAGAAGCTGAAAAGCAAAAAGGAATACCATAGACTCCTTTGAAATTCAGGTTCAAAATATGATTCAAGTTCTACGTACCATTTTTGTTCATAGGAGCAATGATTTGGAACTGAGTAGCATGGATAAAAGCTAGATGTAGGGGATCCCTTTTGCAGACTGTGTGTGGCAAAGGTGACATGTTCTTGAGTTGGCCACTGTAGTGGTAACTTCTTGATTGTATCTGAGGAGCCTGGTTTTGCAGCCAGAGCTGCTGTGATAGCTTCCTGATCAAGGCAGATGCAACAGCCACTTTGATGGTGTGCCATACGGTTTTGGGAGTTGTTCCTGGAAGCTTGGTCTATTGTCTGTTTCTTTGGCTCTCCAGTGATTCTGAAAACCACCTATAATCCTATCACAAATCACTTTCCGTTTGATAATCCTACCTAGAGAGGATTATGCTTTCTGCAACCAAGCCAGCCAATGAGCAAAGCACATCCAGTTCCAACTCTCTTTTGCTTTACCTAGCAGCAGGCAGCCAGGCTCCTAGATGAGCCCTGTTCCTAGATGGTTCTAGTGTGAAGGGGATACTCCCAGCAACTGGGCACATGTATGTCTGCTGCCCAAGGAGCCAGAAGGGATACTCTGTCAAAGCATGGTGGTACTTTTTATGTTTTGGCCACAGCCATTAATATTTTTATTGGTCCAGATATGGCAGAGTGACACTGCTTTACATTCTGAGAACTGTAAAATAAAAATGTCATTTGTGTTTTTAAAAGAAGTTTGGTTTTAGAGAAATGAAGTAGAATGATTTTGGGGCTCAAAAAAGGTAAAATGCTTCCAATTCAGGATGCAATTTATAAACTGTATGGTTTCCCTCCCATCTGTAGGACACATTATCTATCTTGTTATAAAATGAAATGCAGTTTTTCTCTGTTCCAGCTGTGTTTTTATTACAAACACCAGGGGAGTGGCCAACAGTATTTGGCTGCATTGTTTTGTAGGCTATAACTTGAACATTTCAGCTGTTGTTTAATGAGAGAACACTTGGCTTTGAGCCACGGGCTGCAGGGACTGCTTATCCTGCACAGCACTGGGTCTGTTCTGCCAATCAAGGGCAGGTTGCACATCAAGGACATAACAGCTGTTCTCAAAGGGCAAAGCAGGAACTGCACCACCCAGAGTCATCCTTTTTCCCTGCCTGTGTGCAGGCCCTGACTCTCCCTCAGGGCAACTGGTCATCTACTAGACATCTACGCAGTGACCTTTGGGAGCAATCTGTCTCTTCTGCCCTCAAATTTCCTACAGTAGGAGCGGCAATGGCCTGTCACTCCTGGAAACTCAGACCAGTAGGTTACAGTAATGACCATGTGCCTTATTCCCACATAGAAGTGATGATACCCTACTTTCATTCTTCTTGCTCATTAGGGTATTTTCACCTTTTCCTGATGATTTACAAAGGGCTACCACTGAGCCTGCCATATCATATCATTACATCTCTTATAACCTGAACCTTTTTCCTAATAAACTTTTGATTTTAGAACCACTTTAGGTTTATATAATTATTATGAAGAGGATGAAGAATTCCCACCTATCCCACACCCAGTTTCCGCTATTATTAACATCTTCCATTAGCACAGGTATATTTGTTACAATTAACCAACTGATATTGACACATTATTATTAACTAAAGTCCATACTTAGTTTTGACCTAATATCCTTTCTTTGTTCCGGGATCCCACCCAGGGTATGTTACATACAATCAGCGTGTCCCCTTAGGTTCCTCTTGGCAGTGACAATAGCCTTTCCTTGTTCTCGATGACGCTGATAGTTTTGAAGAGTACTTAACCCGCATCTTCTCAGAGTTGGCTTTTCCTTTACTAATAATAAGAATTAGAGAAAATTATCTTTTGGAAGGAGGTATCAGTAGGATCATGAGCCTTCAAAATAAAACCAACTGTCAGAAAGACTCATGTGGCTTCATCTCAATGTCCGTCTTTGATGGCATGTTGGGCATGCTGCCCAGTGGGGATTTGGACAGCTGCCGAGGGGACTACTATGGAAGATTCGGCAGAAGGTTTCCCCAAACTGGCTGGTCACTACCTTCAAATGGGGAATTTTATGAAACACAGATTGCCAGGCCTCAGGCCCAAGGATACTGAATCAGAATCTCTAGCAATAGGGTTTTGAATTCTGTATTTTGCCTTCCTTTCAAAAGAAAATAATGCTAATTTTGTTTTTAATACAAAAAATTATAAAGGAAACATGGCCCATAATGTCAGTGTTACTAATATAAATAAAAGTATAAATGTAGAAAGTTTAAAGAGGAACCAAAAGTCCAAAATAAAAACTGAATGTATCCCCATAATCTACTTTAACCATTTTCTAGGGACACTTTGGCTGTTTCCTGTTTTTATTGTCTTTTGTTTGCTTTGGGATTTGGATCTCAACAAGCTTCATAAGATATTCTGTTATAACAAGAAATCTGAAAGCCACTATTACAGAAGACATTCTCAGTTCAGCTGCGAGGGAGCAGAATGTCCCTTCCAGTGCTGACGTCCATTATAAAAATCATAAAGCCCTGCTCTTCCTCTTCCTCCCCAGAACAAGTCAGACCTAAAGCCATTAGATGGGGCAGAGCAAGGAGAGACAGCCTGTGACAGCATGTGGGGAGTCAGAGCCCAAGTGGGGTGAGGAGGGCGTTTATAAGGGTGGTGTCTCTGTAATGGGAGTCAGAGCCTTAATGGAGGGCACCTCTGTGCAGTGGTGATGGAAGACTGGCTATGTTTGGGGGAATTAATCAAATAAATAAATATAATAAAGGTAACAGGAGCCAAGTTTCTCACTGCTAGAGAAGCAAGTCACTAATATGCAAAGAGAGAAGACTAGAATAGATGCTGGGTACCCTATAATTAGAGGTACTGGTATGAATTTATGGATTTAAATATATATATTTTTACCTATACTTATTTATGTTATGTTTATAAACACATTTATATTATATAAAAATATATGTATTTTTTAAATGTACTTTTATATACACCTATGTATATGCATATTTACATATATATGCAAATATGTACATGTCTTACGAAAGGGCCTGGGAGTAGCAACATCCCAATGGCAACAGACACACCTAGTGCCCAGATCTTGGCTTTAATACCATTTTCCACTAAAAACAACCAAAGATCTTTAGAGAAATGACTGATTTCATGGCTGGGGCAGGCAAAGAACATGATGAGCTTAGAACATCTTGTGCCAGAAATCAAGGAAATGCTCAAAAAATGATGAGGACACATCCAAAGAACACAGAAGCCAGGTTAAAGGGACTCTGTTGAAATTTGGAACAATTTGAGCATCAAAATAAATAACGATAGCGACAGATTATTCCCCATTGAATAAAATTGGAAAGCAAGATCTCATACTAAAAAAAGTCCATAAATGAAAAAATTGAAAGTTTGATGAAGAAATATTTACATAGTTTCAAAGTATCTCTCACAAAATATTCACTAATTAAAAGGAGAAAAAAAGAGCAACTTCACAGTGAAAAAACACAGAAGACATAACTTTAATTAAGGGATTGAAATAAAGATCATTAGCAATGGGATGAAATAAAATCGCGTGCCACTGACAGGATGCAATGAAAAGAACCCACCACCGCTTCTGCAATATTCCTGCTTGTATTCATATGTGCCTTAAGCCAACAAGCATTTATTATGTCATGGTTTCTGGGGGTCAGGAATCTGGGACTGATTTAGTTGAATGGTTCCAGTTCGAGGGCTCTCACAAGGTAGAAGTCAAGCTGTTGGCTACAGTGACAGTCGACTTAAGGTTTAACCGGGGCTGAAGAATACGCTTCCAAGCTCACTCAACATAGTCAGCAGGCCTCAGTTTCTCACCGGCTGTTGGTTAGATGCTTCAGTTCCTTGCCATTTGGGCCTGTCCTTAGGGCTGCTCACAACACGAAGTTTGCTTCCCCCAAACCAAGTGATCCAAGATATCACTTTTATAACCTGACCGCTTCTGCTACAATGTGGGAGAAGACTGCATAAGCATGTGAATAACGAGAGGTGGGGCCAATCTGCAGGCTGGCTGCCACACTGCCAAAGATTCATAACCAGAAGATAATCACGACAAATGCAAATTGAGGGCCATTCTACAAAATAATTGGTCTGTATTTTTCAAACTGTCAAGGTCATAAAAATTGAGGAAAAATGGGGAACTATTCCAGAATGAAGGAGACTAAAGAGACAGGACAACTAAATGCAACATGAGATGCTGGACTAGATCCTTTTGAGATTAAAGACATTATTGAAACAACCGGCAGAAATTTGAGTGGGGTTTCAATAGCTTCGTCAGAGGATTGGCTGGTAGCAATGCACTGATGTTAACTTCCTGATTTTACTAGATTGCACTGTGATTTTTAAGAGAATGTTCTTATTCATAGGTAACACTCGCTCAAATGTTAGGGAGAAATAGGCTATCAGATCTGCAATTTACCCTTAAATGGTTTAGGGGAGGGGAAATATTCTTTGTTCTGTAATTGCAACTTTTAGATAAGTTTGAGATTGTTTCCAAATTAAAAATGTATATAAATTATAAAGACGTAGGAGAGAAATGTAAAATTGTCTAAGTTAAAAGTAGAAAATTCTAATTTTATTAGGTTGAATTATGATACTGCTGTTTTTGTAGGTCAAAAACATATGACTATTGGTAATTTCATATGGTTAAACTTAATACAGAAAATCTCACAAACTAATCAACATCAAAGATAATAAAATTATGGATTTCAATAAAAATGCAAAAACAACTCATAGTGCCCTTTAGAGGATCTCTTTCCTGCAATTACCCACTCTTCGTCCAGAATCCTCAGCATCTGCCTCTCTGTAGATCCCTTTCCACCAGCACACAAATAAGCTGTCATACTAACTCATATCATAGAAACAATTTCTTGATTTTATAGTCCCCTCCAGATACAGTCCTATTTCTTTGCACCCTTTATAGCATTTTTTGAAAGAATGGTTTCTACTCTTCATGTCCTCTTACTCACTTCCCATTTTTTTCCTAAATTCACTCCAAGTGTGCTTGCAAAGCTACCACCCATAAACATTTACTCATCAAGGCCATCAATTACCTTCCCGTTAATTTTTCTGTATTCAACACTACTGCCCACTCCTTCCTTCTTGAAACATTTTTTTTCTCTTGGCTTCTGTGAAACCACACTTCTCTTGAGTTTCCTATTTCCCTCTTTGCCTACAACCTTGCTGCCTGCAATTCATTCTCCAGAAAGCACCCACGGTCATCTTTTAGAGATGGGAATCAGAGCACGCTACTCTTTACTGAAAACCCTCCAATGGTTTACCAGTGGACAGAGTAATGGCTAAGCTCCTCAGGAATCTGGCTCCTACTATGCCTTACTCCTTCTCATAGCTCATTCCTCTGGGCCTCTCATTCAGCCTTCTGTTTGCTTCTCAAACATGCCACATTGGTTCCTGCCCTGGTCTTTTGTGCATGTTCCTTCCCTCTGCTTTGAACACTATTCCCCAGTCACCTCAGGGCAGACACTTCCTTTTCATTCAGGTCTCAGCTCTAATGTTAACTCCTCAAAGAGATTTTCCCTCAAAACCTAATCTAAAACAGACCCTAACCTTTACCTGCCCCAATCACTCTCTCCCCATCACCCTAGTTTGTGTTCTTAAAGGCATTTATTTTAATATGAAATTGTTTTATTAGTTCAATGCTTGTCTGCCTCTTCTAGAACATAAATCTCCTGAGGGATTGTCAGTTTTATTCTTTACTGTATTTCCAGAGTCTCGAACAGTACCTGACATATAGTAGGGGCTTAACAAATATTTGGTGAATAAATGAATCTCATACTTTTTGTTTTAAACTGCTAATGATCCCAACCATCAGATATCCCATGGCTGTGATAATAATTACAGAATCTTAGAGATGACCTTCCTTCCAAATCATCTTGTCCAACCTCAGATCAAATGAAGACATTTTCTACAATATTACTGATAGGTCATCGAGACTCTGCTTTAGTACGCTCAGTAATGGGAGAACTTGTGACTTTTGATAACGGAATGCTTATACATGTCATTGTTGATAGCTCTAATTGTTGGAAAGATTTTCTCTTTAGCGGCCCTAAATCTTCCTCCTTGTATGTTCCACTTTTTGGTCCCCAAAGTAACTTTAAAAAGCCCTGCTTCACTTGACAGTGATTCAAATATTACTTGAGAGAATGAGCACATGACTCTTAATTCTCTTCTCTGAGATAAATCTTCCCAGCTATCTCAACATGTCATGTGACATGAAAAATTAACCAACAGTGCACACGAGAAAAATCTCCAAAATTTTAGCTGCTTGGTTTAAAAAAAAAAAAAAAAAAACCTTTCTAATCATTTTATCTGAAAAATAAAGTGTAAGAGTAGCCTTGGGTATTCAGAGAACACGGTCTCATTTCTCACGGCTGCCTTTCTGTTCTCTTAACGGCATGCTTCTCTGCATTGCACTCTTTCTGATATTGAGGGAACTACCACAATCATAGACAGCCAGGCCCATGAGCATCTTTCCTGAGGACAAAGACTTATGTTTTTCAGAATATATTATTTGTGGGTCTAGGTTCTCACTGCTGAATAAATTAAATTTTAATAAGATGAGAGAGAACTCTCACATTGTAACTGTTTGCTAATGAGCACTGCGGCAAAGACTCTTTGCCGAAGGCATTAAATAGTTTATTCTATGAGTGAAAAAACCCCTGTGGGCTTTCAAGTGTGTATAATGCAGGAGGAAGAACATCTGTTGTGATTAAACAGGCAGCATTCTAGTATATATTTGTATCCTTCTCTGTGATTTCTACAATAAAGTAAGCACTCTATAAGTATTACTGAATAAAGTAGTGAGCCAGTGAATACATGAACCAATGAACCAGAGGATGTCAGAAAGAGTGCTCTAGTCCAAGCCCTCATTTTACAGATGAAGGAGCATGGCCCCGACAGGGAAGGACTCATAGTTCAACAATGCCAGATGTAGGATCAGACCCCAGGGCTCCTGATTCTCAGGCTTAGAGTTCTTTCCACAGATTCATGCTGCCTCCCTTATTGGGCACCTGTGCAAATAAATTTCCAGTTGACTGGATAAGTATGAAGGATTCTTTTCGCTTCGTTTTTAATAACTAAGTCATTGTGAATTACATCCTCAATCCATGTCCCCCAAAGTGATTATTTTAAGCCAATCACAGCTAGCTCATGGCTCTAGGCTGTGACAAGTTTAGGGACTGGC
This sequence comes from Pteropus vampyrus, assembly GCF_000151845.1. NCBI lineage: Eukaryota > Metazoa > Chordata > Mammalia > Chiroptera > Pteropodidae > Pteropus > Pteropus vampyrus. Next base: position 5,806,619 of record NW_011888882.1, read on the forward strand.
ATGTGACCCAATCCTGGCCACTGAGGCATGCGAAGTCTGCTGGGCAGGGTCTCGGACTCCTTGCTCCTAAAGAGACACAGGGGAAACGATCCCTTTCTCCCTTAGGCACTGCTGTGTCTGATTGTAATACCTGGACATACTACAGCCACCTTGCTACCAGTCTGAAGATAGGAGAGCAGAGAGATGGAAAGAAACTGGGAACTTTACGATCCCATGAAGCTCCTGAATCAGCCAACTCCGGAGCCAAACCTGTCTGCAATCTTTCAGAGAAATAAAATTATAAATCATCTTAGTGTTCAAATCAGTTGAGTAAGATGTTCCGTTATTTGAAGCGGAAAGTATCCTAAGGGGGTTCGAACAATGCATCGGTCACATGGACAATACTGGTTCCCTGAGTTAGGAAGATCTTCCAAATGGTAACATATTTCATGATACAATATTTAAAAAATCGTATTTGTTAAGGTCACTACCAATCTCACCAGAAAAATCTAAGTATTCATGATGATAGATATAAGTTTTCTGATTCTGGCTTGAAAAATCCACATTTATCATTGTTAACAAATACTACCAATTGTTTTTCTTGAAGTGAAAGGCTTACTTTGTTCATTTTTTAGAAGGTGTCTGTCAAATGCCCAAGTCGAAAAAACTCAGTTTGTCATCATTATTTCAACTGGTGTTCCGTGAAAAAACTGGTGAGTTCAGCTCCCAACTTAGACAATCTCACAAGTGATTTTCCTTGGGACGACCATCATATTTTTATATGCAATGAAAATGTTTTATATGTACTTACTGTTTTGTCACAAAGAATACTAAAAAGATATGCATTCGAGGGTTGACATGTAATTTTTACTGCATCATCAAGGATTTACATAAGCGTCACTGGCCTGCCTGCCTGCCTTCCCTCCTTCCTTCCTCCCTCTTTCCTTCCTTACCTTCTCTCCCTTTCTCTTTCTGCTGTATGTGTGTAGCAATGAAGAAAAGACTACCAGTACGGTTTGGCGCCACGACCTTGATCTTATAAACCCAATGGAAGGGCCTCAGAACCCCCAAGAGTTTGCAGACCACATTTTGAGACTCACTGCTTTATGCTTGTCATCTTTTTCCTTTTCTTCCTTTGATAACAACCCACTAGCTGTCACTTTTGTTACAGTCCATGCTGCCTGTGAAGGTTCTCCCAGTTTTAGCCGTACCCAATATAGATTGGGGTATAGACTGGAGAAAGTCCAGCTGCCTGGCTCGGGATAGCATATTATTGGACTTTGAGTTTAAGTCCCAAGAAATGAATTTGCATCTCAGCTTTATCACTTAAAAGTTTTGTAACTTTAAATGAGCTGCTGACCCTCTCCAGGCCTTGTTTTCTTAGAAAATCAGAGCACTGAATCCAATGATCTCTAAGCATTTTCCATTTCTCAGATTTCATGTTCCTAATATGCACTAAACACACACACACACACACACACACACACACACACACACACGGATGTTAATGGGACATTCTGAAAATGTCATCTTGCACCTCTTCAGACAGGTCTGATTATATCTTTGCATCTTTAGAAGCCATTATAGACAAGCTATGGGAAGAAAGAAGTATACGAAGAATTTAGATGATAACGACTGATATTTTCATTATGAGACTATTGAGAAACATCCAAGATTCCATATGTAAAAACAAAAATTAAAGGCTAAAATGAAATAACAAACTAATAAATAATAAATTCAATTTAATTATATCATCTACATGATCTATAAACAAACCAATAACTGATTCTGTTACAGCATGAGAAAATCCAAGAAGAATAATACCATATACTGTGTTAAAAACTGTTCAAAACAAGTAAAAGCAAAATTTGGGGCCAGTAAGAACAGTACTGAGTAGAAAAGACTGTGTGAACAAAGTTATTGGTCTGAGAAACTTCAAATATAATTTAATTTGGAGTTCTTAAAAAGATACCTAAAATTACATTTTTTTACTCTTTTTCTATCTGCTAAACATTTGCTGAAATTACCAGAATGTTTTTCCTAGCTCTATTCTATTATTAAAAATAAATCTATCTGAACATACCAACTGTATTTAGTCAATTTATGTTCCTGTTTTCTAACTACATGATAAAGAACCTACCAATTTAGCTATTCATCCTCTGAAATAAGCCTAAAAGAGTTTTATTTTCAAAGATGTATTACTTTGATGTACAATGCTTAAAAAGCACTAATTGACTTTATTTTGACATTAAGTAATGAACTTCTAACACAATTATAAGTAGTAAAACAAAATGGTTAAAAAAGTCAGGATAGCCTCAATTCCTCTTTTCTTCTAGATAAGAACAGTTTACTCAGGTATTTGGGGGCTTAATTATGGTTTGGTGACATCATACGCACAGAATAGAAACTGTGACCCTTTGCTAATGGATGTAAACCATTCTATAAAGAGTGTAAGGAAAGTGGTTTGAAAGGGAAGATTTTTTTTAACGTAAAAATTTTCATTCTTTGCAACTGAGATCAAACTACAGTATCTTTTTTTAAATTGTAAAATTCTAAGAATAAGTTACATATAAACACAAAGCGAAACTTAGAGCTTCATGTATTTGGAAACAATAGGCAAATAAAAATCAGGGAATCATAGCTTAATTTTAGGCATGTTGATCTAGGGATTTCCAGAATTAGCTACATATGGGGGGAGATTCTTTTGAAGAATTCTTTTGAAAAGCTTCAGCAATTTGGTAGTAGCAAAGAAGTGAAAATCAGGAAATCATGGATCAAGATGGTGACACAGATCATTCCCAACTTCAATCTTCCTCACAAGAAAAGAAGACCAACTAGCAACTATCCATAGACAAGAGACCATTGTTAAAATCTCATAACCTGGGAGTGAGGCTGAATCAGCCGCCTGTTTCCACTGAGACTGACAAGAACAGCATTAGAAGGGTAAGAAGAGTGACAGCACTCTGACCTCACTCCGGACTGTCACAGCACTGAACCGAGAGGGTCCCCCTGGGCTTGTAGTTTATACAGTGGAAAAGAGAGCCCAAGGTGGATATATAGCTCCTCTACCATTGTACGGCACTTCCCACAAGGCCCACTTGGGTCTCACCTCACAAGGATCACTGGGAAAATCTTTGGGGCTTGACCACAGAGAATCAGATGGAAATGAAGAAGGGGGCGGCGCTTACAGTAACCAGCACTCAGATTTTGGCATTCAGATTTTGGCAGACCACATTTCTCCTTGCAGCTACAATTGAAAAGAGATAACAGTCAGAGGCTCTTGCTATTTGCAGAGCTGAGCTGATGGCCCTGTCTGACCAGGGAGCTAAGTGGGCAGTGGAAATAAAAGGATGCTAATTAATATCACAAAAACATATGAATGTATAAATCTCTCCAGTAATAGAAAATATATAGTCAAAGTCAGATTTTCTAATATTGTAATGGTGGTGTGTAATTCACTTGCAACTCTAGTTTAAAAGTTAAAAAAAATAAATATAGTAAAACTAACCATAACTACAATAATTAGTTATTGAATACATAATATAAAAAAATGTAAATGATAATATCAGTAACCTAAAATGTAAGGGGGGTATGTAAAAGTATAAAGTTTCTATATGCTATTGAAGTTATTATCTGCTTAAAATAGGATGTTAGAAATACAAGATATTTTATGTAAGCCTCATGGTAACTACAAAGGAAAAATCTGTAATAGATATGCAAATGATTATGATAAAGGAATCAAAGTGCACTCTTTCGAAAAGCCACTAAATTACAGAGGGAGACAGCAAGAGAGGAAGTAAGGGACAAAGGATCTACAAAACAGAAAACATGAACAAAATGACAACAGTAAGTCCTTATCTATAAATAATTTATTTAAATATAAATAGATTAGATTCTCCAATCAAAAGACAGAATGACTGAATAGATGAAAAAAACAAGATCCAATGATATGCTACCTACAAGAAATTTACTTTAGTTTTAAGGACATACAAGGACTGCGAATAAGGAGATGAAAAAAAGATTATTTTGAGAAACCAGGGGTAGCTATACTTCTATCAGACTAAAAAGACTTAAGTTGAAAATGATCAAAAGGACAAACAAAGTCATAATAATGACAAAGGGGGTCAATCCATAGAAGATAGAGAAGATATAATAATTGTAAATATTTATGTACCCAATATCAGAGCACCTAAATATATAAAGCGAATACTGACAGAACTAAAAGAAGAAACAAACAGTAGTACAATAATAGTTGAGAACTTTCTCAACAATGGATAGATCATTCAAAGACAGATTCAATTAACAAACCGGAGAATTTGAACGATATAATAGACCACATAGACCTAACAGTTATATTCAGAACATTCCATACAACAGCGCAGAATATACATCCTTTTCAAGTACACATGGAAAATTTTCTAGGACAGATCATATGTTAGGTCATAAAACAAGTCTCAACAAATTCAAGAAGACTGAAATCATACCAAGTATCTTTTTCAACCACAATGGAATGGAACTAGAAATTGATAACGGGATGAAAGCTGGAAAATTCACGAATACATATAAATTAAACAACATAATCCTGAATAACCAATGAACCAAAGAAGAAATTAAAAGTAAAAAAATCTTAAAACAAATGAGAATGGAAACACAGCATACAAAAATTTATGGGATGCAGCAAAAGCAGTTATAAGAAGGAACTTTATAGAGATAAACACATTTAGCAAGAAAAGAGAAAGATCTCAAATAAACAACCTAACTTTATACCTCAAAAAACTAGAAAAAGTAGAACAAATGAAGCCAGGAGTCATCAGAAGAAAGGAAATAATAAAGATTAAAGCAGAAATAATGAAATAGAGAACAGGAAACAAAAAGATTAACAAACCAAGGGTTGGTTCTTTGAAAAGATAAACAAAATAGATAAACTTTTAGCTAGACTAACCAAGAAAAAAAAATCTAATTCGATAAAATTCTAAATGAAACATTACGAATGAGACATTACAAATGATACTACAGAAATACAAAGGGTCATAAGAGACAATGATAAACAACTATACACCAACAAACTGAAAGACCTAGAAAAACTGGATAAATTTCTAAAAGCATACAAGCTACTAAGGCTGAATCATGAAGAAACAAATCTGAACAGACTAATAATAAGTAAGAAGATTGAATCGGCAATAAAAAACCTCCCATGAAAGCCCAGGACCAGATGGTTTCACTGATTAATTCTACCAAAGATTTAAAGAAGAATTAACATCAATCTTTCTTAACTCCTTCAAAAAAATTGAAGCAGAGGAAACACTCAAAATTGTTTTGAGGCCAGCATTATCCCAATACCAAATCCAGATAAGGATATTACAAGAAAAGAAAACTATATAGCGCAATATCCTCAATGAACATACATACAAAAATTCTCAACAAAATACTAGCAAACCAAATTCAACAGCACATTAAAGGGGTCATGCACTATAATCAACTGGGATTCATTGCTGGGATGCAAGGATAGTTCAACATATGCAAATCAATAAATGTGACACATCGTATTAATAAAATTAGATGAAAAACACATGACCATCTTGATAGATACAAAAAAGCATTTGAAAACTTTCAGCATCCATTCATGATAAAAACTCTCAACAAATTATGTAAGAAGGAATGTATCTCAACAAAATAAAAACCAAATACGGCAAGCTCACAGCTGGATCATTCTCAATGGTGAAAGGTTGAAAGCTTTTCCTCTAAGATCAGGAATACAAAGGTGCCCACTCTCACCACTCCTATTCAACATAGTACTGGAAGTCCTAGCAAGAACAATCAATCATATAAGAAAAATAAATAAAAGGGATCCAAATCAGAAAGGATGAAGTAAAATTATCTTTTTTTGCAGATGCATGATCTTATATATAGACTCCACCAAAAAAAAAAAAAAAACTGTTAGAACTAATAAATGAATTTAGTAATTCTGTAGAATAGAAAATCAAGATATGAAAATCAGTTATATTTTATACACTAACAACAAATTTTCTGAAAAAGAAATGAAAAAAACAATCCTATTTATAATAACATAAAAAACAATAAAGTACTTAGAAATAAATTTAACCAAAAAGGTGAAAGATCTATATAATGAAAACTATAAGACGCTGATGAAAGAAATTGAAGAAGACATAAATCAACGGAAAGATATTCCATGTCCATGGACTGGAAGAATTAATACCGTTAAAAAAGTCCATATTGCTCAACGTAATCTATTAATTACAATTGCTACCAAGATTCCAATGTCGTGTTTTACAAAAATAGAATAATCTTAAAATTTGTAGGGAAACACAAAAGACCCCAAATAGCCAAAGCAATCCTGAGAAAGAAGAACAAAGCTGGAGGTATCATGCTTTCTGATTTCAAACCATATTACAAAGCTATAATAATCAAAAACAGTATGGTTTTGTCATAGACACAAACACATAGACCAATGGAACAGAACTGAAAGCCCAGAAATAAGCTCATGCATATATGGTCAAATAATATTTAACAAAGGAGGCAAGAATACTCAATAGAGAAAAGATAATCTATTCATAAATAGTGATGGGAAAACTGGATATTCATATGCAAAAGAAAGAAAATGGACCCCTGTCTTATACACAAAAATTAACTCAAAATAGATTAAAGACTTAAATGCAAGGCCAGAAACCCTAAAACTCCTAAAAGAAAACAGAGAAAAGCCCCTGGAAGCTGGTCTTAGCAATGATTTTATGGATATGATACAAAAAGCATAACAAGCAAAATCAAAAATAAACAAATGGGACTATATCGAACTAAAAACCTCTGTACAGCAAAAGAAATGATCAACAAAATGAAAAGGCAATCTATGGAATGGAGATAATATTTTCGAAAGGGGTTAATATCCAAAATATATAAAGAACTCGTACCACTCAATAGCAAAAAACAAATAATCCAATTAAAAAATGGACACAGGAGTTGAACGTTTTTCCAAAGAAGAGATATAAACGGCCAAAGGGAACATGGAAAAGTGCTCGACATTACTAGTCATCAAAGAAATGCAAGTCAAAACCGCAATGAGATATCACCTAACACCTATTAGAATAGCTATTCTCAAAAAGTTGAGAAATAACAACTGCTGGCAAGGATGTGGGGAAAGGAAACCCTGTGCACTGTTGGTGGGAACGTAAACTGGTATAGCCGCTACAGAAAACAGTATGAAGGTTCCACAAAAAGTTAAAAATAGAACTACCATATGACCCAGCAATCCCAATTCTGGGCATTCATCCAAAGAAAACAAAAACACTAACTTGAAAAGATATATGTGCCCAATGTTCACTGCAGCATTATTTACAATAGCTAAGACAGGAAGCAACCTAAGTGTCCACAGATGGATGAATGAAGAAAAAAGAAAAAAGATGTGATTGATACACACACACACACACACACACACACACACACACACACACACACACACAATGGCAATATTATTCAGCCATAAAAAAAGAAAGGAAACCTTGCCATTTGAAATAACATGGATAGACCTTGAAGATTTTATACTATGTGAAATAAGTCAACAGACAAAGACAAATCCCATATGATCTCACTAATATGTGAAATCTAAAAACAAAACAAAACAAAACAAAACAAATAGAAACAGAGAACAGATTGGTGTTTGCCAGAGAAAGGGGATGGGAGATAGGGGGAATGGGTGAAGGCGGTCAAAAGGTACAAACTTCCAGATATAAGATGAATAAGTTCTAGGATGTAATGTACAGCATGGTGACTGTGGTTAACAATACTGTATTGCATATTTGAAAGTTGCTAAGGGAGTAGATTTTTAAAGTTCTCATAGCATGGTGACTATAGTCGATAACATTGAATTGTATATTTGAAAATTGCTAAGGGAGTAGATTTTATAATTTCTCACCATACACACATGCACATACATATACACTAACTATGTGAGGGGATGGAGGTGTTAACTAATCTTACCGTAGTTATCATTTTGCAGTATATACGCATATCGAATTATTACATTATATACCTTAAACTTACACATGTTATATGTCTATATTTCAATAAACTGGAAAAAGTTAAATTTAATTTTAAAAAATGATTGTATTTTAGCTTTTCCTACTAACATAATGTATATATTAACTAATAAGGACAGTAATAGTTTGTCGATTGAAAAAATCCTGCAATATCTGCCAAAAACTCTGAGTTGTTACATCTAAAACTGAAAATATCGTGAAATAAAAACTTGCAAATATTTATCATTTGTCTTGCCGTTTGCTTCAGTTTGTTAACCGTGACAGTTGTTTCTCCCTCACAATTATAGCATATTCATTAAAGAGGTAAAACTACTAAATGTCAAATATTACTCATTTGTACTTTATTCAATGCTTTCTGTTACCAGGTATTGTGCTAAAGCCTGGAGATACAAAGGCAGATAAGCCCTGGCCTCGAGTGAATCACAGTCATTTTAGATTAAAAATGTCACGTAGTAGGTTTTATTTACCATAAAATTAGGAAGGATGACAGAAGGATGTTTATAAAATATGAGCAGACCTTAAATTATGAAGATATGATGCCATTAATTTCCATGGTAGTATTCCTCAAATTTCTTCATATGCCAAGAAGGAAAATGAATAGTAATATTACAATATTAAACATGAAAAATTACTTATATAACATTAAAGACTACTGATGCCTGTTAGTAAATTTTAAGCAAATTAGGACTTAACGGGATTTGTACTTTATTTTTAAAATCATGTGTAAAAGCCCAAGGGGTTCTGAGTCACACATTGGATGGTAAAGCTATATTTAAATATAAAATTGAACAGTTTTTTCTTGTATTTCAACCAAAAATTTATGTTAACTGAAAAGACAACTTGTATATGATCCAAGAAGACAAGGGCAATGAATATAACATACCTGGGCACACATCTTCATCGTGCAAAAGAAATGACTGTCAGAAAGCCACGGTGACATAGCACAGGCTCAATAATCACTCCGACTGCCCCAAATCATCCCACTCACCTTCCATATACAAAATTGATGATAATTTGTTAAGTAACAAAATATCAAAAGGTTAAACAGTTACAAAATGTGATTCTTGTATACAGAGCTAAGAAAACCAATGAGTAATACCCCTCATGTAGCTATATCAGATATCCAAATCTGTTCCCACAGGATTAACCTATTTGCTCATGTAAAAAATAAGACATTTAAAACCATAATAAATTCTTCCTCTCTACTCATAATTAAAGGATTGCTTTTTCCTTTAATCTAACCAGGAATCTTCAAGAAATTTAAAAAGCACAGAAAATGATTTATTCAACTTGGACCCCTTTAAAGAAAGTTAAGAAATTTTACTTACTTGCTTTTTAAATTAAGAGCAGAAAAAAAAAAAAAGCTAAATTACTGAATATCTTTAATGTAAAACTTCTTGAGCTCCAGACAAATCATCTTGGATGTCTTGTTATTGTCACAAATGAACAACACGTTAGCCCCCAAATTTGGCTTGTCGTGCATTTCCAATCCTGGTGACATACCACCTTATCTAGTCAACCAAGCCAGAAAACTCTCGCCTATCATATACTCCTCACACTCAATTCATTACCAAGCTTTACCAAGCCCTAAAGAGTCTGCATTTACAAAATAACCCCCTCCCTTATTTCACCTGCCATTAGTACTCCAATCACTTTGTCCTGCTGTTTCCAACAGATACGTTGTTTATTTCCTTGCATCCAATCCATTCTCCATGCTATTTCGAGAGTGACCTTTCTAAAATGCAAATATAAGTCTTACATTCTCCTGATTAAAACAGACTTTTAGGATAAGAGTCACTCACTTAGCATTTCTTCCTGATCCTTTTCCTACTTGTCTGTATCTCTCACCTCCTCCTTGACTATCCTCTGGCATTAGACACACATAACTATGTATGAGTCTCCAAAAGTGGTGTCTGGAGCTTCCACTCTATTCCCTCCTAGCTTTCCTCAACCAGATAACTCTATCTCTCCCTTAGAATTTACCCTGAGCATTAAGCCTGCCCAGAAATCTGTCTGATTCACATTCTTCCCAGTACTCCCAGAGCCTCCTTTGCTAACACCTTCACACTTCCCTACTATCTGAAATCACTGACCCACCTGACAATGTAAACTTGGAGGCAGGGACTAAATCATATTCAGCTATGTACGTGAGCACCTAACTTGGTACATAGTAAGGAACATTAAATAAATATGTCATTTAATGCCTTTAATGTCTTACCAGTAAGGTAAGTATACCTTATCTTAGAGAAGATCTATATTCCTGAAAAAAAAAAAAACCCAAAAAACCAAACCCATATCAATGGGGTATTTAAGTCCTCCTGTGAATCTGTGAAAGCTCACCTAAATGGTATGCTTTATAGTCACCAAAATAAAAAAGGCAATACACTAAATTTAAAAAAATCAAAGTCATTTTAGATACCCCAAATTAATAGCATAATTATAGCATAATAGCAAAATTAATAACCTACAATTAAATTTACATTTATTATTCCTTATATGGTAGAAACCTTTCAGGATAGTCTTTTCTAAAAGAGTCAACAAATTCACCCTGTTTCACTAAATTTATCTTGTTTAACATAGTATGCAGATGTTATACTGCATATTCTATTCAAACAAAGAGGCATTCACTTTATCTATCTAATATAGGGAGGAGGCAAGAGAATTAAAATGTTAATCAAGCCACAATCAGAGAGTGAGATATGTTGATCACACCCTTGCCAGGCCAGGATGACACCTTCAGAACAAAGGACGATTTCTGCTGGGATTGCTAAGGACCCATTCCCTACACCTTGTGAACAGAAACAGGAACCAAAAGTCATTCATTCCCTATGGCTAAAACCATGAGGAACCTATGGATTAAAGGCTGGGAACTGCTAGCAGGCTTTTCACTCTATATATTCTTACCTTTTCAAGGTAAGAATGCTCTTCCCCTTCCTGGCTGTATGTCCACATCAAAGGAAATGGGTTAACAAAGTCTTTTAAACGATAACTCATAGATTCTAAAGAATGACATATAAACTGAATTCCTGGAACACTCAGGGTCCCTCTCAGTGCCTTCACTCTGTCTCTCTCTCACTGTCTCTCTCACACTCTGCCTCTGAGAGGAGACCACACTCTGTCTGTGGAGTGTTCCTCCTTTTCTAATAGACATTCTTTTTGACTCTAACTTTGGCGTGTGTGTTGAATTCTTTTTACGCTCTCTGCCAAAGGACCCTCTTCTCTCCGTGCAAGGCTTGGTCTCACCCCATTCCGGGAAATTTGCCTTGTCTTGCCATCATATCTATGGCTTTTTCATTTTGACTTTCAGCTGTAGCTTCCCACTACCTCCTTCTTTTGCATGACCACCCCTGCTCTCGATTCACTGTAAGTAACAGGAGTGTGCTTTCCAAGGTCTGCATTTATTTTACCCACTATGGATACACCACAGAAGCCTCTCTCATCTCTTCTGGCACCTTTTCTTCCTGACCTATCTTCTTTTTTCTAATTATCCCCAACAGGAATCACTCACACATACTTTCATTCACTCAACAAACATTTATTAAGTGCCTAGATGCCAGGAACAGAGCTATGTTTTTTAATTCATGTGGTTCTAGAAAAGGTGCATTCATATAAATCCAACCTGTGACTGCTACCCCCAGTAAGAGGCTCTTTGCATGGCAAACCAGTACAAACATGCTATATTTATGCACAGAAACAAAATTCATGAAACAAGATTTAACTATACTATTGGATTCAGTTCAATTTTATTGTATTTCTCTGTGTGGCAGCCTACTAAATTAATTTCATGACCCACTAATGAGTCAAGAATTACAGTCTGAAAAGCACTGTCCTGGAAAATATTAAGGAAACTTGTGCTTTGGAGAGATTACTCAATTAAAAAAAAAAAAAAAAGAGCTAAAAATGCCCTGGAGGGAATGGAGGAAAAAAATGGCAAGGGAGAAAGAGGGAGAGAAGAAGATAAAAGTTAAAAAAATCAACAGAAGAAGATATGACTTTGGGTGGCGAACACACAATGAAATATAAGGGTGATGTATTATAGAATTGTACACTTGAAACCTATACAATTTTATTAACCAATGTTACTCCAATAAATTTAATTTAAAAAAAAAAGGTAAAAGAAATGAGGTGGGGTGGTGAGGCAGAAAGGACTAATTTAGAAACGGAAAAGATATTCAGGAAAAGTCGGAGAAGGTTAAAGAAAAAAAAAGTAAAGGCCAGAATGAAAGAGGAAGAAAGACTGTTGAGGTAATCTCTGGGGTGAGGAAGAGGTCACAGCCTTGGGCTGAGGAGTTGTCACCTATCATCTCCAGCCTGTGGAGGGAATTAGCTGATTAATCTTTGATCATGGCCTCCCAACTGCTCCAACCCATAAGCCTTTAAAGACTGTATTCCCCGGTGTTTGGGAAAGATAACAAGAATTACCCATTAAGGTAGAAATTATTTAGCCTGCAGCACAGGGACCAGAGCATTATCTACAGAGGACTAAATGAAATCAGTGTGGGGTGGGGGGAGGGGCGGGGCGGGCAGGAGGAGAAGGACCCAAGGGAGTGACTTCTATATAGGGAGTACATTATTGAAAATGCTATCATGAAAAGTAAACAAAGTTGAGTTAATGTGTCACACTCATCTCATCAGTGTGAAAAGATGTGTTAATTCTGATTGTGTAAGAGCACTCATCTCATCAGTGTGAAAAGATGTGTTAATTCTGATTGTGTAAGAGCACCCTTTGATTTGTGAAACGCTTCCATTAACAGAAGCCCATACCCACAGGTATTCATTCTAAGGTCAAGAAATGCTTCTTAATATAAGGTCTACTTAGAGAATAAATTCAATCTTATGGTCCTCAAACAGTAAACATATTTATCTTATATTACATTTCAGCTCATCTGCATTGGAAAAATCCTAAGTTAGACAGTATTTATTCGAACTCCAAGTGTTAAACCATTTCTTAAGGGGCAATTTCTAAATGAGTGAGACATATTCCTGGAATAGGTGAGCCAGAGAATAGCAGGCACTAATAATATATGTGTTCTTGTTCTTTTTGACCTACGCTGATTGACATTTGTTGCTCAGTTAAAAACTCCCAGAGAACGGGTAGGAGTGTAAAATGAGAACAGGTTGGTCTTTCATGAAGACAGTGAATCATTGCCAAGAGGCACAGCACCCTGCCCACTCCGGCACAGCAAGTCCTTCTATTGGGACCTTCGCACTTTGCATTTGGTCGCAGGTGCAAGTGGAAGCAGGACAGAGGGGTGAAAAAGCTAAAAACTTGCTGTGCTTACTTTTATTCTTCTATCATAATCCAGTAGGAGAACAAAAAAACCTGGAGGGGCACAGGGCTTATGAGCAGGAAATAGAATAGGGGAAGAACTAAAAAAAAAAATGTTCAAGAATGAGGGAAAAAAGAAGCCACAGTGAGGATGGCTGAAACCAGGGAGGCACTGGGTGAAATGGGCTTCTAGAGATGCTCAGGGGACCTTATACAGACTCTGACAGTAATGGAAGGGATTAGGGGTGAGGGGGGATGTGTGTGGGAGGGAATTCAGTCCATTTCCACAAGCATTTACTGAGCACTCAATTTCAAATACTATTCTAGAGGCAGTAGGGGACAACAAAAATGGGCCCTCCTCTAAGAACTTAGAATACAGGATAGCAATAACCCTAAACAACAGCAGTGCTGTTCTGACGATGGCTAAACAACCTCTACACCATGTCATGAGTCTAGCAAAGTAGGCATGCCCAAGAAGTATGTCTACATTAGGGACAATATGATGACTACTGGGAGAAGAATAAAGGTACATTTTCTTTAAATATTAAAAAAAAATTCAAGATTACACAGCAGAAATATTGTATCTGCATATAAAAGTGTCTACAATTCCAGATCATATCAGAGAATCAAAGAGAGGGCTGTTAACACTAATAACAAAGTATTTCTGCCACTGTGGTTATTAAAGTACCTGGTAACACCAGGCAATTTATAGCTTAGTGATGGAGAGCCAGCCTGTCTGGGTTTGAACCTAGGGTTCCTCCACTTCCTAGCTGTTTGACCTTGGGCAAGTTACATACTTCTCTGTGCTTCAGTTTTCCATCTGCAAAATAAAGGTGATAGCAAAATCTACTTCATAGGGTTATTGTGAGAATGAAATTAACACAAATTAAGGCACGTAGAACAGTGTCCATCACACACTGAGCGCTCAGTAAATGTTGGCTGATGTCATTTCTCTCTGATCAATCAATCACTACCCATACACTTGGGAAGTGGTATGAATCAAAGGGAGGAGTCACACTCAAACAAAATACAGGTTGGAGTGGGCTGACAGTATAGACATTGGCCAATTCGGGTTTAACATCCACTTCTAAGACCTTGGGTGAAAATGTCCAGCTCCCCCATCCAGGTTTCTGCACCTCCATGGTTGTATTTACCTCACGTTTAGAAAAAGAATATTGGTTTGCCACCTGATTTCAAGAAAAATTGGTTAGATTGTGAATTATCCAGAGATGAGTAGATACACATATATATAAACTTAAATTTATTACCATTTTTAAATCTACTAGAACCTAAAACATAAAATGAGAATCTTGATAATCTCATATAAATCTAATTTCTCTTGGTTTTGTCATAGCTTTAGAAATCTAAAAATGAATAGTTGACATTTTAATAACTTTGTTACAGAATTTCAATTTAAAGTGCACAGCCATGCACAAACGCAGACACACACACCCCCAAAACAACAACAACAACACTCTTGGGCAGTTGCCATGACAACGTAATACTGGGCCTGCCAGGTTCTTTGTTATCCCGCTAAAGATGCTATGCAAAAACACACTCATGTTAGATTCTTTACTAATTAATTGGAAAAGGTTAAAAAAAAAACTAGATTCACATGGTTTTCATATGTGCTAGAACTCAGAAAAGCAAATACTAAATATTTTAATAAAAAAATTTTAAAGTAATAAATCAATTATAGATCAAAGTAATCTCAATATTAAAGAAAACAGGGGGAAAGGTTTATCTTTTCCTTTCTTTTATCTATTTTATCATTTTCTCCTCTTAAGTTGTGCCATATTATTTTAATGGAATTAAAAATACAATTTGGTTAACAGAGTTTCTTATTTTACCAATTTAAATACTTTCCTTCTTTGGCCACATCTATTTCAATTCCTTTAGGAGCTCATACTTCCATATGCTAATTAGACATAAGAAAGAAAAATGTCTTTAGGTTAAAAGGAGTTCATATGTTTAAAAAAAAAAGAGGAAAAAAAGGAAAAAGAATAGTGATAGCGAGAGAAAGAAGACGTAAATAGCCATTTTGAAGGCTGTGATAAAACACTACCTTGGTTTTCCTTCCCCTTCTCTGATTAGTCATTTGTCTCCCTTGTAGGTTTCTCTCTGTCTCAGCCGTTAGACCCAGACCTTTTTCTCACTTTACTCTCTTTTCCTAGGTAGTCTCATCCTTAGCCAGTGGCTGTTATTATCCCCCATATTTATTTATATCCCCGTAAGGCTCTCTTCTAACTTCCAGATCAGTAGACCCAACTGCCTCCTAAAGAGGCCACTTTGATGCTACTGTAAAAGCAAACTGGATCCTTCTGTAGTGCTCCTTACCTCAGTAAATGGCAGCTTTGAATAGTCCTAAAGCAGGTACACTCAATACCTATCTGCTAAATGAATAAATGAATCAATCAGTGAAACCTGTTACACAAACCAAACACCTAAGGGTCATCCTTGATACGGCCCTCTTCTCTCTCCATGATAAGTCTATTTCACCTCCTAAATATTCCCCCAATCCATCTCGTTTCCAAACTCCTTCCAGACACTGCTCTCTATGGTACCAGTCTTTGCCTGGATTTCTATAATAGCCTCTTAACTATCAATCAGGAACATGCAGATGTAGTACACAGAGAGGTTAGGCAATTAGTATCTATCAAATAAGGTATTAAATTTATAACGTTGGTCTCAGAAAAGAGAAGAGAATCTTTACTAAATGTCAATATATGCCAGGCACTAACTAATCTAGACACTTTGAATATACTACCTCATTTAATCTCCACAGTGACCCGTTTTCTAGAAGAAACTCAGCTGAGTACATGGTATCAGGGAGACTCTTCTGGTCACAACCTTTGCTTTGTTTGGTCCCAAGAAGCAGAGAATAATAATGAATATGAAAAAAATGATGATGATGGTGATGATCACAACTTATGGAGAACTTTGTCCAGAAACTGTTCTAAGCACTTTGTATTATTTCATTTAAGCCCACCACCCTCCTATGACATAGGTGCTATTATTATCCCAATTTGCACATGAGTTAACTGAGTCACAGAAGACTTAAGTTACTTGCTCAAGGTAAAAAAAAAGAAAAAAAAAAACAAGAAGTGATAGAGCTGTGATTCAGGATATGAACCTAATTCTGTTTAAGGATCTACTAAACACTTGTTTAACTTATAGCAAGTTATTAGAACTGATGAGGATATATAGATAGAAGAGACAATCCCACCTCTACACTCAAGAGTCTTGTCTTGAACTTGAGGAGCCCGTCTGCAGGGTCAGAGCTGTTTTGTCATCCCACCTCTACCCAGCAGGGAGTAGAGTTCATGGAGAAGCCTCCATCAACTCCCATCATACATCCAAAGGGTGCATTGTAGGTACAGTCAAGGCTCCTAATCTCTTCCCCATTTCCATAACTACCTAGTATTCTTTGGATAAGGTACCAGGAGGAGAGATGCTTTAGTGCTTATACCAGTATGTGACAACAATATTTTTCTTACAAAGTCTTAAAAAAAAAAAGCACTATAAAGGACATGAACACAAAGATTTTTTTTTTTATTATAGTTCTAATCTAGTACTTACAATTTTATAACTCCATCTGGGCACCTAGAACAGAGTGGCTGGTTGCTCTTGTCTTGCTTATGTTGACTCTGACCCAGCTGAACAAACCTACAAATTACAACGGATAAAATGTAAGCTAAAGAAGAAACTACTTGCAATAAATCCAATAGATCACTCAAAATGAAATGAGCTCTCAAATTACCATAGTATGCTTATTTCAGAAAAGCACACGCGAGAACTCTTTGTAATAACAAGACTTTACTTATAAATGGTTGCCCGATTTTAGAGCAGGTTTTTGTTAGAGGTAAAGGTTAAGGGATTCTGCTTAAATGTTAAGTCAGAATCATGGATATAAGAATGAAACAAAATGTGTCCTTCATTGTGCTTCTGTTTACTTAAATGTGATACAGAACTGAACCAAAATGTTCCTGAAGCCAAAGAGGATCTTTCAGGGCCTCGCATATCTAAAGGTGACTGTGGCAGGAAACATGGGGAAACATGAGGGAAGGTGTTTGTGGTGAGACAAATGACATGGACAGGGCAGGATCAGGCCAGGGATCCATATCCTGAAGTAGGGATGCTGCTGAGAGCCTGCGACATGGACTCGGTCCTGTAGGACCCCAAGAATCCTCAAGCACAGTCCAGTCACTCTTGAAAGCACTTTCATTGAGATGGAAGGGACTGAGGAGTCCATGTGCTGAGCACCAGTGTCACCACCCCTCCTTAGAGAACACTGGAACAACACTAATCCAGGCTAGAGGTTGAGAGCCAAAGGGAATCACTCCAGGCCAGCTCAGCAGTGTAAGAGGATGTCTAGGATAGGCCAAGGGCCACCAGCTAGTTCTCAAGTGCAGACCTGTCTTAGGTGCAGCCTGGGCTGCATTCACCCATCTTCCCCTCAAGAATGTGCCTTGTGATTTTGTTCTAATATTCTCCTGGGAGGTTACAGGGTAGGATTAAAGGGCTAATTACCTTTCCACTTTTCTACTATTTAAAATATTTTCTATTGATACCTATGGATGCTTTAATAATTTATTAATCAGCTTTTTTAAAGGTCAAGCAAAGTGGCTGCAGAAACTACCAATTATTAAATCATTATGATGCTATTGAAAAACTTTTAGTTTACTTTTATCAAACTTTTTTCTTCACTAAGTAAAAATTTTCATGCTTTTGAAAAGAATGTCACATATCTAATATCTGTACAGAACTTTAAACTTACCAAATCATGTAGATCATCACTGTCAGAATTTAAAAAAATAAAAGATCTGGTAGGAGTCTGAAGCTTTGAAGGCAAATGAAAGTACAGAGAATAGGGTTCAGCAATCGAACAAATCTATGCAACCAAGAAATCCTCAGGAATCTGAAGGTGGCTGAGGGTCAATGTAGGAAAAACAGGCAGGAGAACAGGAAGTTGGAAGACAGGCTTCAGAAGCCAACTCTAGCTGCATCACTTCTCTCCCCAACACTGTTCTGTGGCAGCCCACACGGGAGCTGTGACAGGCAAGCCAGGCCAAGGCACTATTTTAGTGGGTACCAGCTGACTGGGTACAAAACTGCAGGAGAGGGCACTTCGCAATTTAGGGCAGAACTACATGGGCTCTTGCCCTGCTATTAAAACTTTGCCCTCTGGATCAGAGCGGGCACTAGGAGAGCCCCAGGCCCAGCTGGGGGCAGAAGGGGTATAGTCAGTCTCTGAACATCTTTGGCTACCCCTGACATGGCTATCCACTCACCAGATGCTGATGGAAGGAGGCTTCCTCTGCCTACAGCAATGCCCATGGCAGACGGAGAGGGGAGATCCCCCTACTGCCAAGAGGGGCAGACCACCACAAGACGGGGCTACTCGCAGAGAGAGGAAGAGATGCCAGGCCCCATTTCTCTCCTTCCCCTCAGGTCTCCATCCTAAGCAGGGGCAGCTGATATCACCAACAGCATAAAGAGGATGATACAATCTAAAATAACAAGACACCCAAAAAGCACAGGAAAGGTCTCCTGGATAAGTCACTGAATGGCTGTTTCTATGCTCTCAGCCTATAAAGAGGGATAATAATATCTTTTCAGTCTACTACAGAGTTGTCTAAAGAACAAGTAAAATGCTGTGAAGTATATACACATCAAAGAAAGAGGTGTTGTTCTTCAGAATATCAAAAACAGAATTTTACTCCAGGACATGGATTCCTTCCACTCCTGTGGTAATCCTCGCCCTACAGGCCTGCCCTCACACACTTCTTAGACTGTTTCCCAGGGATGTTGTGGGTGAACAAGGCTGTATCTCACTCCTCAAGAAAGGAGAACTAGAAGGGGCCTCAGGGGCAGTCTGAGATAAAAAAGCTCCAGGTGAAGGTTATATCTAAAGCAAAAGATACTTTTTGCTTAATTAACATGAGCCTAAATTTCAGTCCTAGACATGTACACTCACGCTCTCTACTATAAGCGAAGTCGTATTATTCAGCCTTTAACCCAGATAATTCATTCTTCCAGACCATGTTGCTCACAAAGGCCCACTTCAACAATTAAAGAGTTTAGCTACACTGTTGTGAATTCATGTCTGTGTGTCCAGGAGTGAGGAGGGTGTGGCTGAGTTCTGAATGACTAAATTGGCTTCTGTTAAGACAGTGATGTATCATACTAGCGCTTCTGCAGTCGAGAAATGCTGTGCATTTCCCTCTGTATTAACTATTTTCATTTTTTAAAAGTTATACTAGATATGTTATTGTGGTAATATATTTGCATTTTTTCTTAACCTCTATACGGAAGTTGCTTACCTTGAATAAATGGAAAGATCATCTTCTGAGAGGCCATCCGAGAGGTTAATTCCATATACCTCTTTCATGGGCTGGACTACATTCTGGAGTTAAAGAAAAAAGAACCAGGAAGAGTTTTTAGACATCTAGCATATTAATTATTTCTAAAGATGAAGAAAAATGAACCTGTGAAGTTTTGCACAAAAGTAATCACGACGTTTCTTCAATTTATTCATTACACTTCTCAGTTAATGGCTTTTTTAAAAATCTGATTTCATTTCCACTAAGAATAGTTTGTTTTATGGTCAAAAACTTAAATAATTACCAGTTGCTTTTGTGTAATGTAGGCATGGAAAAACTTTTTCTGCAAAGGGCCAGAGAGTAAATATTTTGAGTTCTTTGGGTCATACCATCTCTGCTGCGACTACTCGACTCTGCTGTTATGGTGCAAAGACAGCCGCAGACAACATGTAAGCAAACAGGCATGGCTGGGCACCAACTAAATTTTATTTATAAAAACAGGAAGTGGGATGGATCTGACCAATATGGTTGTAGTTTGCTAGCTCCTGGAATAATGGATTCAGTTCTTATAGTAACACATTTGATTTGCTATATCTACATCTAATGACTTTTAGCTATTTCCAGGAATCAAATTTTCCCAAAGCTAAATTTGGTTCTTTTGTCGTTTATTTCCCTTTTATTTCTCCTGAATATGTTGGTAATATCAAATTGAACAGGATGAATTTCCCACTGGGGCTATGCAAAATTGTGGGGCCCAGGTCCCAATCCTACATTCCAATCATGGGCTGATTTAAGAGAAACAGGACTCTCTCAAAAATTCTGAAGCGATAAGAAATTCTCTATTATACCTATGAGACAAAAGACACCAATTTCATTTCAAAATGAAACGATTTTCAATACTGTCCATGTTAAATGTATTTATCTCTGCAGTGCCTCAAACACCACATGGTATACTAGTGTGAGTGAGATAACGTGACCTTTTCTCACTCTCAGCCTTTTAATGAAAGTAGAATTTGAGAAATCATTCTCTAGAGCCTCATGCTGGACTGCATAAGCTCCTCTGCCCCACACCTCAGTCACTTTGGCACTGTCTCCCGTGTCAGTCATCTTCACTGGAGTAGAGCGCTGGGACACAGAGCCCTCCTCTTCCCGATCGGTCCCAGAGTCATCTTCAGAGCTGCTGGACACAGCCTCCTCGCTGGGCGGGGGTGGGGCGCTGGCAGCCGTTTTCCGCTGCAATACGGCTTCTTCTCTATTGCTTTTGTTTCTTCGAAAAGATGAATAGAGAAGTGAAGCATCTTTAAACCGAACTCTCAACACTCACTGTGCAGCACTCTGTCCCAAAGCCTTAGTCCTAACGAAGCATAAGAAAATGACTGCAAAAAAACTAGTGTTTGAGTTTAAGCTGTGCTAAAGGGAAACCCTTAATATTCTATCAAGTATAGGTACTGATCTTAAATGAATTTAAGCCATTGTAAATTTAGAAAATAAACCAGGATATGCGTGTAAGCCAATGCAGAAAAGTTTTCTGACCACTTGGTTACTGTGCCTCCCTTTGGTAACTGAAATCAACATTTTCAAAATTTATGGTTCAATAACAGTAACAGACTATATGTTTGAGATATTAGTAAAATCACCTATAACTTGTAAAAGCTTCAATAGCCAAATCCATGTATATTTATTTCATTCCCTCCTATGATTTTTATCAATCACAGTATCAGCTGATTATTTATACCAAAGGAATGAATAACTGATGAACATGAACTAAATTCTAAAATTTACTATTATTAGTAAGTAACTATATTGTTGGACATTCCTTCTAACAGTAGAAAATAGATGGGAAGAAAAACATAAAAAAAACCCCACACTTATAAAAGTATTTACTTTTATTTTAGTTCCAAATTTGAGAGAAGTTAGAATACTAGCGTTTTCATTCAGAAAATATTTTATAGTATTACTTTTTGGCTTTTGTTAAAAATGTTGCATATTTCACTCTTTAAAATACCATAATATTCTGAAATGTTCTAGCAAAGGAAAATGTAATACAATCTGACCGTGGGTTAGATAATTGAGAAAATAAATTAGTTTCTGACTTCCTAAATTAAAAATTAAAGTCGATAGCATTTTTGTGCTTTACACTAATATAGCTGGTCATTTATGTATTTGTCCCAGGAATTTCTTAAATTTGAAACTCCTCAGGACATCCCTTCTTTTAAATTCCGTAGCTATTTAAAACCACATATTTAAGCCACAGAATGGTATGTCTGGAAAATAGTAATATATATCCCACTGTATAAATTACATGTAGCTAGAATCAAATTAGGACCCCATACACCCTCCTAAATATAATTAGGACTCAGGATCTAGTCTGGCCAGGGTTTCTGGTCAAGGTCTAGAAGAAATCTTATCTCTAGGATTATTCAAGCCAGAAGCAGTAAGAGAGATTCTTATGCTAGATCATAACACATTTCAGTCCAGTCTCTAAGCATGAAGATGAAAACATGGTTTGTCTTCTTCCCCATATAATTAGATATAATAAAATAAATCTTCCCCAACACAATGTTACAGTAATACACAGAAAAACTATTAATCTCTCTATCTGAGCATATTTGCTTTAATGTTTCCTCAGCATGTCAGCAAAAATAAATACAATGAATATATATTTTTAGCTAAGTATTTTATGTTGAGGGAAATAGAAGATGCTGAATTATTTATAGGACATAGCACAGAATATCTGCTACCTATCTTCATGCCATCTGTGATGTTCCTAATTTAAAATAATAAAATGTACTATGTTGCTGAAATTCTCAAAAATTGTACTTTCCACATTGAATACTTTAGTGATCCCAGTGCTATAAATAAACTGCATGTATAGATGCAATAAATGGACTATGTCCCAAACTATGTGACTTGAAGTTATTAGTTTAGATGGAAATTATATTGCAAGTGCTACATTATTTTACATGAATCTTTAAAATTTCATTCCATATGCAAATCTTACCCCAATACTGATTTTCCGGTTTCATCTGGTTTACGTACAGTAAATGGACTTGGATCAATGCCAACGGTCTTAGGCATAAAGTCACTTAAGAAAGAGGAAAAAAAATTTCATATGAATCACTGTCTATCCATATGATATTGGCTTCTTCCCTTCCATTCACATTTTTATACTACTCCTTCTTAGCCCTTAGAGCTATATATATTCTGAGTCAAATGTTCAGGGAAGCTTAGGTGATCAGGGACATAAATCCCCATGAACTAATGGCACTAGGTAACTTCGATGTTGTCAGTTTTTACTGTGATTTTCTTTATGATTATGAGGCCCAATAGTTAGGAATTTCAGATTTTGTTTACTGAACAGAGTTGATATCTGAATTACTAAGATGTATACTCTCTGGTTATATATCACGATTAGTTTTCAGGTAAAATTAAACTCATAAAAACTAATGATAAAATACTAAGACACTCAGTTTTATGGACAGTGTTTTTATTACATTATATCACCTAAGGAGGCTGACATAATGATCAAAAACACAGTAGTATGAATTAAGGTATCAACATCTACCTCATTAAGCTAAGGTTAATTCATTGAAAACACTGTTGGAACACTTTAAATAGAAACTTAATTTAACACTTACTAAGATAAGCTAAAGCAACTTCCTCACTATACAAGGCCTACCTTATTACTGCTGAAGCAAGATCGAACTCCTTACTCGATGCCAAAAAGACAACAGTTATTGGCAAGGATACTGCTCCAAGCATAATTCAATATTACATTTTTTGAAGGAAAAGAAAGTAATATTGAATCTGATTCAAAATGCTTCTTTAACAGTTTGAAAATGTTGTTTTAAAAAAGTGGCTGAATTTTTCTTTCTTTCTTTTAGGAGATATACAGTTGATCCTCATTATTTGTGGACTCTATATTTGAGAATTTTCTTACTCACTAAAATGTATTTGTAACCCCAAAATCAACACTCAGAGCTTTCACGATCACTCCCAGACTTGTTCACATGCAGAACAGTGAAAAATTAGAGTAACCCGACACTCATGCTCCCAGCTGAGGCAGAAAAAGATGACACTCTGCCTTTTTGTTTTAGCTGTCATACTGTAAAGAGGTATCCTTTTCACAGAGTATTTAGTGCCATGTTTTTCATATTTTTGAGCTTTTTGTTGGTGATCTCATAGTCTAAAATGGCCCCCAAGCATAGTGCTAAAGCTGTCTTGTGTTTCTAAGCACAAGAAAGCTGTGTATTATAGAGAAAATATGTGTTAGAGAAGCTTGATTCAGGCATGAGTTATAGTGCTGTTGGTTGTGCATTCAATGTTAATGAATTGACAACATATATTAAATATGGTATCTTTAAAGAGAAACACACAAATCATTGAATGGTTGACGAAAATGTGTCACCAGAGGCTTTCAGGAACCTAACCCTGTATTTTCCCTAGGAGCAATGATTCAGTGTTCTCTAATTCAGTGTTTTCAGGAGCTTTATAGAACACAACTCCTGCAATAAAGATCAGCTGCATACTTTTATGTACACAAATATGGAACATCATTCATCCTTTGCTGAGTTGAAAAATTCTGGAAATGACAATGACCTTGCAGTTAAAACTGCTAACTTTAACAAATTTAACTGAAAATCAAGCAAGTAAAAATTCCAAACTTTCCAACTAAAACTGAAGCAAAATGTAGAGTGATTTCTAGGAAATAAAACCATAAAATATGTTTCTACATGTACCGCGTTAAACTTAGGCACACATATAACACATCTGAAGAAAATTTTAAATGCAAATATGTAAATTTAGTATTAAACATAATAATCAATAAGTGATTTGCTTTGCTTAATTTTCTTATTCTAGTCTCATCATTTTTCGGAAAGGCCCCACCAAAGTCTAAAAGAGAGAAAAATAAAGTATGTTCAAAGGTGACAGGCCAGGATGGGGAGAGTTTGGAATAAATGTCACATTAGTTATGAAAGAAAGAATATTTAACCTTAAAAAATTAATATTGCTTCCTCAAATATATGGCAAGTTGTCATATAGAAGAACTAGACCTGTACTGTGCCTAATAAAAATAGTACTATAATGAGAGTCACCATTTATTAGTCACCCACCTGTGTCAGGTACTACATTAGACACTTGGCATGTGTGTATGTATATATTTATGTGTGTGGAGGGGTCACACACACCTCTATCTATATAAAATGAGGACACGGAGACTTGGATAGGTTGGATAATTTTCTCAAAGTCACAGTGGCTGGTCTAAGATTCATACCCCAGCCTTTCTAGTACCAAAGGCTATGTTTTTTTTCCACTAATTATGTTAGCTCTCAATTTCTATGCTCAGTTTTAAAACTTGCGTTTATTTCAAATGACAAACTAGGACCAATAGGAGGTAGATTTCAACTTATCAAGGGGAAGAAATTAAGTCTGGTTATCTAATAAAAGAAATGACTGCTTCCTGAAGTAGCGGGCTCCCAATCACAGGAAGAATTAAGGGGCTGAACAACCACCTGGTAGCAGGCTTGCAGAACAGATTTCTGGTAAAGTAAGACATATCTACATCAACTAGGAAAACTTCAGTTCTCAAATCCTTACAGTATAAGAATACTCACAACATACCGTGCTGAACTTGTCATAGCCAAGCAAAAGGTATCATCAAAACTACTCAGTTCGTATGGTCGGAAGAACTCATTGTGGATGTCAATCTCTTCTTCGTATTTGTGAAATTTCTTCACTATCAACTTCTTTAAGTTCGCAGCACAGATAACTGAAAGAGATACTGCCTATTACTCTTAAAGTCTTCAGATTACACCTAGCAAACATGTCTGTAATGTCAACTGTGTTCACAGAGAGCATACCGAACAAAGGCCAGCTTCTGCCTCTGGCACTTACACACTTGGAAAAAAGACGAGATATGTGCACAGGACACACAATGCAAAGCTGAGTGTAATAAGCTCTAAGGAGGCAGGCGGGCCTCTGGGAGTCGGGGAAGAAGCAGGGAGTTATTTTAGAAATCAAATCACTCAGCTCTTTAAGTTCCTTTTTACTCTTAAATAAGTACCCTCTGCCTTCTAGATAAAAATCGTGCAGCGATTTCATTACATTTTCTTTTGTATTTCAAATCCTGTTTATGGCCACTGTTAGACTGTTAAAGTCCCTTCCTTTCTTCTAGGACACCAAATCTTAGCAATATAAGTGATAATTTTGCCCTGAATTTCGAGGTTACAAATTCTTTTTAAAATTTAATTAATAATTCATTAAGAAATAAAATTGTTTGCCATCTTCTTGCTTCACAGCCTTCACCACCCAAAGTTGGGATGGTTAACCAGAACCAGATGGAGCCCTCAACCGCGGTGTTCAGGGCTGGCAGATCTTACTTCTCTTTCACAAATGAAAAAACTGGCTTGCCTAAGGCCAGGGGATCAGAAACAGAACCAGGACTAAACTCTATTTAAAACTGGGTAATTTAAATTTGGAAACATTATTCTAATGTATTGTACATTTGAAGGTATTCATTTACTACAAAACTTTTCCTGTCTTTCTGACAAATTAATAAAATTTAACTTAAACTTTAGTGATTAAAATATGCTTTTATACACACATCTGTATCTTTTTTTACTGCTTGAATATAGGAAAAGTCTTTATTTCTCCTTGTGAACAGGTTTTCACTTCCTCCCCATAACCCCCAAATATCTGGAAATATAATCAGTACTAATTTAAAATGATTTACTAATATCCACTATACATTTAAAGGGCAATTGCAAGATACAATACAAGGTACGGGCCTACTTAGAGAAAAGAAGTATAACATAATCCTTGCCTTTTAAAAAGCTGTCTAAAATGTCACAATCCCCCTTTACAACAACAATATAACACCAAGTAGCCATTCATTTCTTTCTAATAAAATATATCCGAAGAATTTAATTATTCAAGCTCATTTAAAAACAATTCCAAAATGTTAGTATAAAAACCAAAAGAGAAACAGTGTACCTACCTTCATCGTACGGCAATGGTAAATATTTTATCACCTCTGGTGTCCACCAGTAAGTATAACTATAAAATTAAAAAAAAAAAAAAAAAGATAAGATGGACCAAATGTAAATGATGGTTTTCTACAATTCACCGGATTAAAGGGATTGTGTGGTCTATTGTAAGATGCTGCCTCATACTTCAAAGTTAATTTTTCTTTCTAAAACATGTTTGTGAAGCTCTTGGCACTGTAAGTTTTCAACATGTTAACTCCTTTCTCAACTCCTTTCTTGTTTCAACTATGTCACAGATCTACCAAAATGCCATGAACATGTCTGAGAATCAAGATGCTCTGATGTGTTTAGCTAAAAAGCATTTGGGTGTACCAAGCCAGATTCTATGAGCTGCTGTTTACTTCTCCCCAGGGACCCTGCCTGCATTACTCTGCCAACCGGTGAGCCAGTGTGATTTTGAGCAGAGTCCTACAACTAGGATTCTCTTGCAGGTAGTTATCTGAGATCTAGATCACCTTTTCTACTCTGCTCTATGTGTGTGGGTCTGTGTGTATAGTTAATTAAAATAGTTAAGTAAAATCATTAAGTGAATGGATAGTCCTAAAGAATAAATTCTCTCAGAAAATAGTATAAACCCATTAATCGTTAACTGCAAGTATTCACTACTTGATCAGAGAGGCCAGTCAGAGTAAGGCAGGGAATTTCAATCATCTGGATTTCTGCTACCACACTCATCTGCTGTGAGCAGAGAATCTGAAAGAATCCTGAACAACCTTCTCTCTGAACACTGAATCCAATTCTAAATCAAATTCTGATGAAATAGATATTTAGGGGGAAATGCTATATCAAAGTTCACGAGAGCTAGGAAGGGGAATGGTGTGAAATCATACCAAAATTTTTAAAAAACACATTTTCAAAAGGTTCAGAAAAAAGAGCCTACAGACAAAAATGCTAAAAAGATAATTTTAAATAATTGAAAGGCTTTCTAAAAATAAAATGCTGACATTAAAATCTTAAATAATGCAAATTAGGAAGAATGGGGAAGTATTTAAATGAATAGGAAACAGAGAACTCTCCTAGAGATGGCAAGAGGAATACATAACCAAAGATAATGAAAAAAAGTGAAACCTCATGAACTGGGGGTGGGGAGTGTCATGATAAAAGGAAAAGCTTCTAAAGTTTTTCTTAAGACTGAAATTATGCTTCAGAGCAGTGCTTCTGACAATTCAGTGAGCACATGAATTGCTTGGAGATCCTGTCGAAAGGCAGATTCTGATTCAGCAGATGGGGCCCGAGATTCCACATTTCTAAAAAGCTCCTCGCCACAGGTGAAGCCAAAGGGGCTGGTCCTCAGACTGCTTTTT
>NW_011888882.1:5834640-5854777 GCF_000151845.1 Pteropus vampyrus
CATGTCTGAGAATCAAGATGCTCTGATGTGTTTAGCTAAAAAGCATTTGGGTGTACCAAGCCAGATTCTATGAGCTGCTGTTTACTTCTCCCCAGGGACCCTGCCTGCATTACTCTGCCAACCAGTGAGCCAGTGTGATTTTGAGCAGAGTCCTACAACTAGGATTCTCTTGCAAGTAGTTATCTGAGATCTAGATCACCTTTTCTACTCTGCTCTATGTGTGTGGGTCTGTGTGTATAGTTAATTAAAATAGTTAAGTAAAATCATTAAGTGAATGGATAGTCCTAAAGAATAAATTCTCTCAGAAAATAGTATAAACCCATTAATCGTTAACTGCAAGTATTCACTACTTGATCAGAGAGGCCAGTCAGAGTAAGGCAGGGAATTTCAATCATCTGGATTTCTGCTACCACACTCATCTGCTGTGAGCAGAGAATCTGAAAGAATCCTGAACAACCTTCTCTCTGAACACTGAATCCAATTCTAAATCAAATTCTGATGAAATAGATATTTAGGGGGAAATGCTATATCAAAGTTCACGAGAGCTAGGAAGGGGAATGGTGTGAAATCATACCAAAATTTTTAAAAAACACATTTTCAAAAGGTTCAGAAAAAAGAGCCTACAGACAAAAATGCTAAAAAGATAATTTTAAATAATTGAAAGGCTTTCTAAAAATAAAATGCTGACATTAAAATCTTAAATAATGCAAATTAGGAAGAATGGGGAAGTATTTAAATGAATAGGAAACAGAGAACTCTCCTAGAGATGGCAAGAGGAATACATAACCAAAGATAATGAAAAAAAGTGAAACCTCATGAACTGGGGGTGGGGAGTGTCATGATAAAAGGAAAAGCTTCTAAAGTTTTTCTTAAGACTGAAATTATGCTTCAGAGCAGTGCTTCTGACAATTCAGTGAGCACATGAATTGCTTGGAGATCCTGTCGAAAGGCAGATTCTGATTCAGCAGATGGGGCCCGAGATTCCACATTTCTAAAAAGCTCCTCGCCACAGGTGAAGCCAAAGGGGCTGGTCCTCAGACTGCTTTTTTGAATAGCAAGGCTTTAGAACATGAAAAGAAGAGAAAAGAGATATCTGCTTCTTGGAGTGAATTCATGAGTTTTTCAACATTTATTAAGCACCTATTGTGTGTCAAACACTGTTCTACGTGTTACAAATGCCATGTTGAAAATAATGACAGAGAAAGTCAAGCTACTTAATTCAGCATTGTTTCTATCTTCACCAGCCACAATAAGTTTCATGCCGGAAAGAGAAAAACACAAGATAAGAGGGAACTATGAATGGCCCAGAGACCAAAGGAAGCACTACAGCATCTCTAAAAGCATGCAGGTGTCCTGGTATAGTTGAGATCAGTGATCTTTCAAAGGAATAGTGAAGAATGGAACTTATACTGGAAATAGGCAAATGTAGTCTTGATGCTCAAAAGTGAGAGGGTGATACATTCCAAAAACCAATGAGCATAACATCAATCCCAGCAAGATAACAGAATTGAGTATTAGTATTAGCTAGAGATGTGCTGTGAGTAGCCTAAAAAAGATGACCAGTCACTTCTATGAATCCACATATTTACTCAAACAAGCCACACCAGGCTAAACTCATTTTCTTTTCTGATAAGAGAATCAGACTATCAGATCAGAGGAAGTGTGAGTGTGTGTGTGTGTGTGTGTGTGTGTGTGTGTGTGTGTGTGTGTGTGTGTGAGAAAGAGAGCGAGAGCAAGAGCACGTGCACACACGCGCATGAGCATGCAGGAGTATAAGTTCTATTTTGTGATGACATAATCTCAGCAGAGGAGGAAAGTAGAGAAGGTACCAGCTAGTATATAAGAATTTTCCTAAAGAATGCTACTCATAATCAGCTTACTTAGGAAAAAAGAAAACATTATAAAAAAAAAAATGTATTTTAACTCAGAATGTACCAGGCGGAGAAAAAGAATTGAGATAATCCTATATTAGTGATTTGAGACCAGGCCATAAATTTAAAAAATATATATTATTAAACTATATTTCCCTAAGTAAGACAAAGCAACTTAACAATACTTTTTTAAAAGTCCAACTCCTCTAAGTGGGCCTCAGAAGCAAAGAAGCCCAGAAGAACTATCTGCCCTGGGGAAAGTGAACTGATGGATGGAGGAAGAGAGCATCTGAGAGGAGTAAGCCCAGTCCAGGTAGAATCTTCATTACCTTCATCACCAGGTACATTTATCCAGAGGAATAAATGTACTAGTACAGAAACCTGCTTTTGGGACCAGGGATCAGAGGAGGGAGATGCGAGCTATTGCCACTTCTCCTTTGTACATAATACTAGTAAGTCAGTGTTTTTCTCTTTTTCAGTCCCTAGCATTAAGAGCACTCAGTTCCACTGGCTCATGAAGGCAGGTTAGGGAGATTAAAAAAGACTCCTAAGTTTCCCTAGCTAACTTGGGTGCCCTCTGAAATAACATATATAGAGACTTAAACAAGATAAATGGGGGCCCAATGACAGTATAGTTAAGCTATGACAGTATAGTAAGCTAGTACGTTTCAGCTGTTGAAATGATTCCAACCAAAAATTATGAAACAATTTTAAGGTGGAAGTTGTTGTCTAGTGGTATCCCACAAGACTCTGCCAGCTACCCCATTCTATTCAATATTTTTCATCAAGGACTTGTATTAGATCAGGATGGCCCAGTTGATTAAATCTGAAGAAACTACAAAGCTAGAGATAAATAATTAATAAAAAGGATACACATTTAAACACTTTTTTTTTGGAAGCAGGCAAAGCATATATAAGCATGACAAGAATGGTATGGATAAGGCATGGCAGCGGGACATGCTAAAAAGATGGGAGTGCTAATAGGAAGCTCAGAGTTAATACTATGATGGCATTGCTGAAAAAGCTAATGTAATCTTATATTTAATGATAAAAATATAGTACTCAGGACAAGGGGAATAATGGTCCCAATGGTCCCACAACAGTTAGCACAAATCAGACCAAACTCTATTATTGGACCCAGGTCTGGGTATCACAGTTGAAAAAGAACATTGACATCGTCTAGAATACATACAGAGGAGAGCATTCTGAATTCTAAGGAGACTTGAAACCATAGTATATGAGGAATGACTAAAGAAAGTGGGGCTATTTAACCTGGAGGAGATGAGATTTTGAGAATGCGTGAACTTATCTTTAAATATTTAAAAAGACCATCAAGTGGATGAGAAAATCACGTTCTTAAGGTCTCAGTGGGTTGTACTAAGATTAGTAGGTAAAGTTACAGATAAGTAGATCTCAGCTTGGTAGGAGGAAGAATTTAGCAAGTGAACTGTCAGAAACAACTGCCTTCTCAATCAGTCTTGTCCAGGTTGGCAAACTAGGGCCAGTCAAGCATAAACCAGATAACCTCTCCCTGGGCAGATAGAGAAGGAACTCACATATCACACAGTGAGTGGAACCAGGAAACCTCTCAACTCTGAGTCAATGAAATAATTAATGCTTAATATTTACGAACATCTTGGTGGCATTATAAACACTGATTCAATTAATAGTGTCTAGATGATGTATGACATAGTAATCTAACTCAGAACAAAGCTTCAATTCATGGTTTTGAACTGATCAATAAATGTAGGATTTTGAGTAACAGTAGTAGTTAGTTACCTAAAGAGGACCTGGTTTAGATGAACTCTAGGCAGAGCAAGGTTTATTCCCCCTTATCATTCAATAAAAATAATATTCAGAATAAATCATTGGTAAACAGGATGGTCGCCAAGTTAGGAAACATAAGCGAATACATAATAAGGTGTTTATTTATATCATAAGTGATAAAATAATACTAAGTTTCTAGATGTAATCTACTTACAGAATAAAAACAATACTAATATCTTTTGGACTCACTATGATCTCAATTGATTCTCAGAAAAATCTACAAGTTAGATACTATTATTATGTTGGTTTTCCTGATGTGGAAACTGAGAATTAGACCAGTAATGTAACCTGCCTAGGGTCACACGGGCATTAACTGGAGGCGGTCTCTCCACAGCCTGGTGTCTTCGGGACTGTGTTTATTCTGTGTCAGACCCTGTACCAGGTGCTTCCCACACATTTTCTCACTCATTCTTCAAAGCGACCCTGTGAGGTATGCATAGTCGTCTCCATTTTATAGATGAGAAAATGATATTTCCAGAGGTTAAGTAACAGATCTAAGGTCATGTACTTGCATAAATTCCAGCTCGGCTCTACACGACTCTTAAGTCCACGCTCTTGTCCTGTTACTGTCTCTGGCTAAATTGTTCATGTCTTCTGAGAATTATAATTGTCATCAAAATAACCAGTATATGTGGTGGATGACACTAGAAAGCCCAAAATAAAACACTGAAATTTATCTTATAGTATCTGTAAATACTGTTTATGGGCGGTACCAATTGTTGATACCATTAACCAAGTTTTGGAATTCTTGACACTGGGAAAAAAGCAAAAACAGGAAACCAAATCAACAGAGAAAGCCAGACTGTCTACTTCGATAAAACTTTATTTTCAGTAGCAGGTTTGTAGCTGATTCTTGCTCAGTCAGCTAACTAGCTGAATAATCTCGGTCAAGACACATTCTCTCCGCACCTCAGTTTCTTTCCTTTTTCTTTTCTTTTCTTTTTTTTTTTTAAGAAAATGGGGATGTAACCAGCTTACTTTTACCCCTACAAAAAAGCTCCAGCACTGCCTGCCTCAGCTATGTAACTCAAGCCCAACTTGAGTGATAGGGGCGTCTGCTCCTGAAGCCACTGCTCTGGTTCCGTCTTTACTAGTGTCACCAAGAGCTGGTTGTGCTTCCTGGAGGAAAGAACACTGGGATTCCAAAGTGATACAGCTGAGACACCACACCAGAAAAACCAAAGACTGGTCCCTCAAATGTTAGCGTTCTTTAGAGCTCCGCATTTGTAGGAAGCACTCGCAAACGATGTTAATGGTTTGCTTTAGTGGAGCTATAACTTACATTCAATGATGAAGCTCTGAAACATTTATGGAAAATGCAAAACACCAATTGTTAACGACAATTTCCCAAACCTACTATCAGAGCATCAGCAATTCTAAATTCCTCAGGGCAAACTTGTTGGAAGACTGATTACTTTTTAGCGTATGTGATTATCTCTCCAAAAACAAAGTATCTCATTTTCAAAATAACATCGAATCTGATTTTACATAGTAGACTAGGAAGAAAAATACCTTCTTCTTGTTGGTAAAAGTCTCATGGTGTTTTTATGATGCAAATAAAAATCTGTTGGGAGTTCCCAGAGATGAGGTTTCCCTTCAGTGGGATGGAAGACTCCCAAGAAGAGATTAATGGCATCTTGTCTATCAGCATCTAAAAAGCAAAAGTATGTATTTCAGGAAATCCATTACTGATATATACAAGTCAGAAGAATGTTTTCTCAGGAAGATGAGTACAACTATGATTTCATAGAATATACCTTTGAAAATAACAGTATTTATACTTCAAAAGTCATATACACAAATCTAAAACAGTCACCAAGATTTTGAGAATTTAAAATTTGCCTCCAAAAAATTTCCTTTTCACTCCATACCTCTCATAATACAGAGGACAGTGCATATAAACTGCTTCTTGAATTCTGAGAGGCTCTTAAAAATCTTTAAGAACTGCCATAAAACCCTAGTGATTTTTAGAATGAAAACATTCTCGCCATGTGTTAGTTTTCTTGAAACATATACATCTATCTCCGCTTTATTGCAAAAGACAAAAAGAGACATTAGAGACAAAATAACCCAATTCCTACCCATATTCTGTTGCACGACCTTGAACAAGTTGGCTTGCATGGTTTCCATTTTAATCCTTGAAAAAATATTCTCCATTTCTTTAGCGGAGAATATGTTTACAACATGTTCTATCCCCCGTACCCCTTAGCTGTGGACATGTCCCATTCTCTTTTGTGTTTGATAATGAAGGTAGAGTGGGCACACAGATAACAGCCTCATTCTAACCATTCAAACACTCCAAAATAGTTACTGACTATATATATATTGTATTTCCTCTTCCTCCCCTAATTAAATTTTGGTAAAAATGATAATAAGCACTGCAGTGGTCTCATAAACCACCTTTCCCATTCTGCACTGGCTCCTCCCCAGCATCCTTCATTCTGTTCCCCCACTTCCTTCTTTCCATTCTTGTCTCAGAGCCCTATGTATTCAAGTTTGGGACAGACATCCACAATATAAATAATAAGCTCTTTCTGAAAATGAACATAGAACTCAAAAGACAGCACAGTAGAAATGACTGCTTTTTGAAATAAGATAACATCATAAAATCAATTTTCTTCCAAAAGCCATTGTGAACACAGATATATCTTAAATTAGTAACCTTGTTCTCATTGGGCTATTTGGTCATTTCAGCAAAAGCAATAAATGAAATATGGTACATCAAACATGTATTCGAGGTGTTAATATTCTGACGAAAAGCATTCCATTAAAACAGCACTTTTAGGCTAAAACTAACATATACATGTGTTTTATGCTGAATATATTTGGGGGCCATTTGTTTTTTTGTCATTTGTTGAGAGAAAATATCAAGTATTAAATGATACAGACATTATTAAGCAGTAAATATAAGCAGTAAACATACTGCTTTTATAGTAATTATACTCTTTATGCTTGTTGAATAGCTATAATGGCACTTACTAATTCATCTACACAGTACCTCAAAATATCTTAATAGTATCTAGAGAAGCTTTTCACTTTTTAGCCATGTTTTCAAGGAGTTTCTTTCATCCTTTAAACCTAATAGTGGCTTCCTTTAATTTTAACACGTATGATAAAATGTAGGATATGAGAAACATAACCAAATAAAGAATATTCCTTCAAAGGATCATAATGAAGACTTCTTGAATGTACTGTTGTTGTTATAACTTAAAATATATCTACGGAGCTTATGGTCACTTATAAGCTTGGACTATAAGGCCTAATGAGCTTGAAGATCTTTTCCTCGCTCCTTTTGACTACAAATAAGAAAATCACCCCCAGGAAGACAGTAGTACTTTGGATATAGACAAGGGCTTAAAATAGGTAAGTTCTTTGTAGGATGAAATAATTGCTTATTTTTGAACTCATGCTTCAAAGGAAAAAAGAATATGTACCAAACTCCATTCAAACAGCTAAATGCTAACCAGTTTTACTATGCATGGTATTTAAATAGATCAGACTTGACTACAACAATTCTTTTTAATCTGCCAAAAACTTTATTTTGGAAGTTGAATATTAGTTATTCTAATATTACATTAAGTTTGTGATAAAGTGGCCTCTGAAATCAGTAACAGAAAGAAACACTATTTGACTGTGATAAAAGCTGTTGAAAGGCTAAGATAAAGACAGAAAAGTGACCACTGAGATTTGGCGATGTGGAGAGACTGTTGGTGATCTTGGCAAGCACAGTTTCAGTGGCATGACAGGGCAGATACCCAGTGAAGCAGATGGAGAGAACAGGATATAAGAGAGGATGCAGACATGTGGATAACTCATTCAGGGGTTTTGCTTATGCAGAGAAATAGGATGTGGGACTAAGGATAGAAAGAAAGCCTAGATGGAAAACACTAAGGTGTGCTGTTATGCTAATGGAAAAGAGGAAGTAGGGGGAAACTGATGATGTACACCAACGAGCATATAATTACAGGGATGGGAGTATGAGCACAATGGAGGGTTGGCCTAAGATGGGGCAGGGCCACTCCGACCACTGTCATACAAAATAAGATAGAAACTATGGGTGCACATGAAGACAGGCTCTGCATTTGGTTATAAGACAAAAGGGAGTTCACCTCAATGATTTATTTTCTCAGCAAAGTGTGAAGCAAGGTCATCAGCTGAGACTGGAGTGCTGTAGGTTTAGGGAGAGAGGACAGGTACAAAATGGTCATTTTGGAGAGTGGGAGAATGTAATAGGACTGTAGGGCTGTTCTGAGAGTCCTTTGGAGAACTTCAGTCAGTTTAAACTGAAAGTAATAAGTTACAACTTTTTCTCTTGCCACATTTAATTGCAGAAGAGGTGCATGCTTAACCAGTTATTAGTGTTATTTAAAACATCATTAAAGCAAAACGTTTTTCCAATTGTCTTCTTTCTGCTATAGTGAAACAACTTACTCACTCTAAACCTGCTACTAGAAGGATGACCTTCGAAGGCTATCTCCATATTCTTGATAAACTAAAATGCTCAGCATGCTCCTTACATGTCCCTCTTTCAATGGTGAACAGAATGGAAAAAGAAACTGTTCCTCTATCTTATAGAACAATCATAATGCTGGGTATGCCATCTTGACAATTTTCTGTAATTACTGTCTGTTTTCTGTGCATGGTGAGCTTTAAGGTCTTTACCCTGTGAGCTTTTTCTTTTTCTTTTGTATAACTCTCTGAGGAGGGTATGATTCCCCTCCATGTATGCATACACGCACACTCACTATATTGAAACCGTAGGTGTGTATATATGTATGTTTGTATGCACACATACAGCAGATCTATTATTATCTGGTAGAGATATTCTATCTTTTTTTTTTCTTTTTTATAATAGGATTTAAATTCAATGAGCTTCTCCAAAAAAAATCAGGCTTACCAAAATGTAGATGTAAAAAAAAAAAAAAAAAAAAAAAAATTAGAGCGCAACAAGGTTCTTAAGGCAATTATAATTACAAAGTTCTTCTTAACATCCGAAGTGAGTATCTAGATACTTCTTTTTTCCTTGTTGGCATCCTCCAACTGACTATGTAACCAGTTACAGTAGAAACCAAAACATGCTTCTTAAAGACAGACCCAGAGCATGCTAATATGTGAAGCTTTAAGAAGCTTTAAGCCTGAAAGACAGTCAGTGGGTTGCTCACATGGCATCACTCTTTCTATACAAACCAACAATAAAATTCCTGACAACCTAAAATCAAGTATCGTCCCACTTACCTATAGGCATAATATGAGACTAAGTTTTACAGTTATCCTGAGTGCTTTAAAGAAAATGGTTCTATAAATACACTTTTGTTATATAATACTGTAATTTAAAAATAAGTTGTACACCCCAATGATACCATGCTTCTCAAAATAAAGTCTATTTTAGCCACATTATTCATAAAATAATTCCTGTCATAGTAGTTCCTCTTTCATTTGTGCATAATTTTGCTTTGCCTTTCCATTATGTGCATGTTACTTTTTCATGAACATCTTCTGTGTTTTAATAGTACCTGCTTTTTAAATCAAGTACAGCTACACATTCATTCTCTCTATCATCTGGTCTTATTAAATTATTTGGTCCTTAAGTATAAATAACGATGACCGTTACAGGGACAACGATGGCGGGAGGGCAGAAGAGTGGATGCCCCTTTCCATCCGGACAGTTTTAAATCTTTTTCATGGTAACACACACCCCGAGGGATATGCATCTGCTGGCACATGACTTACACAACTATTACAGGTTGAATTGTGTCCCCTCAAAAAATATGTTGAAGTCTTAAGCCCCGGAATCTGTGACTATGACCTTATTTGGAAATTAGGTCATTGCAGATATAATCGAGTTAAGATGCAGTAACACTAGATTAGGGTGGGCCCATAATCCAGTTTGACTGGTGTCCTTGTTAAAAGGGAAAGACAGGGAAAACACCATGAAGACATAGACACAAGGGGAGAATGTCATGTGATGCCAGAGGTAGAAATTAAAGCGCTGTAGTTGCAAAGAAGGATCACCAGAAACCAACAGAAGCTAAGAGGCAAGTAAGGACCCTCCCCTGGAGCCTGCGGAGGGAGCACAGCCCTGCTAACACCTTGATTTCTGATTTCAAGCCTCCAGAACTGTGAAACAATACATTCTTGCTGTTTGAAGCCACCAGGCTTGTGGTATTTTGTGGCAGAAGTCTTAGGAAACTAGTATGACAACAAAGCGTAGCCAGTGAGAATGTCTTTAAAGAGATAATCTCAAAACCACTCTTAATTTGTAAAAACAAGTGAAATCATTTATAATTTTGATTTTTGCTATTGATAATCATCAATAACTTCCAACATGCATTATAGCCAACTGGTATACATCAATAATATTATTATCTTAATATTAACCAGAGCAGCAGGCATAATAAAGGATAATGGGAATATTTTAATACTTTCGCTTAGAAATCTAGAATTTAAACTCATGTAACTGGCCAGAATTTCTAAATTCTATTGTCCTAACGCTTTAAGTTTTGCTCAAAGTAAAATACTTTGATTTTTAAGCTCCTAAACTCAGTTCAAGGATTCATGCATAAAGAGGAATATATAAATACTCTTAAAGTCTACAGTGGACTCTTACATTGAACTTACGCAGACTAGTACAATGGGTATAATTCTCAGTAAACTAAAAAAAAAAAATGATTTGAGCAGCCTAATCGCATCATTGATAGGCTACATGTTATTAGGCTACCATACTTAGTCCTATCAATTATTTAATTCGGGGAAAAGGGAGAATTGAGTAGGACCTAGGCAATAAATTAACTCGTGCATTTATTAATTCATTCCACACGTATTTACTCTGCCACGAGCAAAGCACTGGGGACACCGTATGTGAACAAGCTGTATGGGGAGCTCTCTGGTCTCGTGGTGGGGGGTGGGGGAGATAGGCAACACAATTCATTGCATATTTAATGATTTAACTCTAACTATGCCAAGTGCTACAAAGGAAAAGTATAGAATTCTACTATAACAAAAACTGGAGGAACTTCCTCGAGAAAGTGAAAGTATAGTGAGCTCTAAAGGCTGGCTAGGAATTAACTAGGAGAAGCTTGCAGTCACGTGTTCCAGTGGGTAGAACAGCATGGGATTAAGGTGCCTGTGGCAGAAGAAGCTTAACTTATTCAGGAAACTGTGAGAAGATCAGTG
This sequence comes from Pteropus vampyrus, assembly GCF_000151845.1. Taxonomy (NCBI): domain Eukaryota; kingdom Metazoa; phylum Chordata; class Mammalia; order Chiroptera; family Pteropodidae; genus Pteropus; species Pteropus vampyrus. The sequence goes on from NW_011888882.1 coordinate 5,845,512, forward strand.
TGCCTGGAGAGTAGTAATAACGGACGGGGATGGAGTGAATGGCAGATGTCACTCACTGTAGGCAGGGCCGGCCCACACAGAACCTCTCGGTCTGCTATGCACTTCCTTCCCACATCAGAAGGCTGCCAACCAGTTTCCGACACCTCCACAGAGTGTGAACACGGAAGGTCTTAGCGATGTGGAGGACTCTAAGTGGCCTCCATAATCTCTACCTTCCGGTCTTCACATCACAGTTATCGATACTTAAGAACCAAGTAATTTAATAAGACCAGACGACAGAGAGAATGAATGTGTAGCTGTACTTGATTTAAAAAGCAAGTACTTTTAAAACACAGAAGATGGTCATGAAAAAGTAACATGTACATTTCTGCTCTGGAGTGAGCTGTGTCTCCCCAAAAAGGTATATTGAGGTCCTAACCCCCAAAACCCATGAACGTGACCTTCTTTGGAAATAGGGTCTTTGCAGACATCAAGTTAAGATGAGGTCATACTGAATTAGGGAGGGCCCTAATGCGATACGACTGGTGTCCTTACAAGAGGGAAATTTAATAGATACATGAAAGAAGGGCATGTGACAATGAAGGCAGAGAGCTACAAGCCAAAGAACAACAAGGATTGCTGGCAAACTACCAGAAGCTAGAAAGAAGTAAGGATTTTCCCCTAACAGTTTCAGAAGGAGCCTGGCTAACAACTTGATTTTGGACTTCTAGCCTCCAGAACTGAGAGATAATAAATTGCTATTGTTTTAAGTCACCCAGTTTGTGCTAGTTTGTTACAGCACCCTAGAAAACTGTACAGGTTTCCCTTGTGTGTGGGTGGGATCTATGATTTGCTTGTGAGCAATGGGATATGGCAAAGGGATGGGATGTCACTCCCAAGATTACATCATGCTACATAAGACTGTCTCACTAGCAGACTCATTCTAGAGACTCTTTCCCTTACTGGCTGTGAAGGGCAAGCTGCCTGGAGTCCTATAGCACAAGGAACTGCAAGGAATTGAATTCCAACCAACACATGAGTGGGAAAGTGACTCCTGATCTCTAGTCATACCTCCAGATGAGACCACATCCTGGTTGACATCTTGACTGCAGCTTTGTGACACTCTATGCAGAGAGCCCAGTTAAGCTGTGCCTGGACTTCTGATCCACAGAAATCGTGAAATAATAAATGCATGTTGTTTTAAGCTTCTAAGTTTTTAGTAATTTGTTACACAGCATAGAAAGTTAACACAAACAGTAGGATAGCAAATTAACTTTGCATTCTCTCTGGGTATGGAAAATGTTGAAAGATGACTCTTTTGTGCATGCTTTCATGCCCGCTTCAGGGGTCCCCCTCACTGGGGACCCTCTTGCCGTTCCCTTAGAGTGAGCACATGCATCCTTTCATATCAGTCAGTTTCCTGCAACTCCTCCTTAGGAATCCAGTGATCACTTCCTCCTGGTTCTTGCTGTTAGCATCCCTCTGGCTTGGACTCAGGCCAACCCCATGCCAGCACCCTCCCCGCCGTGAGGCCTACATCTGGTCACCAGTAAACACTCAAGGATCCTATGACCAATCAACTCTAGGAGGGTAGGCCATTCCAAACATGGCAGCCCCCTCCTTCGCCCATCTCTCCGCTTCAGCTTTGCTACACAGGGGTCCAAAGCCAATAGTTCCATGGGATCCCTCCCACAATAGGACAGTATATCAAGCTTTACCAGAGTCTTATTGAAGCCTTCTCTCTCTAGGCCTGAGGTGAAAGAACAGAGGTGGTGACAGTCACAGTATGGCAACAGTTCACTCCGAAGAATCTCTTTACCAATTTTTCTTCTCCACGTTCTGTAAACGTTTTTATCCTTGCTCTGGTTCAAGAGGCTAATATTCATGGGATCAGTCACTGAGCACTTTCTTTGTAAATTCTATGCAAGGGATCTGTCTCATAATCACTTTGGTTTATGATATCTATTGTGTTGGAAATTCCATCAGAATGGAGAAAGGAAAAGTGCCATTTTAACCTGTTACTTTTAGTATTCACAAGTTATAAAATAAAAAAATAATTAGTGTTATGTTGCCATTCATGTCTACCTGACATTTTAAAAAATCAGTCATATTTACATTCTTGGACAATTGTCAAGACTGTGAATCTATTTTAAAAATAATAATTCAACACCTTCGAACATTTCTCTCTATGTATTGCAAGCAGAAATGCAGAAGGAGACAGAAGCCAAGGAATCAAAGTACTTTGTATTATGTAAAATTTTCAATTATGAGTGCCAAAATGCAAAAGTTCCCTATTTAAAATACAGTTGATTCACTTATTGAAGAAATGTTTATTAAGCACCTTCTAAGTGAAAGACTATTTTATCTAAACTTCTAAAATATTCAATTTTGAATTTTACTTATCCAGATAGCTAAAAAAAAAAAAAAAAAAGTACATGCAGAAGAAGAAAAATGCATTTTAGAATAAATCTTAGAAAAGCCTGATACTGCAGAATTACCTGAGAAAGCATTGCTGTAATATCTAGACAGGGTCTGCATGATGTCTTTTGAGTGCTGGGTCCACGGCGCTATCTTTCTGTAGGTTTTTACACGATGAACAAGTTGAGAACCACCGTACTGAAGGGATAAGGTATCTCCATGATCTTCATAGAGTTCCTCAAATAACCTAAGTAAAAGAAACACAAATGTTAAAGAATTTTAGAAAAAGTATTACACACATTATTCACTTAGCCACAAACTCAAAACAACTATGAATTCTCTGAACCTGTCCTTTCAAGTAGACTTGTTAACTTCTTAAAGTGTGAATGCAAAATATATTTTATAGTAATAGTCTAATGAGTAACAAAATCACAGAAAGCACTAAAAAAGCAGCAGAGGCACCAAAAAGATAACCCACCAAAGCCAGACCACGCTGATTCTAACCTTATTAGAATATGCCTAACTTTCTGCAGCCAGATCAATTTACCTCCCATGACAGAATTTTCTGTTCTCTTTGATTTGCCTTTTGAAAGACAGACATGTTCTGATCACAGACAAACCATATTCTTTCCTGGAAATACACATTTGAAACTTGTTTATTTAAGTGCCTATTAAAGACTTCCAGTGCAGTGCTATCTGTGGATCTGGCCACTTTCCTTGGCAGAGCCTTTATGACTATCTCAGATGACCAATAACAGCTATCGCTGTATGTTCAAGAAACAGTACTTCACCCAATGTCATGGAACCAAGGGACAGTGAAGAAAACGATCTTTAATGAAGAATCAATCGATCTTTTCTATGTCTTCTATTTCTAATTCAAAATGTATGAGGGCACATTACTTTTTCTTTTCTAATGTAGTCTGGACTTGTTTTCTAAAAAACTCAGTAGTTCAAAATTATTTAAAACACTTTGGATTTATCTAAATAACAGTGTTTATTGATAATTAAAACACACACAAACAAAAACCATAGCAACAGCATCCAAGTCTTTAATAGAAATATTTATTACTGAATTAACTTGAATAATTAGCAATGTAATTTTTGAGAAACTAAAAGAAGAAACGACTTCATAAAAGTCCTTATTATTAATCAGGTTTGCTGATTAATTTTCAAGTGTACATTATAATTTGACATCTGTATATTCTATTGTGTGTTTACCACCCAAAGTCCAGTTTTCTTCAACTAGCATTTAAAAGGCAGAAAATAAGGCTTACCTCACTGCATCTGTATCAAACTGCAAATTAGGTTTATCAATTAATCCCAAGGAATAGAGTTGATAAGCCAGAGCACATTTTCCCACCATAAACTGCGCTGTGTTGGTGCGATCTAAACAGTCCACACAGTTGGTTCGAAGAACACCAGTCTAAAAGGAAATACCGTAAGACTCTTAATCATTATTCAATCACCAAAATGACTTCCATCCTACTTAGATTTCTTTAAGAAGAAAAAGAAAAGCTGTGGGCAGGGTATTATTCTTAAACAAATAATGATAAACATTTCTTAAATTTTGAAAGGTCATATTTGCTGCTCATTTAACATTGCTGCAATAGTGTCATTATACCTTCTAGTCTACATTTGAATTTTCTTCTTTAGTTTAACAAGGTAAAACACGTAGCTAACATTTTCTACATGTACCAATTAGTAAAACATATGCTTTTTTTTCTGATATATCTCCTTTACTGCACAAACCAAATACTCAGTGGTTGAGGCTAAATCACTCTTAAAGCATAAACAGTATATATAGTGATTGTATTTGGCTCATTTTTCAAAGTCATTCAAACTTCTTTTCACATTTTTGTTTATGTGTCTATTTCCAATAATAAAATTTATAATATATAGAAAAAATCCATGAGCCATTATTATTTAAGCTGTACATCTTTTGTAGGAGTTTAAACACTAGCAGTAAGGCTTTTAAAAATTATTCTCAAATGATTAATAATTTTGCATTAAATAAGCAGTATGTCTCTACATGATTGCTTTCAGAAAACACCACACATTATGGATACAGATTCTACTCATTATTAATATAATGTCATCTATACCTGCAGGCGACCAGTGGGAATCAAATATCCTCCGAGTTCATTCCACCTGTTTAAAAATACGTTAAAAAAAAAAAAAAGTAATAGCATAATCTACATTCATTTTTGGTACTAAATCTTTATTAAGAATCCAATAAAGTAATAAAGCTGAATAAGTCTAAATAATCAGCTGGTTCTGCTTACTTACTTTCCTTCTTTCTGGTAAGTGAATATGGAAATAACCGAGATGAGGTGCTATCCACGCTCTCCTCAAAGACAGCCCAGGAAAGCAGCATCTGAACTTGGCCCTGTGCGCCCTGGCACTTTGTCACCCATGTTCAACCAAAATCTCTCTCGCTTTACTTAAGCCCATTTATTGTTTGGTTTCTACAGATATGAATAACAATTGCAGGGCATCTTTGTAATAAAATCTTTCAAGCCTTAGCCTTCTCCCCTCAACAGTAGGATTCTCTACCTCCTCCAGCTTTCCTTCATGGAGCTTTATTACATCCCTTTGGTTATTTTTTTGGTTTGTTTTTGTTTTGTTAGCAATATTAGTATTTTATTCCATTTCTCGTTGTGTCCTTTGGTTGTTTATGCAGACTTCCTTATTATGTTCCTATTTATGTTCTCCATGTGCTAATGACTGCAAGGGGATATGTTCTAAGTACTATATAATGACATCGATATTTTACTTTAATTATTTAAAAGAAGGTTCAATGCAGAAAAGAGTTAACATAGCAGGCCTGACTGCTTTCCTCAGAAAGGCATCTGGGAACGTGGGTTCCCATCATACCCACAATAGACAAGACTGGCTCACTGTGTCTAAACTGTTTGTAGAAACAATATAGTTTTGCTGAATAGCCTCTTTCCCTTTGGGAGTCTGGAATTTTGGTACATCAGGCAGAGACTGCCTATGCAATCGGCTTCCAATAAAAACCCTGGCACTAAGTCTCTGATAATCTCCCCTGGTTGGCAACGTTTCATATTCGCTGTCACAACAAGCTGCTGGGGGAATTAGTGTGTTCTGTGTGACTCTACTAGGAGAGGACTCTGGGAGCTTGTGCCTGATTTCTTCTGGACTTTGTCTCTGTGTGCCTTTTCCCTTTGCTGATTCTGCTGTGTCTCCTTCGACCATAATAAATCACAGCTATGAGTACAATATGCAGAGTTCTTTGGGTTCTAGTGAATCACTGAGTCTAGGCGTATTCTTGGGGACCCTGTCACAGGGGCCCTAAATTCAAACTGAAACCACAGGATTACTTCTAAAGACATACACACTAATCGTTGGTTGTTTTTTGCTTTGGGTTTTTTTTTTTTTTAAACACTATAGCTAACTTTGTTAAATGAAAAATTAAAATGCTATAAATATATAATATTGGTTCCTTAAACAAACAAACAAACATGGAACTTTGATCTGAAGAAGCTCACAAAGTAGTCATGAAAATTTAGGAGCAAATGACTATAACACAATGATAAATATTAGTTTTATAAAAATGTTAGAATTTAGTCTAGAAGGAAAACATTTTTCTGCTCTTATTTAACCGAAATGTAGAATTCATTGAGGAAATTTTTACTTTACAGAAGTATTTTACATAATGTTTATCTCATGAAGCAGGAGAGAAAGGCTCCATGGCTTCCGTGTCAAGGTTTACAAGTACCGAGAAAATCCCATGCCCACAGTGAACGTTCTCTGCAGTGGCATGAGCGGCCTGTCTTGTCTCCCCAAAGGAATAAATTTATCCACCTTCCAACTAAGTACAAACTGCTCATATTTAGAATACTTTTATCTGAAGAGCAAAGCTCTTGATTTATGTTAAGTTTTTAAACACCATACATACTTTTCATCTGGCCGCAAAATGCTGCAGTAAGAATCAGGGCGGTTTACAAAGAAACCTGTCTTCTTCACCACACTTTCTGCGATCACATTCAGTCGATCAAGAACATTACACAGCTTGCTGAGAAGAGAATGAAGAATGAGAAAAATGAGAACCCAAGTTTTAATGTTTACCTTTACGTCTAAAGCAAATAAAGTACAGTAATGATATTCAGGGATTTAATTTTAAAAATCTTTGGCGCCCATACTCAATAATAGGACATTGTAACAATTTCTAGAGTATAATGTATACTCAATAACCAACAAGATTTGGTGCACACAGACATGAAGGACCTGTAACTTAATCTGAACTATTGGCAAGCCTTGATCTGGGCACTTTACATCCCTGCGAGAACTTTCCCCAAAGCCTTTACTCCTCGAGTCAAGTCAGTCATGTCAATACACATCAATGTAATGACTGAGAGCACAATGCACAGTGCAGGTGGCAGGGGATGAAAACACTGGACAATAAATTAATATGAATGATGCCAACCTGAAATCAGGCTTATTATACTCTGGGGAAGTACGTGCATGTGTTTGCGTATATGTAACTACAAAAAATGATTTAGTAAAAAAGTACAAGTGCAAAACAATACAGTAACATTAAAAAAAGAGAGAGACGGCAAAATAAATCTAGTGTTTGTATGATGCCTAATATATGAGTAAAGAGACAATGCGAGGTTACTGAAAAAAAGTTCCTTGGATGAGATGAGTTTTGAATCAGCTCTAGACAAGTAAAAGAAGCAGGAAAATACCCTAGAAAGAAGGGAGGGTGGGTGAACAACAGGAACAACGGCTCACACACACGGGACCTTGGCTGCTACGTTGGGGGCAGAGCATGAAGTTTAGTTTTTCAGGAACAGAACGGCCCTGGGAATAAAAAAGTTATTACATTCTGGAACAAAGCAGGTGATGGGGCTTTAGCATCACACTAAGCAGTCTGGATTTACTATAAACACTAGGGAGTTCCTGCAGGTTCATCCACGAGTGAGATAACCTGAGAGAGGTGTCAGAGAAAATGACTAAACAGGGATAGAATGAAACTGAAAAAAGTGAAACAAATACTTTTAAGGAAAGTAGTGGAGTAGAGATGTTCTTAAATGACTAGATACTTCAAAAAGAATTTGCAAATGGTATGAATACTGGGCAAAAAAAGTTTGGTCAATTCATTTAAGCACTGAAATTATACACCAGCAGCAAAACAGACCCTCAGCAGGTTCACGAACGAAATTAAAGGAGTAACATTTACTTTACCATTGAGATCAGCTGCTATTTCACATGACAAGAAAAGGAAAATATCACGACCTGATATACGACTATCTACTCACCTTTTGGTATACTTAGCCATATCCCAAGGAATGTAAATAATAGTGTGCTCAGGAGGCAAAAACTGATTGAGGTATGTCACAGCAGCGACAAGTTCTTCACTCAGAATTCTCTCATGCTTTCTCTTCTCTCGTTCCTTTATTAAAAATTAAACATTTTCAGTGTTCTAATTACCCTAAATCAGAAGAACAGACTTAACATTTTTACTTTCCAAATAAGACAAGACAAAAAAGCTTAAGTCTTAAATATACTAAAATGAAATCTACCTACCATACGATAATATAAATGCAAAGAAATAAATACTTCATTGAATTAAAGTCAACAGATAGTGAGCTTTAAAGTTTTGAGGAGATCAGATCTCTTCCTAGTAACTTCCTGCAGCTCCAAGAAGCTCAGCTCACTGTACCCAGGCCTGGCCTACACAGTCCCACACCCCACTGGCAGTGGAGAACCTCCAAGGACCAGAAGAAGGGAACCCCCAACTCCAGTCAGCTAAGGACCAGACAGAAATCAACTGGGTCGGGAAGGGTAACCCTCAAACCGGCATTGCAGAGAGCGCTTTCGCAGCCTTCGTGTTTTAGAATTTGACTCTCGTAAAACACCCTGCGAGGTAGCCAAGGCACATACTTTCTCCCTCTTATACTGTGGATGAATAAACTGAAGTTGAGAGGTGTTCATGGATCTACACATTACCTTCTGCCTCCTTGCCTGCTGTATCTCCTTATACATTACACCACTGCTCATTCGAGAGGGGCTAACACATTATTGTACAGCCCTGTGGTTGGAATGCTGGCTCTGCCACTTACCGGCCACCTTTCCTAGGTCTCCACATTCATGTGAGGTTTAAATGAGATAAAACATGACAGTTTCTTATCAGAGCATCTGGCACATGGTAAGTCTTGATAAAAATTAGCTTTTTATTGTTATCCTGAGAAGGCCTTCACTTAGAAACAAAGAAAAACAATTCAGCAATAGGGTCGCTGACATGGTGTCGAGGTGCGACAGCTGGCATCAAAATAGGTCTATGCTGTTTTCAATCAAAGTAATCATGGTGATTACTTTTCAGTTGTCATGAATTCAATTAGATAACCACCATGGAAACAAAAAGGGTATCTATTAGGCACAGCTGAATAAATCAAATGAAGGAATTAGATAAGTTAATTAAAAACAGTATTTTATCAGTTTAGAATGAACAGATATTTAGCTTATTTTTAAATCTGAGAAAATTAAATTATATACCTGGAATTTTTCTCAAAGCACTTTATATCAAGTAGAGAAAGAAAAACTTTTTGAAATTCTTATATCAAATCTGACATTTTATGAGATAGAGAGAAATTTAATCAAACTTGATCATCTCTATGTAAAGAATCTGCCTTATGCACTGTCTATTTATAGTGGGTTAGTGTTAGTGGATTGGTTAGTCAACCCCCATAGGGTCACAGACCCCTTTAACAATCAAATGAAAAATTCACATATATAAGTGATTGTAAATATCATTTCAAAGGGTTCAGAGACCCCTTCATGGTTATCCATGACCCTCAGATTAAAAACCCCTAAATGTACAATTATGCATGATCTCAGGTTGACTC
>NW_011888882.1:5854827-5894274 GCF_000151845.1 Pteropus vampyrus
TGAAATCTACCTACCATACGATAATATAAATGCAAAGAAATAAATACTTCATTGAATTAAAGTCAACAGATAGTGAGCTTTAAAGTTTTGAGGAGATCAGATCTCTTCCTAGTAACTTCCTGCAGCTCCAAGAAGCTCAGCTCACTGTACCCAGGCCTGGCCTACACAGTCCCACACCCCACTGGCAGTGGAGAACCTCCAAGGACCAGAAGAAGGGAACCCCCAACTCCAGTCAGCTAAGGACCAGACAGAAATCAACTGGGTTGGGAAGGGTAACCCTCAAACCGGCATTGCAGAGAGCGCTTTCGCAGCCTTAGTGTTTTAGAATTTGACTCTCGTAAAACACCCTGTGAGGTAGCCAAGGCACATACTTTCTCCCTCTTATACTGTGGATGAATAAACTGAAGTTGAGAGGTGTTCATGGATCTACACATTACCTTCTGCCTCCTTGCCTGCTGTATCTCCTTATACATTACACCACTGCTCATTCGAGAGGGGCTAACACATTATTGTACAGCCCTGTGGTTGGAATGCTGGCTCTGCCACTTACCGGCCACCTTTCCTAGGTCTCCACATTCATGTGAGGTTTAAATGAGATAAAACATGACAGTTTCTTATCAGAGCATCTGGCACATGGTAAGTCTTGATAAAAATTAGCTTTTTATTGTTATCCTGAGAAGGCCTTCACTTAGAAACAAAGAAAAACAATTCAGCAATAGGGTCGCTGACATGGTGTCGAGGTGCGACAGCTGGCATCAAAATAGGTCTATGCTGTTTTCAATCAAAGTAATCATGGTGATTACTTTTCAGTTGTCATGAATTCAATTAGATAACCACCATGGAAACAAAAAGGGTATCTATTAGGCACAGCTGAATAAATCAAATGAAGGAATTAGATAAGTTAATTAAAAACAGTATTTTATCAGTTTAGAATGAACAGATATTTAGCTTATTTTTAAATCTGAGAAAATTAAATTATATACCTGGAATTTTTCTCAAAGCACTTTATATCAAGTAGAGAAAGAAAAACTTTTTGAAATTCTTATATCAAATCTGACATTTTATGAGATAGAGAGAAATTTAATCAAACTTGATCATCTCTATGTAAAGAATCTGCCTTATGCACTGTCTATTTATAGTGGGTTAGTGTTAGTGGATTGGTTAGTCAACCCCCATAGGGTCACAGACCCCTTTAACAATCAAATGAAAAATTCACATATATAAGTGATTGTAAATATCATTTCAAAGGGTTCAGAGACCCCTTCATGGTTATCCATGACCCTCAGATTAAAAACCCCTAAATGTACAATTATGCATGATCTCAGGTTGACTCCCTATTGATCCCCCAGTAGTAGCACTGAAGGCATAAAGATGGCTGCAAAATGTCTGTCAAGCAGTGCCTCGGATTTCCACAATGGTGGTGGTGGTAGTGTGTGTGCGTGTGGGAAGCGGGGGGCGGTGTTCACAACACAGGGTAAAAAAAAAATCAAGGAAAGTATTTCACTTTAGTAACTTCATATGGAGGCAGATTAAAGAGTAAATATCCCACGGTATCATTCTACACACACACATTCTTTGACTCTTTAATCACAAGTTAATAAAGACTTCTTCTGAGTGAACTGACTAAACATCTTTTATCCTCTGAATAAAATAACTAATGACAAAAACAACAAAATTTTTTCCCCATAAAACAGCAACTTAATCTGTAGGATTTTTATGACAATGGAACAACAAAGAAGTTGTTTTAAAATCCACTCTCTGGCCTTTAAATATAAAAAAATAAATAAATGTAGAACATTTATTTATAAGATGCAAGAACATCTTATAGTCAAGTGTATCAGGTATTATTTTTTGAATATGGACATTTAATAATTATTTCAAACATCATAGACTGACTCTCCATTTAACCATAGTTTTTACCGCATTATGAAGACTCTGGTAAACATGATGAAGATTCACTAATTTAGGTCAAAGTTTATATTCTAGAGATACCTTGAAATTTTGTGCTTTAGCAAGAATTTATTTATATACTAATAATATCTTATGTTTTATACATTTACTAGAAAAGTGCTCATGAAGGTTTTCATTATTAGAGTTTTCCTACTTTAATTTTTCAATTACATATATTATAGATACTGTTCAGTACTAGGCTGAGGTTACAGATTATCCAGCTATTGCTTTATATTATTCTGAGTTGACAGGGAGAGAGACATGATAATAAAACTTCTGAATTAATGTGAACGAAAGTCTAGAAAATGATGTAGTTGACTTCCGAATGATTTGTTTTACAAAGTCAATCCCTGATAGGATACAATAACTACATAAACTGAAGAGCAACAAAGAAAGAACTGCCTTGTTGTCCAAGGCATCTTCTCTTCCCTCTTCCCCCATGGCGACTTTCAGGCCATGCTCCTCTGAACTCCTTGATTTAACACACACACACACACACACACACACACACACACACACACACACACACACTGCTCCTTTGAACCTGTGTATTTAGTTATACATGTACTCTCCTGGCAATTGGCTCACAGTCTTCCTCTCTACCCCAAACTTTGCCTCCAGCCTGGACCACTATCAGTACCTCCACCTCCTCTTCCACTCTAGTTAAGTCATCATTCCCACCCTCCCATCTTAGATCAAGTCATCATTACAGGTAACTACACTGCCTTCGACATTTCTTATACATTTCTTATTCAGAACCTGTTTTATTTTCAGATTGCTTATATTAAATACCCCACCTCACAAGGACCTCAATCCACTGACAGCTCTTTCTCCATCAGCCCTCTCTGTTAACTCCTCCTCCTTCTCCAGCTCAGAATTCATGGTCCACTTCAATTATATTACTGCCAATATCCCAAATTCCTTTGATACTGTCTTTTATATGCCAAACCTGTATGGCAAAATTAAATGAACCCAATTATCTCTTTCATTTGTGTTTGTACCCAAACACAAGCCCTGTGAGAAAAAGCCAGGCAATAGCAGAATGGTTCCATTTAGGAAATCCTGATTGCCAACCTGAAAATAGCTCTTAGCACTGCCTGGATGTCTCTGGTCAACCTACCCTCCCACATACACGAAGGCTGTTAAATCTTCTCCAACATCCTGAAACCTCCACTCTGGACAGATGACATTTCCTCCTACCTTAAGGAAAAGTTAAAGCCATCAGAAGGGAACATGTGGGTGTCTCACACACACATATACACACACACACAACCTGCACCTTTCCTATTCTCTGTCTTCCCATAAAATAACTCCTCTATCGGTATTTCCAATTTTCTCCTTTCTTAAGTACATGATGCCACTGATCATCCCTTTTCTCTTCTGTGTTTTATACCTCTCCCTAAGGATCTCAAGTGGATCCTTCCCATAGGCTTCTAAGCACATCATTATGACCTCTTAAAAAAAAATGATAATAACACCAACTCTTCATTTTTCACTAGGTACTCCCCCGAGGGAGGGAAAAAGCACCGTACTCACTGCCATCACTTGCTCACTCTACCTCACGCCTCAGTCTGCTTCAGACAGCACCCTCCGTGTTGCTAACGCCAATGAGCGTTTTTTTGCCTTTTCATCTTACTTGACCCATCAGCAGCTTTGCCACTAGTGACCATTTCCTTCTTTCATCGTAAAACATGCTTTCTCCTGGTTTTCATAACATAACACTCACTTGGTTTTCCTCCCACTTTTGTTTTTTTCTCTGACTCCTTTACAGACTCAGACCACTCTAACTAGACGTCAAGAGCTGGATGTCCTCAAGACTGGACCTGAGGCTCTTCCCTCTTCTCACTCTATCCTCCATATGCACATCCCATCCATGCCCACATCTTCTAAGAGCGCCTGGGCCCACACTTCTCCTCTGTGCTTTCAATTCACACACTGACCACCTGCTTGCCATCTCTTTCAAGAGGACTCAGACACACCTAAACTTCAGCATGTCCACACCAGATAGGCTGCTGTTGCTTGATTTCCATGCTTCCTTCTCCAAGCTGTCTTAGAAACCAGAGCAGAATTTTGCCTAGTTCACCCAAGGAAATCAGGAGACTGCATCACTTTCTTTCCTTGGAAACATACCATTGATTCTCCCAGGTATCCAGGGAAGAGGCTACATGGAAACTTAAGCCAAAGGACAGTGGCTCAAACAGCTCCAACAGAGTGAGCCATCACAGCATGATTAGTCTACAGGTCTCTCCTCTAGGAAGACATAAAGTAAGTGTTCCAAAGCCTTTTGTGCTGAGGAAAAGGCTATTCAGTGTGATTGAACTTGATAAGCAGACAGGTGGATATATTATACCTTCACTAAATTCAAGATGATGATGGGGGAGCCAAACCTCTGAAGCATCTGGTCAAAGTGAAGAGCAGCCACATGTGCAAATGGATCTGCCTGATCCACTAGAGAGAAAAAAAGATGAATAAATACCAGAATGAAAATTACAAAGCAAGGATAGAAGTATAGTATTTTTAGATTTTTAATGTTTAAAGAAATGCAATTCAATTAATCTTCTAAATCATTTCACTTCTCAAATTCCTCCCGAGTTTATCAGACACTCATTCATTTATTTATTGAATCTGAATGATTCTTATATTTCTAAAGTGAAATATAAATGATTTACTAGCAGCCAAAATTAAAGAAAAAACACAGTTATTGCCTAAAAATAACAGAAGAACCTCTTCCAAATTATCTTTCCAGTTAAAGATAAGTATTTATGATATTTCTGTGACAACAGTCCACTATCTCTAAATGTGGGTAATGAAGAGTTACTATTAAAAAGATTGTTCCACGTACATGTGATAGGTGGTTTAGGCATCATAGTTGAAATGTCCTGAGACCAGTATAAAGGAACTGATCCTCTAACTTGTACATAAGAAGAATAACTTCCTGCAGTAAAAGACATCACAGAAGCATCACAGAGTATTTGTTCAGTCTCCACTTCATTTGCAACATCACCCTGAAAAGAAAGATGCATTTGAAGACACTTTATGGTCCTAGAATTTTTAATAGAAAACATTTCAAGTATACAATGAAATTATAATTCCTATTCTTAATGTTTTAAAAGAGGTAAAAGTTGATCAATATTCAATGTGCCCATTAGAAAAAGAAAACAATTAAAATGTAATAAAGGAGAGCAATTTAAAATAGAGAAAAGACTAGGAAAAATAAAAATAGCTAATAATACAATAAGTAGAGAACAGCTTGAGTGATATAAATGGCAGAGATGGAAAGAGAAAAAAATTACATGAAATTATGTAGCAGGTTAGGAAGACCAGTGGAATATAAAAATCTAGTTTTGAAGACCAAGAAGGAATAAAAGGATAGGAATGAGATTCAAATAATGCTTGAGGGACAGAATAAAAAAAAGGTGGCGGGGGGGCCGTTGAGGTAACTTTGCTTATAAGGACATATAAGAATATGACAAAGAATAATTTTAGAGGCATTAACAAAATGTCCGTTGGTTATCTTTTGAATATTCAAAAGTAAATAATTTAGCTACAAAATTCTGATTTTTTTTTAAAGCACCAGTTACAACTATTTTCATTCTTGATATAATTTTAAGAACAATGTTGATATTTAAAGTCAAGCTCAAAACCCAATGTCTCAATGTGTTTACTCAATCACACATCTGCTTAAGACTCAAGTTGTCTACCACAAATAGAAACAGAGCATCCAAGAAGACTGCATGACTGATGGCAGGATAGATGAATTTGTTATTTTCTAGGGGTGAACAGAATAAGAAGTCTGCCTTGAACTCAACTAAAGCAGAGAGAAGAGGGTAAAGGGCTTCCCAGGCTTTGTTCTCCTTAGTCTTCTTACCAAGGATCAATCTCCAACGACAAGTGCTCCCCTCCACTTATTCTGTGGGTGGAGGTGTTTTGCTATTTTAGTCTCTGCACTATGTACTACATTTTTTCATATATTATGACAGTGGTCCATCCTCCAGAACATCAGACGTTTTAAAACTACCTAAGGCACTGCACAACTCTATGATAGCTGGTTCTTTAGAACATCTTTATATTAGTCATATTTCTCACAACTTTCAGCTATTCTGGAAAATTATTCTCTTGATAATGTCCCAAACTAAGACATTCCACTTTTTAAATGTCTACTTTGTTTCATCTGTCAATGGTTAAAAGTTAAAATGCTGTTTTTCCATCTTACCTCACAGTTTGCACCTCTCTTGAGAAAACGGGTCCCAGCAAACTTACTGGATCTTCTAGCTATTAGAGTGACATACACAGGTCGTCCATAGATCAACAGCTCTTAGAAATCAAGTTAATGATGTTTAGCATTCATGATTGTCACACCAAATCATGAGAATCATTATACCTTAAATACACATTTAAATACATCTTGTCAAGTGAGTTAAAGAACATCAAAAAACTCCACCCAGATATGAACAGCATTGGGTCCAACTGGTCTTTGAATTGTACAGGTATCTAAGGCAAAAACAGGCCTCTCTAAAAGACTGTGCCAAGAATTTCAGAGGAGATGATAACTAGGTGTAAGGTTACTGACAAAGGGAAGACTGGGTCTCTCTGCTTATAGCCACTTAAAGAATGTAAACAGGTACAACTAATCCTTAGTCTTCAGAGATCAACACACCTTTCAAAGAGAGCATATGTCACCTAACAGGCTATTTAAATTATAAGTGATACATAACATTGAGGGAATGGAGCAAGTTTAAAGCAATCCAAACTTGTCACCTAACTGCAAAAACTGAACACTGAATTGTTTAACCAACATATAGCTTATTAGTTATATCACCTCATTTAAATTTCTAAGCCTGTTTCATCTTCTGTAAAATGGTTTAATTTTATTAATAAAGTGACTAATTTTATTAGATGGTTAGGACTAGATTAGGTAATGTGTGGAGAACTAGTGCCTGGCCTGTAATAAGTAAGTGTTCAGTAAATAGTAATTACTTCTATCGTCATACAGAATTCCAGAATTCATTAAATGCTTGATAACTAGGAGACTAGATTCATCATTTAAACTAATGGGCTTTAATATGGAAGGCCTTGAGTTAGCTCTTGGCAATACAAAAGAGTTTAGAACAACCTTTTAAAAACTGCCTTTAAAATCTGTAGTGCATTCTTTTTGGCGTCCTTGGTGGTGAAAACCTTGTGTCCTTTCCAGGTAGATTTTACTTTTGGAAATGGAAAAAGTCATTCAGAGCTAAATCTCATTATTCAGTGTATGATCAAGCAGATAATACCACTTGCTAGTTGAGAATGATTATAAAGTGCTAAGCCTGATTTTCAAGTGTAGCACATAAGTCTCACTCATCTTCATTTCAAAAGTCCTCTATGTCTTATCTATCCTCTTCTCCCTCACTTGCCACAAAGAAGGCAGCACTGGCCCTCTTCAAAGCTAACCTCTCCAGCTGTACCTCGATTCCACTTCCCCCAAATGCTCTGGTGCAAGAAAGCTTAATATTGGTTAATCACATTCACCCTCTTACTGTTCTCAAAACAACCACTCCTTTAAAGTTTTCACTATAGGTCTTTAAAAAAATCTAAGACACAAGTAAGAATGTCAATGAGAAAACATGCTCTGTGCACAAATGCCCCACTTGATCTCGAAAAGGGACAGGAAAAACCTAAACACCACCTCTAGAAAGTATTCACTGCTTTCTTAAACCTCATAATAGCACTTTCCTGAAAGGTTTCAACATAGCCAGAATTAAATGAAAAGGAAAAAAGTATTTATAAAATTGAACTCATCGGCTAACTCAAAGCTACTTCTACTTAATCTATCATGCCCCTTTCCAATTCAAGCCTTCATTATGTTATGCCTGAACCACTGCAATATTTTTCCTCTCATGTCCCTTGTTCTAGTCTCATTTTCCTTAATCCAGCTTAAAAATGGCTGTCAACTCAGTTTACTAAATTCTACTTTTACATCACTCTCTTGAAAAAAAACTTTCAAAAGTTCTAGCACCAAATCCAAAGTCCTTAGTCTGACCACCAGAGCTACCTGCTGACTGGTGATTTAACTCGCTCCTACCACTCTCTTTCCCACTACATTATAGCTTCCAGGGGTTTTAAACACAAGCCACGAGAACACTCCCATAAAATTTTCCACCTTTACACTCATGGTGCTTCCCCAACCCCTGATCTCAAGCCCTGCTCACTGCTAAAGCCTGACTTTTGTTTTGGGGCAGGGCCAAGTTCAATTTTTTCCTGTGAGCTTGCCCCATCTTCCCCACCTGTCAAGTGATTCTGCTCCCTCTCTCAGGTGAGAATGACACTTATCACTTATACACCTTACTATGCACATAGCATTTTCTTCCTTGTTATTCATCTTTCTGTGTCTATAACACTCCTCTTTGTATTTCTACTACATGGCTTCATGGGTAAGTCTTCCGGTTGGGTATATACTATGAGAATTATAATCTTTTAATTCATATATAGCTTTCTACAAATTGGCACAGTGTAAGTTTAATAATACGTATCTTAAGTTTTTTTTAAAAAGGATACTTGACTGTCCACAGAATCCATGAATAATATACAACAGCCAGTCATGATGCACACTATTTTTAATTATATCCAGAAGTTCACCATTCCACACATACTTCATGTAAGGCTCACTACAGATCCCAAATACACCTGAAAAATAAAAATTGGTATCAGAAAGACAAGGAAATTGGTTGAACATTCAACTCATTTTTAAGACCTTAAACTTGTTTTTAACCTCAAAATAAGATGCTTCATTAATAGTGTTGCCATTTCCAGTGGATATCATTTATATCATCACCCCAAAAATTGTGTTGATTCTGTACAAAGTCAAAGAATAAACACATTTTCTGATTTGTGAGAGTTTCTAACCTAAGAGAAAAGGAAAACGGGGAAATTAAAGACACATGTACAAATACATGAAGAGGTCATGAGACAGCACAGAGCCACAGCTGGGAGCACTGATCTGGGGTCAGAGTACCTGGTTCGAAATCCTGGCTCTTCCTCGCAGCAGCAGGATGGCAGGTGCAACTGAGAGCGTTAACTTACTATCTTAGCTTCCTCACCTGTACCTGTCTAGTGTGGTTGTTGTAAAGATAAAATAGGTTGGTAATGAACATAAAGTGCTTAGAGCGAGGCTGGTGCCTTACTGATACTTGCATGAGTGGTAGTTATTAGTATAGCAGGCTTTTTCTACATGAAGAAATTAATTTCATCAAACATGATTTCAGCACATCCAGATACACTCTTTTATTAAATACCAATGAGTTTTACAAAACTCAAATGAAGTGCAAACTAAGAAATAAGTATATTTATAAGATAATGGCTTAAAAGATTATAACAGTTCTGGATAGCAGGCAATCAATACTATTTTTCTTCTCAAAACATGGTATGTTAAGAGTGTGTATACACATTAATAAATACGGTTTGGTTTGATTCATAAAAACTAAATCTTCTTCATCCTTTCAATGCATTACATAGAGCATGTACAGTACAGACATGAATCAGAGTCCTGTCTTTGCCACTTATAAGCTCTGTGCCCTTTGGCAAGTTACTTAACATCTCTGAACCTCAATTTTCTAAACTATAAAATGATGATAATACTAATCACCTCAGAGATATTGTTCAGATTAAATAATAAATAGTGGCTAATATACAACCTAACACAGTAGAGACTTTATAACTGTATTATATTCCTTTTCTATCTACCCCCATAACTTCTAACCTCACTCTGTTTCCTGTCAGTTTCCCCGTGTAGTAGGAGAATAATGTCCCCCACCCTGAAAAAAGATGTTTATGTCCTAATCACCAGAATCTATGAATATACTACATTACACAGCAAGGAGGAATTAAAGTTGCAGATGGAATTAAGGTTGCTAATCAGATAACCTTGAGACAGAGAGATTAATTTGGATTATCCAGGTATGTCCAAGTAATCACAGGGTCCTTATAAATGAAAGAGGAAAACCAGGACTGTGAGTGCCATAGTGATGTAATATGGAAAATAAAACTCGGCTGGCCACTGCTGGCCTTGAAGATGGAAGGGGGCTATGAGCCAGGGAATGCAGGCAGCCTCTAGAAGATGAAAGGACAAGAAAATGAATCTACCAAGTTCTCAAGGAAGTAACACAGCCCTGATGACACCTAAATTTTAGTCCACTGAGACTTATTATGGACTTCTGACATCTGTAAGATAAAAATTTGTACAATTTTAAGCCACTAAGTTTGTGATAATTTGTTATAGCAGCTATGAAACTTAATATACACTATTATTCATATCTATCAAGTAGAACTGCTGTAATGATGGGAAAAAAGTAAGTGGCTTCAGAGGCTTAATTCAGATCCCAGAACAGATATTCAAATTCTTATCTAGGATCAAAAGATGGTAATACTTTTAGCTTTTTTATTACTAATGGTGATATGTAGAAGAAATTATGTAAGCAAATATTCAGGCACACATTATCTTATCCTCTACTCATCTCTAGTAGTATAGGTTACAATTCAGACTCTGAATCAGGGCAAATTTATGTGATCTAGATAGATGTTCTGGGGTAGGGAGAGTGCACTGGGTTTGACCTTAGCTCAAGTGATAGTCAATCTAATAAACTAACAGGAGTCATGGGCAATGATAGGGATGGATTTCAGTTTAATAACAGTCTAAGTCTTCTTAGAGCGGACCAGAGCCATTGGCAAAACGCTGATAGAGCACAGCCCATTCTTGTGTTCCTACAAGAGCAAACCTGGAATTTTAGATTACATTCTACTTCCTGCACTCACATCTTCATCACTATTATTTAAGTTGTATAGAGCAAGGCACCCTAGACACTTTTGACTTATTACGCTTCCGTGGTAAGTCCAATTCAACTCAACTGCCTTAGCTTGAAGTTTGAAATGATTCCTTCACAACATTCACTTTTGCAAGGCCTCTGGCTTTAGAGTTCTAGACCAACCCAAAAATCTAGAGATAAAGATACCAATTCTATTGTGTGACTGGTTAGTCCAGGATCTGCAAGGTCACCCTAGTCTAGTCACACGGTGGTCCTGCAGTGATCCTACAGTGGTCCTGACAGAAGCAGGGCCCATGAAGGACCAGCAGGTCAAACTAGGACCAAAGTAAGAACAGACTCTGACCTGCTGCACTGGTTCCTCTGGACATTAGCCACTTGATCTTAATCACTGGGACTCAGTTTCCTACTTAGTCTTTATTTCTTCAAAGGTGGCATTATACCTACTGAACAGTTATTATGTGGATTAGAGACACTGTATGTAAATGTCTAGGACACAATAGACAACCATGGTAACTTTTTTCTAAAACTCAGCCCATATTGAACTAATCTCTATGAAGGAAAATAAAGTGGTACTGTGTAGTCACCAATATTTAAAAACAAAATTCTCCGTTTCAGCTTCACCAAAGTGTAGACCTGAATTTATTCCATAAAAAGTGCATGAAAATTTGCTACAAAATGTCAGCATACCATTTCCTGGCTGGCCAACAAATAAAATCACCTAGTGATTAATGGTTTCTATAAAGATGAATCAGTCAAGTTCACCAGTGACGACCTCATATAAGGACAAACAGCAATGAGGGACAAAGAAATCTGAGGGAAATATGAGTGAATTTCATGGAGACCATATTAACAGACATTAGATGTGCTGAAAACCACCTACCGCTTCCACCCTGTGTAATTAATCCTTCATCTTCAAAGATGTCGAAACTCTCCTGGCGAGTCTGGGTCGTTTCTGACTTTAACATCTCCAGGGGCATTCTCAAGACAGTGAGATTATATTGAAGTGAGTGGGACAAATCATAGCTGTAACTAAGAACAGGACTGAAACTTAATAAGAATTTGAAAAGCAAAACATATTTCACAGTCTTGGCTCCCATACGGAATTAAAAACTGTGAACTAAATTACTTAGCACCTGTTACTTTGCTTAAAAGCAATGCTGTTCAAACAAGCACTACAGAGTAAACCATGAATATAACTGGAAATTTAAAAAGCATTGCATGACTTAGGCATTTGCATGACTAGAAATATACAATCCAATGTGAGTAACCTGCATTCACTGATTTACATTTTTTGCTGAAAATCCATCTAACTTCAGGGCCTGGTGCAAAGATGTCACACTCTAATATGTATCTGAATGGACTTCTATAGATATTGCAATATCCACTGCAATAGGATATGGCCCGTACTTTAGTTTACCTATGAATGAAAATAATTCTATTAATTATTAATGGTGGTACCGTAACTGACTTTGTAATAAAACAGGAATAAGCAAATAACACAAGCCATTACAGTGAAACATGTTTTAGGAGAGTAAATGCCACCCAAGAAATTATAAGTCTGAATGGTCTGTGTAAGTAATAACACTTTAACACCCTAGGTCCACTTTTGGTCCTTATGACTCAAATTCTTATCGGTGTACGCTATTTTGTGTTCTACTCTTTAATTTGAACATTATAGCTGATAGAATTTTCTCTTTAGCACAATAACTCTATATCTGCTAGGCCTACATAATATTCTATCATGATGCTCTAATTCTTGCCTATTGTTCAATTACCAACTTTCGGGTTGTCCCTGCATTGGTTGGTTTGTCAGTTTGGGCTATCATAAATAAATTACAAATGTCTATAAATAGGTTTTATTATTTTCTCTCCTGATTTATTTTCTTAGGATATACTGCACATATACGTAATGCTACATTCTTCCCCAGGAAAAACTATTATTTTACAATGCCATTGGGGTATCTTGGAATTGCAATAGTTCTATTTTAAATTTACCTTTACCTAATTTTGCTAAATTGTTAAATGAAAATTGAACTGTGAAACTGTTACAACTCTGCATTAGAGATTGAATGTAAATTTCATTTTTGTAATTCAAAATTACACGATAAGAGTATTTCATTAAAATCTCACCTAAAACAAAAATGATTTTTATAGTGAGAATAATTACCCTTTAATTTGTTCATTTAAACTTCAAATATCATATTTTTAAAAGGAGGAAATGCCTGTATTATTATGTTCTTAGATGAAATAATTAGGCCATAGAGGAATAGAGGAAGTACTACTGTGTCCTCTGATTTTGTTTTTAGACCTTGGAAAGTAATATAAACATTTAAGCGACTATCGGAGAAAAATTAAGCTCAAACTTACCTAAAGTAAAAATTGCTAGATAGGTCCACATTTTGAAATATTCGTAGATACCTAAAAAAATCGAGCATATAACATTAAAACAATACTATTACTTTTTCATAGCTTAATATATACTTCTATATATATTTGTTTATAAATACGCTTATTAAAACTGAGGAATTCAATACATAACTGAATTAGAGATTTCATCTGAAGCTATTTCTAAGTCTGTTGACCATCCCTTCAGAGAACTTTAATCATATAGCTTGACTGTTTCCTCATCACTGAATATGCCACAGAGGGAAAGTCGCACACATGCGTGGGGCACTTAGACTTGGGGCAAGACAGACATAAATACTTGTTGTTTTTACCATGAGCTTTGAGGTTAGAGAGAGGAGAGTAACAAAAACAACCAAAATGTTTATGAATCACCATAATTTTAAGTTGGAAAATGTTTTAAACTGAAAAAAAAGTACAGAATATAATATCTATATATCTACCACTCAGGATTAATAAATGTTAACATTTTTTCACATTCATTTCAACTTTTTAAAGACTTGATCACAAATGGGTACTGTATTTGTCAAATATATTTTCTACAAATATTAAGATAATCATAATTTTTCCCAACAATATTTTAATATGATGAATTGCTCTAGCAAATTTTCTAATGTTGATACAGCTATGAGTTATAAGGATAACCTCTGCTTGTCATTATGTATGATTGTTTAATAGAACTATATTTTATTTCCTAATATTTTACCAAATATTTTTACTTAAATGCATCATTGAGTTATACAGTTTTATAAGTATGTTAAAAGTTCTACCTATCTAATAATAGTTCTTCAGTCTACCTATAACAAGCTATTAATATAATTGTATCTTATTCTGGATAATGTCTATTTGCTACACAGTATTAATCACAAGATAATTTCACTCTTTAAAGATAGATCACTATATAGAACAACATAATTTGTTTTACTATTCTTGGCTAAAGATTCATAAAAATGGGTTTATAAATAATATAAACCTCTTCGACTTTTTCTCATTCTGTCTATTCATGTGTACTGATCTATACAACTCACTTTTAATCAATATACCATGCTTGCTTGTAAACTACATGAGATATCATTTTTTCAGTTAATGTAAGACAAAGGCCCACTTTATCTGGTAAATTCTACTTACCTTCATTTGAAATGAATTATTCTTTAACAATCCCACTTCCAAATACTATCAAAGACAATGTCAGCAAAGTCTAGAAAATTATTCTCTAAAAGGGTCTTTTAGAGAGCCACATCATCTTTAAATTTTAGTTCATGTACCTAGAACACTATAAAAGTATAGTATAACTGAAATCTAAACTATTATCTTTCCTAAAAACTTATAAGCATGCCTAACTTTGTTCCATCTTAACCTTTATATTTATAACTAAGTTTACTTATTAAAACAAATCAATTCTATTCCTTTTTTTAAAAAATCAATTTATCAATAGCCTTTTCCCACATTCCCAAGGCTCCGATAATTTTCCCCAAAACTTTTTCAAGGTTTAAAAACTATAGAAAAAATTGGGGAAAAAATAGTACCATGAACACCAGTTCATCTTAATTCACTATTAAATCTCTCTCCTTAAACATACACATATACATTCTCTCTTTAAAAACATGTTATTTTTCTAAACCATTTTCAGTAAGTGGCAGACGAAATAACACTTCATTCCTAAGTATTTTAGAATATATCTATGATGAACAAGGACAATCATCTAAATAACCATAATATCATTATTACACCCAAAATTTAAAATAGATTCACTATTACCTACTATATAATCCATATATAAAGTGTCTCAATAAAGTCCTATATAGCTCTGTGTGTGTGTGTGTGTGTGTGTGTGTGTGTGTGTGTGTGTGTGCGCGCGCGCGCGCGCATATACATCTAGGAGCCAATGGCAATTCGCCTATCCTTTTGGTTGTCATGTCTGTTCTAAAATCAAGAGCAATCCTCTGGCTTTTTCTGTTTTTGATGACACTGACATTTTTTTTAGGAGCCCAGTTGACTTACGGAACGTCCCACAACAAAGATTTTGTCTGATTATTTCCTCATGCTTAGATTCAAATGAAATATGCTTGGCAAGAAAACTATCAGGTAATCTGTGTCCTTCCCATTGCTTCACATTAAGAGGCAAATAATGTCAGTTTTGTCTCATTATTGGTGATGCTAAGTTTGATCATTTGGTTAAGTATATTCGCCATTTTTTTCTTCTTTGTAAATAATAGATTCATACAGTATATGCTGAGACTGAGTGAATGCTATGTTTCTCAATAACCCCTCACCTAACAGTTTTTAGCAGCCATTGCTATCCTCACCTAAGTAGGTTGTTATAATGAAGGTTTTTAATAGCCCTTGAACAAAGTTGTAGAATTCTGAGCCAGTATTTTACATTTTTAATATAACATTTATAATATTTTAACTATATCTTATTTTCTAATTGGTCTATCACATGAAAAAAAATAGTAATTACCACCAGCACATACCTAGCTTCATCAGGATGAGTAATTCGTACAGAATCATTAGGTATATAAATCATATTTGTATCTTCGATCTTATATATTGCATGACCTCCAATATCTGCCATCTTCCTCCTTTTGGTTATTAACACAATATAATAGCCTTCTAAAAACCTGACGAAACCTACATAACAAAAAAGAAAGGTAAATATGTTTCTTAAACTTAGTAATGCTTTTAGATACATATTTAAAAGGCAAGATAATTTCAATACATTCCTTACTTTATTTCTATGATTTATAGCCACATGAATTTTCAGTTCTCTTTGAATTATTCTCTAGAACTATCTATGCTGAGATTTATCTCACTTAAAAATATTACTCTATAAAAATTTTATTTCATTCATTCACTCTTTTACATTTAGTCTCATTCCAAATAGAACTGAAATAATGGAAGCAAAAATATACAAAAAGATTAAGCAGAGTTGTTCAGCAAGTATAGACTTTCAGGACAGAAAGTTCTAGAGATCTGTTGCACAGCAAGGTATAAATAGTTAACATCACTGTACTATACACTTAAAAATGGCTCAGATTGTAACTTTTATATTATGTTATGTTTTCTACATACATACATAAAATAAATCAATATATTTTAGTAAAAAATATGTAAAAACGAAAAAAGACACTTAAGTTCTCAGAAACTTATAGTACAGTGCTAACGCGCACTGTGAATCTTAATGGGGGATACAGATTAAGCACATCCCTAGATTTGTTTAATCATGAAACCTCATTTCTTCTTAAAAAGAAATTAGCCAATGGATAAATATTCTGAGAAACAGACATTGAAACATGTTGCTCAAAAGTTAAGAACAAACTTCATGGACTCTTGATGACTAGAGGCAAAACCCAACTTGAGCCAGCTTTTTTAAAAAAAGGAATTAATATTAAAGCTACTGAGGTGATTCATGACACCAATGGACAACAATCCGATTGAACTCCAGCTAAAAAAAAAAAAACCTAGTCAAGATGCATTTCTGAAAATGTGCTGCATTCTCTCTTGCTCCCTAGACCAGGCTCCTCCACTTCTCTAAATCATGTGGTGTGAAACACGGCTGCTAACAGCTCTAGGTTTTATATCCAAAAGCTGTACTGGAAAGAAACAACTTTTTTTTTTATCAAGCTCAATTCCAGATTCTTAGGGAAGGACTTGGATTGGCCCAACGTAGCTTGGGTGCTCAGCCCACAATCAATCAACTGTAGGTAAGGAATAGAGTCACATTGCACTGGAAGCCATTTATGCAATAACTAGGTAACTCAGATGGGGCAGGGGGAGTTGGTGTCAGTTCCCAAAAAAGTGGAGGTGTTGAGCGAACAAAACAACATATCCAGTAAATTCCATACCCTTCATGAAATCTTACAAATATCACTTCTGATAGTTAGCATTTTATGAACGTTAGAGCATTATAAAGTTATGATTTATGTCAAATCATTGGAATGAACATGTTCCATACGAGTGATTAAAGAAAGCCAAGTGTGCTAACACACTAGTTACCCTATAGTCTTGGTTAAAACTATTTTGGCTCCCAGAACTTTTGCTTTGAGAGTGAACACTAACTCTCTAGGTGGTGGAGGTGGTGGTGGTGAGGAGTTTCACTCCCATAACAGCAACCTGAGGATCTCAGCAGACCCTCTCCCCAGTGAAGCAGCCATAACTGGTGGAAATCTTTTTTTTTAATTGAAAGTTTCTGAAAATTGTCCTAATAGCATTAGGAAATAGAGAACATTCAAGAACATTTACTAAATCTTAGTAAGAACTGTAAGTCTGCAGCATTTGAAACAAAACCTGCTTTCCTTCCATACCTTTCTTCCAGTTCAGTGTGACAGAATATCTACTCTGGGCAGGTATAGCCAAGATCGTGCTCTCCCATCTCTGACCAGTTCTCAGTATAGGCCATGGTTTTGGCTCAGGAGGTGTAGGCCACCAGAAATTCTCATTCCCTTCAGCTCTGTGTTACAGAAGCTCTATTCCAGGCAAGCACGGTGAGATCTGCACTCCTTTCTTCTACCCAGCTCCTACTCATGGAGCAGAGGCTCTATCCCAGCATGACTGGTCAAGAATATTAGGTCCCGATCCCCACCACCCAGCCCACTCGTAGGGCTAGTCAGATACAGTCATATACAGCTGACTTCCCATCAGAAACAATGGAGGCCAGAGGCTGTGGGACAGCATATCTAAAGCACTGAAAGAAAAAAACTGTCAACCAAGAATCTCATAAATGTCTTTCAAAATTTTCTTTTGCACACATGTGTGTATGCTCACACTGCACTCATTCACTCACTCTCTCTCTCTCTCTCTCTCTCTCTCTCTCTCTCTCTCTCTCTCTCTCTCTCTCTCTCTCTCTCTCTCTCTCTGTCTCTCTCTCTCTCTCAGTGTTATATTCTACAAAGTCTGAGCTAGGATCTTAGTGCTATGAATTTTTGCTCTAGAATTGACAAAAACTTATGTCTGTGGTCTTGTTATTCTCAGCTGACAAAAAAGGAAACTACTAATTGAATATATTAACATAAATGAGCTGAAATATATTTGAAAGATGCCTCAAGGAGTTTATGAGCCACATTACTGAGAAAAAAATGCTATTAAAAAAGAAAAAATACTTATATTTTAGAAATCCACAAAGCACAAAGTACTTTTTTTTTTTAATGTTCATTTACACTCCTTTCCTTGCCTTAGAGACTAGCCAAAAATTCCCTGACTAAAGCTAAAGGACATAGGAATGGGAAGGAAAAAAAGCTGATGACAATCACATTAAAAGCAAGTTAGGAAGTAGTTATCCTTTTAGAAAGATAAAACTTACAAAAGTAAGGCTCTCAGAAGGAGCATAAAAACACTCAGAAGGAGAATCAATTGGGTTTAAGTTATAAATATTTCCAAGATGAATGATTTTCCCTTTTATTCTTGCTACATATTTATTTTTTATACAAAAAAAACTCTATAATTATTTCTCTCTACCTGCATTTCAATTGAATTTTAATTTTATGTTTCTAGTTCTAAACTATTTAAACTATTTCATTCTAACTTTCCCTTTATAATTTGGTTGAAAGTAAATATACTGCACAAAAAAAGACTTTTCTACCAGCAAAAAAAGCCTTCAGCATATTATAGATAAGAGTATTTTCTTCTTCTATTTTACTACAAATTGGAAGTGTCACTCCTTTTAAAAAGGTTCTTATCAAACACATATAGCCAACAAATAAAAGGCTTCAGTTTGGCATAGACATCTGCCAAGAGTCCGTCTATTCATCACTTTAACAAACTGAAAGCCAGAACAAGTTTTTTCATCTTCATTCTATGTACTTCTGATCCCAGAGCAATTTCAGAGTATCTCCCAGAAGCCTAGGTGACAGTTATCATGCAAGTGATTTCCTTCTCTCTACGCAGAGAAAGCTGTGTCATTTGAAACAGACATCAACCAAAGTATATCAAAAAGTGTATGAGAGGATGGAGTATCGCAGAGTTCTGGTGGCTGGAGAGGACCTCGCGAGCACACCAACAGGGAAGAATGCAATATCCTGTCTAGGGGGGTGTGGTCACCATTCCAGCTAGTCACTATCTTGGAAACCTCCAGGGAGAACAGCACTCTGGCAGAAAAGAATGAAAAACTTCCACAAGGTACCTCGAGCTTTTACACAACAGAGCACTCTGGTCTGGAACCCAAGTGACTCTGTAACATCAAATCTACTGCTACCTCACAAATCTGAGGCTCACACTTTGATGTTCTTATTGTTTTCATTATTATCTTAGATTATTAGCAATCAATTTCTAAGTGTGTAGTTTTAAATAACAACTGAGTCCATCACTTAATCGATTTCAACAACACTTATTCTACCACTTCCCTTCAAAGTACTAACAGTTAAGAGTATCCTCTGACAGGTGACACGGGCAGAAAAAAAGACATAGATCTGAGGCTATCGAAAGGGGATTGGACAGTCAGAGAGCTGAGAGTAGTAAAGATTACAGGCCACCCGCCACCAACTACATTGACGTGCCCCGGGACCAGATTAAACTTTGTGAAGGATGCCCTTGATCCCATCCAGTCACTTCCCAAACCTCCTGCTGGCTGCCTAATAACAATAGAGAAGGTCAGAAATGGGCAGAATGCTACAGGACTGAAACAATCCATGTCTAGGGGCCAGTGATGGTCCACGAACTTTTGGTACCAGCTTATAAAAAGACAAGTAAACAAACTGAAAGTAAGGGTTTAGAAACCTTACAGCAATTTGAGATCGCCACAAAATCCGAGTTCATGACCAATGAACCTGCCTTGAACAGGGCACAGGTGAGTTTGGGTATTACTGAAGTTGTGTGATGCGTCATATGTGGTCCAAGGTGCAGACAAGTTCTGCACAGTAGGATCATGTGTTCATCTGTGACATATAGGTCCTTTATTATAGTCTAGAAGCACTGTTTTAGATTCATATAGATTGTGAACTAAATTAACCGTAACAGTCCAAAACGTTCCAGCAAGAATACTATTCACAAATTAAGAATACTAAAAAAAGTTAACAGAGAAAATATTTTAGCCACAGAAAGAAGACAGCAATTCTAGTCATTTCACATATGTATTATTTTGACAACCAGACTATACATTTTTCAAAGATAAGCATTTTCTTTGAAGCATGTGTTTCACTATTTCAGTATTCCTTGTTATTTCTAAGACAGTACTAGACATATCATAGTCTTCTATTAACTCTCTGTTCACTCTTCACTGATTCTAAGCTTTATTTACATGACTGAACTAGGATACATAAAATGCTCTTCCATAAAATAATAAATGCTTACTTAGTACATTACTGTGTCGCTTTACTGGTAGGTCAGTGTTTCAGTGACTTCACCATCTAAGTAGAGTCTCAAACCTGAGAAGCCTCTAACTGCAAAAAAAGTAGCTACCTCAACACCTAAGAATGTCACCTTTAAAAAAAGCATGTTCAGCCCTCATTCAGAGTTAACTAATACTTGTGTATAAAATAATTATCTGATTCCAACTTGGTTATCAATTGATTACCATAAAGATTCTGGTTTTACAAATCCCCAGTACAGCAAAAACAGGTTTATTACGATGAGGGACAATGCACACCAGAGGTACTATGGGGCACTCACAAATCCCCACAAGCCAGAAAGCAGATTCCTTAAAGACCAAGCCATATTTATATTTGTTGATGAATTAATAAAGTAAAGGGGTTATAAAGTTTTAGGGAAGAGTTTAGGTAAAATTTAAACAAAGGGGCTCCAACAAAGCAGGACGGTATCTGAGGAGATCAACATCAGGTCTGGACCGTAATGCCAAATTAGGGTCCCGTATCCTTAAAAAGTTAGCGCAGCTGTGGACTGTTGTGTCCAGAAACCCCTTATCTGCAGCTCTGCATCTGAGTTGTAAATCAAAGCTGCTTCTCTGTGAAGTGGCTTAGATCATCCAGGCAAGAGGGCAATGTTTTCTTTCACTTACATAATTTGAAATAGCAAAATTTCATAGTCTGTGATTCTAGAGGACAAAGTTTCTTGGTGAGTAAGAAAGCAGTGGTTATTCACAGGGGGTTATGACACTTCACGCTGCAGTGTGTCCTGAGAAGTAATTCCTGTTAATATTAAAGCTAGTTTTACCTGTATCTGTTTTTCCAGCTGATAAATGGCAGGGCAGATGTTTACAGTCCAAGCTAAGTTTTACGTTTTTAGTCCTCAACAAGCCAAACAGCAGATTCCTTAAAAGGCTCTAAGCATTTCTATATTTGTTTGTATCCTAGAGGAAACTGGGCACAGTGCTGAGTGCCTAACAGAGGCTAATAAAGGCTGTTTGACTGATGGACAATGAAGTTTTAAACGACCAAGCCCACAGACGATGGATTATGATTAAAAAGATATATAGCTTACAAACTATTTTTTAGTAGTCTATGTAGAAAAGAAAAAAAAAAAAAAAAGAGGTAGTAAGAGAGAGTTACATTTCTTACCTACAATACCAAAAGCAGAAACAGCTCGAAATAACCCGGAGGAACCTTTCTGTCCCATCTTTGTTCTATTTCCAAGATCCAAGCGGCCAAGAAGTTCTCTCACCTCTTGTGGGGTATATACATGCTAAAAATAAGCAAATTTAATCTGTAAGGTTGTGCTTACTTTTTAGATTGATTATTATTTATCCCTGAAAATTAAAAGTTGCCTGCAAGAATCATTAACTCTCTCCACAGAGAAGTATATAACAGTGTAGAACCAAGCTATGGTTTTTAAAAGCTAATAAATTCTTTAATATTAGCAATTAAGGGTGGTTATCAGATCATGTTGCTATTCCAAAAAACTGTTACGAAACCTTATCTTCTGAGCCAGTGATTTAAGGGGATCCACAAAAAAATTTCAAGAAATCTGTAAACTCTTTAAAATTATATGCAAAGTTTTCATATGTGCATATATGCATTTTTATATGAAGGCCCACAGCTTTTCTTAGATTCTCAAAGAGATCCCTGATTAACACTTCCAACCCCCAAATAAAGCTAAGAATTATTACATTATATTAATAAAAACTCCCAGATTTGGGGAGTGTGGGGCAGACCACAGCACCCAGGAATGCAGGAAATCACAAAATTAAATTTGTCTAAAAGTATTATAACACAGAAAATAGTTTTGCAAGACCTTAGTGAAAATGGGTTCCAAACTGTATCTACTAATATATTTGAAAAACTAGGAATCTACATGGGTTCAGAAGTATTCACAGACAGGAACTGTAAGGGTAAATTAAGTTCCCTCATTTTAAACAGTTAAAATGAACTGTTCACCACCACAACGTCGTATTTCTCTTTTGACTAACAGCCTCGTGTTTTTATGCCACCTGAAATCAGCCTCGTATTCTTGGCTCTGGATAACATAACATCTGGATAAAAACAGCTTATCATTTCTCAAGTACATAGCAAGTCATCAGAAGAGGTCCTGCAGATGAGTGTTAGCAGCATAATAAAGTTTGCAGAAGAGAAGTCCTTTCTGACTTCAAGTAGCTTCATATTAAAGCATGGTAATAAATAATCTCTTTGGTAGATGAAATATTAAGAGTCATATTGAATTATTAAAATGTCACCCCTTTAAGAAAATATATTCTTATTCGAAGACTTTGCTTTGTAAAACAAATCAAAATGAGGAACAAAGTGTAATTCTGGCATACTCTTGACATCAGTAATTTCTAAAAACCATATTAGAGATTCAAATTCTAGCCAACCATGAAAAAATAATTGTCATTTTTAGATGAACAAAAACCTTATATATCACTAGCAGGTGTAAGGGATATTTCATATCCTTTAAACAAGTACAAAATTTTGTTTGTATTCAGGTTTGCAAGATACTTACCCTATCATCAATTATGACCAAATCTTTTGGTTCTGTTCTATCAATTTTCAAAACACGGTATTTTGTTTCTGCATGATTGCTCCCAACCAGGAAGTATCTCTACAAATAAAAAAAAGCTTTTTAAGGCATTTTGTCTTATACACATTTAATAACAAATTCAGTTTTTGAAATTAAATATATTTATAAAGCTGGGTTACTTTTTAAAAGAAGTATTTCTGCTAACTGGCAGATTAAAGAAAAGCTAGTGCAAAAGGTCGATTTTAACAATGAAACATTCTTAGTGGTGCCATGATAAGCATCAGTCTGAAACGCATCCAGTAACCAGGTCAGATAAATTTAATTATATTATGTAGAGATTAACCTAATTGATTGGAGACTGATGTTTAAACTTTGCCAGGAAGGAGCAGCTCTGGTAAGAATTAGAAAGCTCGACATATAATTAGGAATTCTCAGACAATTATCACTATTAAAATATTGATACTTTATCAAATAAATCTTTACAAATTTTCTAGAAAAGACTGAAAATACTTTAATACAACAACTATAAAAATTCACTCCAAAGTCCTATAAAAGATTAAAATGAATGTACTTTCCCAAATGGCTTTTTACAGAAAAGCTACAAGAAATAATTAATATTCTTTCTTTTCTGAAATACTTCCTAGGAGCATTATATCTGAACACATTAGTCTTCTTATATGAATATTGAGAATAAAATGAATAATAAAACTGTAGAAAAATAATAATCTTATATTTGAATGAAAACACATTTAAGAAAATGTAAACAGGATGGATAATTTTAAAATAGCATTTAAGAAAATAAAACTCCATTAGCAAAAATAAATTATTTGAACATATTCTGCTTCAAAAATGTCCTTTAAAAAATGGCATGTTTTTCAACATTGCAAAAACTGAGAAGGTATTGCCACAATCAACTGGCATCTTACCATCTCATTGGTCAGATGAGATATTGATACCCAAAACAATTAAATAAAATTCTCTAGATTAATGGCCAAACTGAAGTACGTAGACCAGAGCAATTAAGAGCAAGAAAGATTAATGTGAGTCACTACAGATGCAGAGAATGTCGGTGGAGTTAGGACCTAAACTGAGCCTAAACTGGGGCTAGGTAAGATTTTAAACAGTAAGATTTAACTGTATGTCAGAATATGAACAGTTGGTTATATTGTTTTAATGCTAAATCTGTAGAAATTTATGGGTTTCTAAAATTATTAAGTATTTATCTATTTATAAAGATCTGATCTAGACTTCTAGGTCATAAAGAACAAAACTGTATGTTAAAAAATGCTGGGTTAGCCTAGTCTCAAAGAGGAAGGCTAACCAAAAAACTGAATGCTTCACCTTCTAGGAGGGGTAGAGTCTGGATGACACTACCAGCTACAATAATGTGGGGGAAAAAACAATTATAATAAAAATTAGTATGCTACCTTAAGAGGTTCTGGTCACGTCAAAGGACCAGGACCTGATACTCTGGGAGAGTAGCTAGAAGGGCAGGGAGATAGAGGAAGGAGGTCAAAATTCTCAGCCTGGCCTCTGCTAATTCCTTCCCTAAGACCTTACCTACCACTAAGAGAAGAATAACCGATGTAATAAAATTAACTTCAGAAGAATGGTTTGTAAACTATAAATGTTTTATAGCTGAAAAGGGAGCCACCTTCTTGAGGACTTGAGGAAAAATAGTTCCTGGCGGAAGAGACAGCAAGTGCAAAGACATGAAAGGGGACAAAGCTTGTTGTGTTTGTTAGAGGAACAAGACTGAGAAAATGCTCATAACACAGTGAACAGTGTTTAACACAAAGAAAGTGCTCAATGAGTGTTAGTTCCTTTTCTCTCCTTTACTTTAAAAGACATCAGTGAGTTGATGCCATTGTATTTAAGAAATAGGAAAAGAAAAAAAAAAGGAAAGGAAAAAAGTATCCTGGAGGAAGAAAAGCATGTGTAGGACCAGAATGGACCCAGAAAATGGAACCATGTACAGATCTATTAGCAATCAATCTTTGTCCTCAGGAGAGAAGAGCACACACGTTGACAACCATGAGCAGCAGGCAATAATAGAGCTATGAACCGGATGCAATGACAACACAGGAGGGGCACTTAATTCATTTGAGGGTGGTCAGAGCAAGCTATCCAGAGAGGCTGGCATTGTCCTGATGCCGAGTTTGGCATTGAAGAACCTCTAAACAGGACTTGTACTGAGCCAAGATAAGACAAGTGACATCCACCATCTAACCTATAACAATCCTCTCTCATCACCTGCCCCTACCAAAGCACTTATTGATACCTAAATTCAGCACTTACTTCAGAAGGCCTTGTCTAAATTTATTTGGGATGTCTGTCGCCTTCGCCTAGTTATAAGCAGCTCAGGAAACAGGCTAACACCCTAACTTCTGTAGTTTTTAATTCTAGCCTAGTTGCACAATCTGGTCCCATGGGCATTGGATAAATGTTAGGCGAAAGAACACTGCCTACCACAGACCAATCACTTAATTTGCTGGGTAACTTTCTACAACATTTACACTAACCCATCTTTATGGGGTAAGCACACAGAAAGACGGCCCCTTTTGGTCCACTATGTAAGAAGGCACATCACAGCTTTAAGGGAGGTAAAATCCCTGAATGGAATTTCTCGGATTTTAATAGATCTTAGGAAATCTAAAGATTAATTGCAGTGGGACTATGTTTTGGCATGTTGTAATTTTACACACACACACACACACACACACACACACTTCCCGAGATGCTAGTGAGCCTTTGGGGAAGACACATACAAGGGCAGATCTACACCTCCCATATGTCCAGACCCCTCCAAAGCCTTCAGGAAGCAGGAGAGCCAAAGCTAAAATCCACAGAATTTAGAAGCAGATCTGAACGAGGAGAAGGAAATGGAAAGTGACATAACTATCTACATTTTCTCTCCTAAAGTGGTCTAAGAATTCTAAAAAAGGTTTTGGGCCAAGAAGAGCGACCTCACGCGGAGCTAGTTATTTGGGAAAGAAAACCACTTCTCTCAGCGGGCCTGCTATGACAGAATCACTTTCCTGCACTGCCCCCTAGTGGGCAGTTGATCATTGACTTTCACACCAAATTTTTAGAAGAGGCAACTTTTCCAGAAAGGTTTTATTTCTACTCGATTTTATTTCCTTCCTGTTAAATATATCAACTCTATAACTATGTACATATATTGTTAGACTTTGATACATTGCAATCTATTTGCTTCAAAATGGATTTCAGGATTTGGGGGCTTAAAAATTACCTTGAAATAATTCTTCCTCACTTTTTATTTTGAAAAAATTTCAAACCTACAGTAAGAGTAACAGAATATACAATAAAAACCCATATACCCATCACCTAGATTGACCAAGTGTTAACATTTCTCTATATTTGCTTACTCTCTCCCTCCCTTTTGAGATAAGCTTTTTTTTTCCTTCTGAACCATTTGAAAAAGAGTTGCAAGTACGTCACCCCTAAAAACCGCAACTTGTTTCCTAAAAACAATGACAACCTCCCACATAATCATAATACCATTGATACAAAATTATCTACATACAATCTGTATTCAAATTTCCCCAAGTGTCCCTATAATATCCTTTACCTGGCTTTTTAAAAACCAGAATCCAGTCATGGATCACACATTGCATTTGGTTATCATGTCTTTTCAAAACTCCTAACATGTTTAAGGAGTCCAAGTTTTTTTACACCAATTTTCCTGGTTTTCTATAGATATCATTCATTTGACCTTTTACTAGTGAATGTCTCGTATGTGCCAGGGATGGGGCTAGACATCTGAGGGAAAAGATAAATTGAAGATATATTTTGGAGATAAAACTTGCTGATGGATTAAATTGGAAAAAGGAGTAATTGATCCAATTACTTTTATTTGAGCTACTAGCTAGATGGTGGTACCACTTACTGATGTAGGGATGACTGGAGAAGAAATGGGGTTGAGGAAAAACCAAGAAGTCCATTGACAGCATGCCCAAAGAGATCAACTAGGAATTTTGTATGAGTTTGGAGCTCAAAGGAGAGATCTCAGTGGGTGTCATAGGTACAAGTATAGCATTTAAAGTCAAGGGACTCGCTTAAACCTACTTCGGAGAGTGAAGGTAGAGACAGAGGCCAAAAACTAGGTTGAAGCACTTCATTATTTACAGGTTCGATGTGGAGAAGGAACCAGCTGAGGAGACCAAGAGGAAGAATCAGTGATTAGGAAAAACCCCAAGACAGCACAGAGTCATCAAAGCAAAAGGAAGAGATCATTTTGAGAAGAGAGTAGTCACATCCACATCAAATGCAGTTTAGTGGTCAAAAAAGATGAGGCAAGAGAAGTGCCCAAAGGATCTGACAATGAAAACTTGTGAGTGGCCTTTCCATGGCAGTCTCAGTGATGGAGTAGGGGCAAAATCATGACAGAGCTGGTGGAAGGACAAATGGGTAGTCTTCTGGGTACAGAAGGAAGAGTGAATACCTACCTCTGTTCCTCCCAAAACACCTCACTAAAACTATAATAAAGTTTTTTATGTTTCTTTTTTAGATTCGAGCCCCAAGAACAAAAAGAAGAGTGAAGGAGATAGCAGCAAAAAAAAAATTACTTAAAAATGAAAAGCATGCGCATGAAAGCTGAATCCTGGGCTGGCAGTGGGAAAGTCAGGAAGTCACCTAATTTACACCACAGAACCTCCAAAAGGTGTGAAAATTTGTGACATCTCATCTCTGGAGGTAGGAATGTAAAATTTCAGAAAACTGAAGATAAAAAGAACATAGCACAAGCTTCTAAAGAGGAAAAACACAGGCTTGAAACTAAAGATCAAGAAAAGAATAACATTAGAAATTCTCAGCAACAATATTGGAAGGTGGAACATAGGGACATAACATCTTCAAAGTTTGAAGAGAAAATTAATTTCAATCTTTAATTTAACATTAAGTCTATCAATCAAAAGTGAGGATAGAAAAGGATATTTTAGCCATGCATAGGCTCAAAAAATTACCATCCATAAACCCTTTCTCATAAAGCAATTGGAGGAGGTGTTCCACCAAAATGAAGGCATAAATCGAGAAAAAGGAAGACACAGGATCTGGGAAAATAAGGAAATCATCACAAGAGAGGCTACAAGATGATGGTGAATAGAACAGGATAGCAGCTGTATTGCAGGCCTCAGAAGCAACCAGTCCAGATTTGAGCCATTGCTTCAAGAAGATGAAACCGATAAGAATATCTAACAGAGATTTAACATATCTGGGAAGCTGAGGTCAAATTCATTATATGTACTTAGTAAGAACTAGGGACTGTAGAAAGAAGGAAGAGTCATCTCAAGTATTGGTAGTCTGAAGTTCAAGTGGTGAAGGTAAAATAGGAAGTAAATAAAATGCCCAAAAGCAACAGAGAAGGAAAGGGAGCAGCAATTGAATTGTACAGGATTTCCATAAATCCAGCTTGCGTCAGCTGGACTGCCTGAACACACACACACATGCAGGTACGTATAAATCAACTCTGCGGAGAAGGTGTTTATGTGTGTGTTTATAAATATGTTGGGGCTGGGAGTTTGGCAGGAGTTGGAGTAGATAAATAGGATACCAAAAAAAACCTATATTAAAATGTCCATTAAGACAGTAGATGATCTGAGCTGGTTCTGTTCCTCAAGTTAAGCATCGATGTTCATGAAAATGCTTCAAATTTCAATATCTAGCTTTAACAGTGGTAACTTAGTATAAAGATGAATGTGTTTCTAAAATATATACATGAACTCAAAATCGAGTACAATGGTAACCCATTTAATAGGAAATTCAGCATCTACTAACATTATTATCTCCTTTTATGATGACAGGCTAATTAATCACTCACTTTTCATCTGAGGGAAGAAAATCAGCCTTCTTGAAAGAGAAGAAATTTTAGGTTGAAATTTTAGGTTATCTGACAGCTTCAATTAATGTTAAACTTCACTTGAACTTTCAGAATAAAGGTATTATTTTTAAAGATCACGATGAAGTTACTTCTCACAGAATTGCAGGCCTGCCTCCTCATTTATTCAACAATCTCACAACCAGCAGTGAAGCCCAGAAAGAGAAATGGGCCTCTGATAATCAAAAGAGATGTCTCCAAGTTCACTTTTTACAGATTCATGGCTTTACTGAAGCTTCAAACCCCCTCAGAACACAAGTTTGAAACTTTGGTACCTCCAATCACACTTTCCACATCAGCTCTGCTTCTCTCTCTCACTTTATATCATTTGATTCTCTGCTCCAACTCCTCAGCCAACCACATCCTATACTGTTCTCTTCCATTCCCTAATTACACAAATCGAGGCTAATATCAAGGCTAATTAATAAGTAAGCTGTATTCCTCATGATGTGGTTCTTTATTCTATTTTGTATAATGGGTTGGGGAGGAGGGAAAAGCTTCCTTAAATCCTTTTGGAACAAGGCAGGAATTAAACACATATCTACCTACCTACCTGCATACATATAAATGATTTTCAGCTAGCAAGAGTAAAGATTATCCTAACAACCTCTCCCCCACAAAGCACACATGCAGACACAATAATCTGCCACAGTTCTGTTCAGCTACCAGTTTTAAAGTCAACTGCTATGTGCTCATTTCTTAGTTATGAAATGGTCACTTACTGCAATGGTAAGACCTGTAGGGCAACACATATTAAGTTAAGAGCTACAAATTGTAGGTCATCTAAGGTAGATTGCAATTCACCCAGAAAAACTTCAGGCTGCTGAAACTCCTGTGTGAAGCTCCTAGTTGCACTGGGCTGTATGAGCATTAGGGCTGGATCTGGCCTTAGTGTATCTGTAGACCTGGGTCACAGGACAAATAAGGGCCAGAGCAAGGCTGCAGGAGCCAAAGGGCAGCATGAAGGTGCTGTGTGCCAGAGAAAACAGGTAAGTTTGGGAGGGTCCAGACCCTTCACAAGACCAGAACTACTTCCTATCTGCCTCCTTTTCCTGTCTAAATAATCCTCAAACTCTATCTCTAAACACAGGTGACAATGATAGCCTGAATGTCACCTCAGGAGTAGTTCTACTCAATTATCCTTCTAAATGCAGATTCAGGACAAGAGACAGCTGATCTTGCCCAATGCCTCTCTTTTGTTCCTTAATGTATTCCTTAATTCCTTCGTAACTAATTAAAACACTCCTACCACCAAAAACAAGAATGCCCATTTCTTTCACACACTTGCTAACAATGACTTTGGTCATTTGGTCAATCTTTGCCATTTTGACAGGTGAAAAACGGAATATATTTTCATTGTATTACTTTAATTAACAGCAAGTTGAACAGCTTTTCACATTGATACTTCTTTTTGGCAAATTACCTAGTCATGGCCTTGTCCTTTTTTGTCTGGTATTTTACTTTTCAGACAAATCTATAAAATTTTTTTTCATATAATACTATACTATACTACTTTATCTATTGTTCAGACTACTAATACTTTCTCCATAGTCTCTTTTGACTATTTTTCTATTTACATTTATAGTTTTAAATGTTTTCTATTAGAAGAGAAAAAAAATTAAGTCAATGATCTAAATGTTTACCTTATGAAGCTAGAAAAAGGTAAACTGATTAATCCAAAATTCCTAGGAGGAAGAAAATAATAAGCTTAAGAGCAGAAATTGATTAAATAGAAAATAAACAATAGAAAAAATTAACCAAGTCAAAAGTTGGTTCTTTCAGGAGTAACAACATTGATAAATGCTTAGCAAAATGGATCAAGAAAAAATGAGAGAGAAACTCAAAATATCAGTGGCAGAAATGAAAGAAAGAGTTTCACGACAAATCTTACAGATATCCAGAGGTTAATAAGGTAATACTATGAACAACTCAATGCAAAGAAATTCCACAACTAAGATGAAATAGACACATTTCTTGAAAAACACAATTTATTAAAACTGACTCAAGATCCACTGAAAATCTGCATAGCCTTATATCTGCTATAGAAATTGATTCACTGTCAAAATTTGTCTCTACAATGCAACTCCAAGTATAAATGCTTTCAATAGTAAATTCTAGCAAATATTTAAAGAAAGAAACAATACCAATTTTATACAACTACTTTCAGAAAATAGAAGAAGGAACACTTCTCAACTCATTTTACGAGGCCACAGTTACCCTGATATCCAAATCAGGCAAAGATGTTAAAGAAAATGATAGACCAATATCCTGAACATAAATGTAAAAATTCTTAACAAAATATGAGCAAATAGAATCTAGCAATATATGAAAACAATAATATTGCATGACTGAGTAGGATATACCCCCAAAATTCAAGGATTTTTTAATATTTAAAAATGAATTAATGTAATCCATCATACTAAACAAATAAAGAAGTTGCCATATGCAGATGAAAGAAAAAAAAAAACATTTGACAAAATTTAAAATTAAAAAAAAAACTTCAACTAGGAATAGAAAAGAATCTTCTTCAACCTGATAAAGGGCATCTACGAAAACATTCAACTACCATTACACTTAATGGTCAAAGACTGAACAGTTTACCCCTAAGATCAGGGACAAGAAAATGTCTGCTCTCACCACTTCTATTCCCCTTTGTTCTAGAGGTCCTAGCCAGTGACACAAGGCAAGGAAAAATAAATAAAAGGAATCCAGACTGGGAAGGAATCATATCATCTTTCTAAATGATATGACTATTCATGTAGAAATATTAAGAAAATGCCAAAAAACCTATTAGAACTAATAAAAGAGGTAGGTTTTACGATATACGGTCAATCTACAAAAAATCAACTCAATTTCTAAATTCTGGCAAAAAGCAATTGGAAAATAAAATTTTAAATTCCATCTGTAATAATATCAAAACTCATAAAATACTTAGAAATAATTTTTAAAAAGATATATAAAATTTCTACACTGAAAACTACAATGTACTACTGAGAGAAATTAAAGATCTAACTAAATGAAGAGATACACCATGGACTGAAAGATTCAATATTATTAAGCTTCAGTTTTCCTAAAATTGATCTATATATTCAATGAAATCCAATCATAATCCCAATAGGTTTTTAATAGAAATTGACAAGCTCATTGTAAGGTTCATATGAAAATGCATATGATATAGAATAGCCAAAACAACTTTGGAAAAGAATAAAGTTGAAAAACACACTTCCTGATTTCAAGACTTATTTAAAAATTATAATAATCACGACAAGGTGGTAATGGCAGAAAAATAAGCTGATCAGTGGAACAAAATAGAGAGCTTAAGAATCAATTCGCTTTTATTCAACTAATTTTTTCACAAGCATGCCAAAGAAATTCAATAAAAAATAATCTTTTCAACAAATAAGGCTGTATAAATTGAGGTATGAAAAAAGTGAACCCCGATCCCTATGTTACCAGCCTCCAAGAACCCTTGATTATTCTCATCTGCTGGTATTCATGCCCTGTACAGTTCCCTCCCACAGAACAGGGTTAATCTGCATAACCAACAGGATACTGAAGAAATGATGGAACATGACTTCTGAGGCTAGGTCACAAAGACATTGCAGCTTCGTCCTTGTTTCTCTTGGATACTTTCTAGGCAAATCCAGCTAACACATCATAAAGATATTCAGAGGAATGTCCATGAAGTAAGAAACTGAAGCTTCTTGTCGACAATCAACTCAACTTGCCAAGCACGTGCATAAGCCATCTTGGAAGTAAGTCCTCCAGCCCAGTCAAGCCTTCAGATGATCATAGCCCAGTTGTCATCTTGACTGCAACTTTGTGAGACCCTGAGCCAAAACTACTTAGCTAAGTCACTCCCAGATTCCTGACCTACTGAAACTGTATGAAATATTAAATGTTT
Organism: Pteropus vampyrus; assembly: GCF_000151845.1. Classification (NCBI taxonomy): domain Eukaryota; kingdom Metazoa; phylum Chordata; class Mammalia; order Chiroptera; family Pteropodidae; genus Pteropus; species Pteropus vampyrus. The sequence continues at coordinate 5,887,622 of NW_011888882.1, forward strand.
ACTGTTTAAAGCCACTAAGTTTTGGAGAAATTTGTTATAGCACAACAGGTAAGTAATTCAATTCCTACATAACACAATACACAAAATTAACTTAATATGAAACACAACCTTAAACATAAAAGTTAAAAGTATAAGTCTTTTAGAGGAAACATAGGAAAATAACTTTGTGATCTGGAAGTAGGCAAAGATTTCTTAAATAGCTCACAGAAAGCAATAACCACAAAAGAAAAAAATTGATAAATTAGACTTCGCTAGTATTAAAAACTTCTGCTCATCAAAAGATCATTCATACAACATATACATATATCAAATCATCACATTGTATACTTTAAGTATCTTATAATTTTGTCAATTATACCTTGATAAAGCTGAAGAAAAAGATAATTAAGAAAATGAATAGGCAAGCCACTGTCTGAAAGAATATACTCACAAAACATATGACAAGGGACTTGATCCATAATATCTGACAAACTCCTACCAAAAATAAATAAATAAAAAGATAAAAAGCTCAATTTTTAAAAGTAGGCAAAAGGCTTGAACAGATACTTCACAAAGGAATATGTAAAAATGGTGAATAAGCACATGAAAAGATGCTCCACATCATTAATCATTAGGGGAATGCAAATTAAAACCATAATGAGATACCACTATACATACACTACAATAACTAAAACTAAAAAGACTGGCAACACCAAATGCTGGCAAGGATATGGAGAAATGGAGATTTTATTCATTGATGACAGGAGTATAGAATGGAACAACCACTCAACAGCAACCCTATGACTAGCAATTTCATTCACAAGTATAAAACAGAAATGAAAACATGTCCACATATACTTGAGTTCAAGAATGTTCATAGTTGACTTAACAGCAGCTTAAATTCAGAAACAGTCTAAAGCATAAGGAAAAATGAATAAACAAACTGTGGAATATGTATACAATGGACTGCTACTCAATAACAAAAAGGAACAAACTACTGATAACAACAAGATGGATGAATTTCAAAGACATTCTGCAGAGCAAAAGAAGCTAGACTCAAGAGAGTGTGTACAATACAGTTCTATTTACATGAAATTCTTGAACAGGTATATCTAATCTAGGTTAATAAAAAATAGAATATTAGTTTCCAGGAAGGTAAAGAGAGCAGACTGGACAGAGACACAAAGGAACTTCCTGGGGCAAGATAAGAGTGTGGTTTACACACACGTACACTCCTGTCCAAATTATACAGTTTAAATTTCTGCATTTCAATTTATGTAAATTTTAGAGGAAAAGAAACTTATACAAAAATAAGTGGTAGGTAGAGAACGGAACAAGTTATAGATAATAAAAGATGACAAAATGTTGGTAATTGTGAATCTGGGTGATGGTCATATGGAATTTATTATATCATTCTGTTTACTTTGTATATGCTTGAAATTTCCATAATAGAAAAGTGAAAAACAAAAAAGACATACAAACTACAAAATGAATGTTATAAATTATCTAATTTATCAGAAACATAATTACTCTGTCAAACTGCTATAAAAGTTTCTAATCATTTACTCTCAATTTCTCTAAACAATTTGTCACAGTCCAGTTCAAACTATGCCTAGCAGCAGTTCCCAGCCACACTCCGTAGACTGTCCTAATCTTTTTGCCTCATTTTTTTCTTCACCAAGCATTAATAATAGTAGTAGTGCAACAACATTTACCTCTTAGAAGTTTTATAGGGATTAAATAATAAAATATATGTAGAGTGCTTTGAATAGTGTCTAGCATAGAAGTGCTCAATGAGCCTTAGCAATTATCCTCACTAATACAACCTGCTACAGTTTTTTTTTTTAAATTTCTAGGATCTACTTGGTTGCCAGTAATTTTATGCTTTTCTGAGTTATTTACATCCCTTAAACTTTGATCTTATTACTCAAAAAAATCTTTCTGCTTATATCTTTGCTTAAGTCAAAAATAAAAATAAAAAAGAAGAATCACCTGCTACACTGACGAAGAAACTTAGGTTCACAACAGAGGACACAATGTAACATATAAATGCCTTACTATTAAATTATGTACCTGAAACTTACTGGACTTTGTTAACCAATGTCACCATAATAAAAAAAATTAATTCTGAAAAAAAAAAAAAAGAAGAAAAAAGAAAAAAATAAATGCAGCAGACTTTTCTCAGGTGGCTGCCCTGGCCCAACCATTCCCTGAAACAAAGGCGTGGCACAAACAGTCACGCCTTTGTTTCAGTGGACTCTTCCTGGCCACCATGGTTTGTCCAACCAGGGGCAGATTCCCAATCACAGATGAGTCAATCAGATTCCTTCTTCCAGCACTAGGCTCTGTCCTTGCAGCACTCTGAGAGAGTTCTCAAACCCCGCTGCCTTTCCTCAGTTCCGGGAGTTAGGTTCCTCTAATGATTCTTCTATGCAACTGCACCTCCAATATCCTAATGATAAATTCACCTTTTATCTCTAAACTGGTCGGAGTTAGTTTCCATTACTTAGATGACTGAGAGGTATCACAGCTGAATTCTAGAACACACATCTCTTTGTGTTAAACTCCCTCCACCAGCATCTCTTGAGAGCCTCCTGTTTACAAGGCAATGTATCAGAACTGTGCTATGAGGACCAGCAAGATTTTGACAGGAGGAACATTACAAAGAAAGAGAACAGCAGAAACACAGATATAGGGAACTTAAAGAAATACAATTTTGCTGCAGAATAAGGCACATAAAAGCACACAGCTAATCCCCTATAAGTGTTTGCTGAATTGATAGTAGATATTAGACCAGACAGATAAGCTGAAGACCAATAATATATGGTTTGAAAGCCAAACTAAGGCATTCAGCATTTACCACTAAAGGTTTCTGAGCAGAAGAGAGCTAAAATATGATTTGTGTTTTACAAAGAACACATCTCAGCCAGTCTTCGTGAACACTCAGCTTATTTCTGTTTTCAGTATAGTATTTATGTTTCTAACTAGGGGCACATTGTACAGAAAGCAGAAGGTTTTGCTTCAGTGTCAAAATGATACATCCGAATGACTCTCCTAAGAGAGAAACTGAAGATATTTGCAAATACAATATATTAGATAATTTCGTGTTCTGGTCTAGATCTAATCAAATAAAGTTGTCAGTAATATTAATTTAGGGTCAACAATATTTCTGCACTAATGATGACCTGAGGCAGACATGCTATTAGGACCATGTTTTAACTGAGAAAACTGTTAAGCTAAGTACTTTCTTGTACTCCTCTATCTAATGAAGACAAGCCAAGTTCCACCAAATGTGCCTTATAACACGCTCCATAGCATAAGAAAGAGTATTACGCAAGCTTACAGCATGTGTAATCTTATCACGAAGTGTAATTTTAAACAAAGACTCTAAGACCCCAATTTAGAAAAGCTATATAAACACCATTCCCTAAAGTTTAAGGAACTAGTAACCAAAACATAAAAACTGATCTGCTTTCGACTATTCAATTAGTAACTATTTATAAAGCCATCTGAAGTAATGAAACAACAAAAAAAATGTGTTGGAAAAAAGTCAAGTGAAAAGCAAAATAATTTTATACAAACAAATCAGCTGTCTTTAAACAAAAATTTTCTTTCCTTTCAAATAAAGAAACCCCAAAATTTCAGCTATAAAATTGCTGGTAATTAACATCTATCACAGTAATGGTATGCCATGGAATAGGAAAACTATTTTTTCATACCCATGCTTGTATTGTAACCAGTGAACCACACAACTCTTAACACTTTCAGAAAGTTGACAAGAATCCAGTAACTCTTACAGAACCTCATGAACAGTTTCTGAGATGCCACAAGCACCTGTTTCCAGCGTGTTAAACCGTGGCTTTTACGTGGAAACATGGGCATACAAAAGCACCAATGTCCTGGGTGCGATGACAGGGCAAAGCTCCCTCAGGCACATTCCCCAAGGCTGGGATCAGGGAACTGGGGTTGGGGGAGTGGTGTTATCTCTGCCCTACGGCCGCACACCAACTCTCCCGCCATCCCCTTGCCCGCGCTGCGCCGGGTACTCACAGCTCGGGTCTCATACAGCACCAGCTTCTGGACCGAGCTGATGATAGGGGCGGCGGCCGAGGGCATGGCTCGAGCAAATGGGGGCCCCCACGACAGGGCACCAGGCCGCGGCCCAGGCTGCAGCAGCCTCCAGATTGCCCCCAGAAGACTCAGATAGAAGACACCTCAGACCCCGGGCACCAGGTGCAGCCAGGAAAAACACCTCTTGGGCCCTAAAGCTAAAGATACAGACAACCCGCTATAGCTCAGGTGTTTCCGGATCCTGACGCCCCACCTACAGGCAAGGCCCGCCCCAGGCGCGGCGGGGCGGGGCTGGAGGATATACCATAGAGAGGTAATGTAGAGGTTCCCAGAACCTGCGTGCTGCCGAGGGAGGAAGTGGAGGGCGCCATTTTTGATGCGGGCAGAAGAAAAAAGGCGGAGGAAAGGTTGTGGGTTAGTTGAACCTCTGGTCTATCTGGTCCTTGTCTTTAAAAAAAGGAAAGATTTCGGATTGGGTTGTTTCTTTTGAAGTGTTTCTCCGAGTTGCAGACAGATCCATTCCCAAGTTGGTCTGTTTTGTTCCCTATTTCTGCCTTTATTTTCCTGGAAACCTGTGTGATGGTTCTTCACTGAGTGTTTTTCCCTTCTCCTCGTCTATTTTACCCTCATGAGAGTCAACAAAATCCGTATCGTCCAGAGGGTGTGTGGTTCAAGGAATTTATTTTTTTAATAAAGTTGGAAAATTTGGACTTTGCGACGTGTTCGTGCCTGAGGATAACCATTGGTAAATTCTACAAATAAACTGTCGAGAGTAGTGTAGCGCTGGCTTTGGAATAAGGCAGTTCAGCGTTAAAATAAGGTTTCTTCCATTTCATGTGTGTGAACATAAATGGGCAATGCATTTACCCTTTCTGATTATCGCGTTCCACATTTGTGAAAAGCAATGTATTATAATTCTGAATACAAAATTAGGTGTAAAAGTGAATATTTAAGAAATTAAATCAATAAATTACAGTCCCACTCCATTCCACCAAGGCCCCGCCTCTTCCCCAGAGGCCCTGCGCGCAGTACTGCCTGGGGTTCCCTCGGCAACCGCCCAACAGACCCAAGAGTCCAGGGAGGTGGCTGTGGCTGTCCAGTGGGGTCCGCTGGGGTTTCCTGCGGCCAGGTAAGGATCGTAGTTCTCTGCTCGGATGCATTTTAGGTTATACTGAATGGAATCTCACTTCTTGTGGGAACCCCAGACCAGTTCCTTTTCTTGCTAAACTAAAATTGGAGATCTCCTTAAATTCCGCTTTTTAAAACCACTTCCCCTTTCAATAACTAATGTTTTCATTCCACAACTATTTATTGAGCACCTGCTATGAGAATATAAGATGTACTGGAGTGGCAGCCTAGCTAGCCTAGGCAGAGTGCTAGGTTTCCCAGGAGTTGGGCCCCCAGTAAACCGCAGAATCCACTGCTAGAGGGTTTTTCAACTGCTAAAAATGTAAGAAAACTTTAAAAATTTGTATTGAATTGTAGTATAACCACCTAACAATGTGATATTTGAAATTCTATAACTGTGATTTTAGAGATAATATTGTAAATTCACAATTGATAAATTATAAAACTTTTTAAATAAGTATTTAATTATTTTAAATTTTCTTTCACGGTTCGGCACCTTTTTTTTTTTTTTTTTTTTTTTATTAAGAACTAGAAAGGTGACCATGTCAGTTCTGCCTTTTTGCATTGACTTGGATCTTTTAACAGGGAAAAATATTTAGTTCTGTTCCATTTCATAATGGAAACCAACTCTTCTGAACATGAGTTAAATATTTGCAGAATGCTTTTATTTAGGAATAAACCTCTTAAAGTAACGGTAGAGTTCTGGTTTACCAATATTTAGTTTTCAATTATTATATTACACTGTAATTAAATATTTCCACTTAATTAAACAATTCCATGTGAACCCAGAAGCAGATCTTGAGACAAAAATTTGAGGACAGTAGTTTATATGGGGAATAATCCAGCAAACAACAGCAGGGAAGGGAGAGAAGCTAATAAAGGGAATATTATCAAGCAAATTTCTCTGTGGGCTGAATTCTCTGGGGATTACTTGAATATATGTCTCAGTTATTCCCTCTTAAGAGGAAAGAGAGCTGGGGTATTTATTCACCAAGTCCCATCAGTTATTGGCTGAGGTCTGCTATGGCAGAACATTACTTCCTTGGAACTTCCAGTCTGCCCTGTGCTCAGACTGAATAGGCCGGACAGACCAAACAGCCCTTAGGCAAAGAGTCACACTGCCAGTAGTTGGGAGATGGGCTGGCCATGCATGGAAAAGGTGCATGTCAAGCAGATATGGGCAGAGCACTAATAACACGTTCTAACCTTTGCACCACTCATATCCACTTCTCCCCCATTCATAAGTTCACAGCATCCATTACTGATTCTTCAAGGTGGTGTCTGGTCCCCATTTCTAAAAGAAAAGGACTCACAAGAGATTAGTAAGGCAAGCTACAGAATCTACTATACAATTAATCCAAGCTACAGACTCCACCTGCACTCTTAGGTCTGTAACTGACAATTCATTACTTCTCTCTTCTACCACCTATTCTAAATTTCCCTTACCCTGGCCAACCCATCTAAGCTGTTTTCCC
>NW_011888882.1:5894324-5897029 GCF_000151845.1 Pteropus vampyrus
TTTTTTTGTTGTTGTTGTTGAGTTCCATGACTTTTTCATATATTTTGGATATTAACCTCTTATCAGATATATCATAAGCAAATATCTTCTCCCAATCAGTCGGTTGTCTTTTTGTTTTGTTCATGGTTTCCTTTGCTATACAAAAATTTTTCAGTTTGATGTAGTCTCATTTGTTTATTTTTTATTTTGTTTCCCATACCTAAGGAAATATATCTGAAAAGAAATTCCTGTTAGTAATATCGGAGAGTTTACTGCCTATGTTTTCTTCTAGAAGTTTCATGGTTTCAGGTCTTATATTTAAATCTTTAATCCATTTTGAGTCTATTCTTGTATAAAGTGTAAGAAGGTGGTCCACCATCTTTTTTTGCATGTATCTGTCCAATTTTCCCAGCATTATTTGTTGAAGACACTATCTTTACTCCATAGTATATTCTTACCTCCTTTGTCATATATTAAGTGAGCGTATAGACATGGATTTATTTCTGGGCTCTCTATTCTGTTTCATTGATTAATGTATCTGTTTTCATGCCAGTACCGTGCTGTTTTGAATACTGTAGCCTTGTAGTACAGTTTAATATCAGGTAGTGTGATACCTCCAACTTTGTTCTTTCTCAGGATTATCATAGCTATTTGAGATTTTTTATGGCTCCATATAAATTTTAGGATTATTTGTTCTAGCTCTCTGAAAAATGCGATTGGTATTTTGATAGGGATTGCATTGAATCTGTAGATTGCTTTGGATAGTGTGGCCATTTTAACGATGTTAATTCTTCCTACCCATCAACAGGGTATATGCTTCCATTTATTTGTATCTTCTTCGATTTCTTTTTTCAATGACATAATTTTCTGAAAACAGGTTTTCTACCTTCTTGGTTAATTTGACTCCTAGGTATTTTATAATTTTTGACGCAATTGTAAATGGAATTGTTTTCTTAATTTCTCTTTCTGGAAATTTGTCATTGGTGTATAAAAATGCCACTGACATCTGAATATTTATTATCTTATTGCTGTGGCTAAGACTTCCAATACAACGTTGAAGAGGAGTGGTAAAAGTGGGCATCCTTGTCTTGTTCCTGATCTTAAGGAAAATGCTTTTAGCCTTTAGCCATTGAGTATGATGTTAGCTATAGTTTTGTCATATATGGCCTTTATTATGTTAAGGTATGTTCCCTCTATTCCCACTTTGCTGAGAGTTTTTATCATAAATGGATGCTGGATTTTGTCGAACATTTTTCCTGCATCTATTGATAGGATCATATGGGTCTATCTTTCAATTTGTTAGTGTGGTGTATCACATTAATTGATTTGCGGATATTGAACCAACCTTGCATCCCAGGAATAAATCCAACCAATATCATGGTTTATGATATTTTTAATATATTGCTGAATTCAGTTTGCTAATATTTTGTTGAGGATTTTTGCATCAATGTTCATAAGAGATAACGGCCTATAGTTTTCTTTTTTTGTAATATCTTTGCCTGGTTTTGGAATCAAGGTAATGGTGGCCTTATAAAAGGAGTTAGGGAGCCTTCCCTCTTCTTGAATTTTTTGAAATAGTCTGAGAAGAATAGGTGATAATTCTTCTTTGAATGTTTGGTAAAATTCGCCTATGAAACCATCTGGTCCAGGACTTTTGTTTTTTGGGAGGTTTTGATTACCGATTCTATTTCATTGGTGGTAATCGGTTTGGTCAGATTTTCTGTTTCTTCTTGACTCGGTCTTGGGAGATTGTATGTTTCTAGGAATGTTTCCATTTCTTCCAGATTGTCCCATTCGTTGGTGTATAATTGCTCGTAATATTTTCTTATGATCCATGTATTTCTGTGGAGTCCATGGTTATTTCTCCTCTTTCATTTCTGATTTTATTTATTTGAGTCCTCTCTTTTTTCTTTGACAAGTCTGGCTAAGGATCTGTCAATTTTGTTTATACTTTCAAAGAACCAGCTCTTGGTTTCATTAATCTTTTGTATTGTTTTTCTAGACTCTATTTCATTTATTTCCACTCTGATCTTTATTATTTTCTTCCTTCTATTCACTTTGGGCTTCGTTTGCTGTTCTTTTTATAGTTCTTTTAATTGTAAGGTTAGATTGCTTATTTGAGCTTTTTCTTGTTTCTTGAGGTAGGCCTGCATTGCCATAAATTTCCCTCTTAGGACTGCTTTTGCTGTGTTCCATAAATTTTGAGTCATTCTGTTTTCATTTTCATTTATCTCTAGGTATCTTTCAATTTCTTCCTTGATGTCATTAATAACCCATTCATTGTTTAGTAGCATGTTATTTAGCTTCCATGTGTTTGTGTATTTCCAGTTTTTTTCTTGTAGTTGATATCTAGTTTCATACCATTGTGATCAGAGAAGACGGTTGATATGATTTCAGTCTTCTTACATTTATTGAGACTTGATTCGTGTCCTAACATGTGGTCTATCCTTGAAAATGTTCCATATGCACTTGAGAAGAATGTATATTTTGCTGCTTTGGGGTGAAATGCTCTAAAAATATCTATTAAGTCCACTTGGTCTAATGTGTCCTTTAGGCCCATTGTTTCCTTATTGATTCTTTGCCTGGAAGATCTGTCCATTGGTATCAATGGGGTGTTAAAGTCTCCTACTATGAGTGTATTACTATTGACCTCTCCTTTTATGTCAGTAAATAATTGCTTTATGTATATAGGTGCTCTTATGTTGGGTGTGTATATGTTTACTAGG
>NW_011888882.1:5897079-5899498 GCF_000151845.1 Pteropus vampyrus
CCTGCCCCAATTATGTAGCAGCAATCCTACCTCCATCTGCAATAACTCCTTAGAGGCATATGAAGCCAAACATGACCAGGTGGCAGCAACAGTTTTAGGTTTAGTGAAACCTAACTTAAGTGGGTCCCCTAGAGTATGTTTGCTATACCATTTCATAGGTCCATTTACATGCTTCTTCCTTAAAACTCTTTTCTCTTCCAATCTTGCTTGACCAAGAGAATTAGTATCTATTCCAGGTGTTCTAGCCAAGATGTTAAAGCATGAGTCATTGGTGAGAGCTCACATATCAATAAACTTTTATCAAGTCAACATTCCCCCACTCAGCACCCTCAAGGTCTTCTCCCAGACATGTTACAAAGTTTCCTATTGGTACATCATAGCCAGGCCCTTCTTTCTGTACCTAATACTTTTCTTCTTGAACCAGTGCCTCCCCAATTGGGCTGTGCTGTCACTTGACCCAGTTATTGCCTTAAAAGCTATGAGGGAAGGTAAAGGCAGATCCTGTGGAAGACAAGCACTGTCTTGTGAGGTATCTGCCTTAGGCCATGTAGGAAGAGGCAGCTATCTGCCAGAAATGAGGGAGCTACCTCTGTTATGCAGAGCATTCAGGGTAAACTGGGGTTTAAGGCACTGGGACATCCTAGATAGCCCCATCCCAGACCTTAGAGTCCCAGTTTTAATTTGTAATAGAGACTTTTTAATAAATGCACCATCTCTCTAAAAGATTTCCCTCCTTAGAACTACATTTGATAGTAGTATTACTTATCTTTTGGTATTTAAAAAAACAAAATTAAGCCCTTCAGTTGCTGAAGACTTCATCTCAAATATTTTTAATATACTAGTAATATTTCTTACTATGTATTGTTTCATAGTGACATTTGGAAATGCTTAACTTCCACAGAGAAGTATAATCACATCCCATTTACCTGGAAGCGTATAGCCCCCTCAATCTGTTTTTTATTGTTCCATGAACAGTGTTGCAGACCACTAGGACATAGTTTTCTTCCATTTTTGAAGTTTGCTTATTAAAGTCTTTTCATAAGGTTTTATAATTTTTCCATAAAGGGCTTATATATCTTTCGTTACATTTAATCCTAATTTATATTTTCGCTACTAAGATAAGTCATATTTATCTTTTGTTGCATTTTCTAGTTATTTTTGGTGTATAGAGATGCAATAGAATTTTGTATAATGATTTTCAATCCAGCAAATTGGATTATCTCATTAATTTTTAAAATTTATCTGTGAGTTTTCTATGTAATAATTGTATCAACTGGGAATTATTACAGTTTTCTTTTGTTATGACCTTAAAAAGAACATTTTTAGTATTTAACCATTAAATATAATATTTGTCTTTTGTTCATACCATTTACAAGTTAAAGAAGTTCCTTTCTAGTCTTAAGAAGTTTATCTTTTATTAATCAATAAAATGTGTGGAATTGTTTCTTATACTTTTTCTATCAAGATGTTCATATAGTTTTTCTCCATTAATTTATTTTAACATAAATTAATTTTCTCATATTAAACCAACCTTGAAATCCTGAAGAAGACCCAACTTGGCCATTGATGTTGTTAACTTTTCTATGTATTTCTGGTTTCAATTTACTATTATTTTGATTAAGATTTTGAAAATCTTGTTCATGAATGAAATTGGCACATAATTTGCTTTTTCACATTATTGTCTGGTTTAGGTATGAAGGTTATATGGAACCCATAAATTTATGTAGAAAGTCTACACTTTTTTTCTCTTAAAGAGTGTTTCTAAGATTGTAAGACATGGAGCTTGTCAATAAAACCATCTGATTTCTTTGTGGGAAGATTTTTAGTTACTGACTCAGTTTCCTTAATGGTTATAGAACCCCTCAGGTTTTCTTTTTTTTCCTTGAGAAACTGATTTTTCTAGAAATTTACCAATTTTGTTTTAAGTTTTCAAATTTGTTTTGGATAACTTAGTTTATGATATCTGCTTATCATCTATAGCTGCAGCATTATTATCTTTATAGTCCTTTCTCTTTTCTATATCTAATATGATTTGATTAAGTAGGCAAAAAGTCAGTAAGTGTTATGGAAGATTTAACCAATAAAATTCATAAACTTGATATAAACAACATATAAAGAACATGGTATCAAACAAATGTAAATTGCATATCCTTTTCAAGAATACAAGGGATTATTTGAAAATTACCATGTGCTCAGCTGTATGACAAACTTCAACAAATTTCAAAGAATTAATATAACATAGAGAATTAATTAACATAATTCTCTTGATTATAATACAAGTTAGAAATAAACAACAAAAACATTGAAAAATCTTAGTTTCAAGATGCAAGAAAATACAATTCTAAAAAACCTAATGTGCAATATTGCTTATTTGTGTCTTCTGTCTTCTTGATCAATCTTGACAGAAGTTTTCTTTTTA
>NW_011888882.1:5899548-5899862 GCF_000151845.1 Pteropus vampyrus
TTATGTCCTCTTGATTTATCGATCCCTTTATTATTATGTAATACCCTTTTTGTCTCTTATTACAGCCTTTGTTTTTAAGTCTATTTTATCTGATATAAGTATTGCTACCCCAGCTTTTTTTCATGTCCATTTGTGTGAAATATCTTTTTCCATCCCTTTACTTTCAGTCTGTGAGTGTCATTTGATCTGAAGTGAGTCTCTTGTATACAGCATATGCTTGGGTCTTGTTTTCTTATCCATTTGGTTACCCTATGTCTTTTCTTTGGAGCATTTAATCCATTTACATTTAAAGTGATTACTGACAGTACATTGTT
>NW_011888882.1:5899912-5905499 GCF_000151845.1 Pteropus vampyrus
CATAATTTGCTTTTTCACATTATTGTCTGGTTTAGGTATGAAGGTTATATGGAACCCATAAATTTATGTAGAAAGTCTACACTTTTTTTCTCTTAAAGAGTGTTTCTAAGATTGTAAGACATGGAGCTTGTCAATAAAACCATCTGATTTCTTTGTGGGAAGATTTTTAGTTACTGACTCAGTTTCCTTAATGGTTATAGAACCCCTCAGGTTTTCTTTTTTTTCCTTGAGAAACTGATTTTTCTAGAAATTTACCAATTTTGTTTTAAGTTTTCAAATTTGTTTTGGATAACTTAGTTTATGATATCTGCTTATCATCTATAGCTGCAGCATTATTATCTTCATAGTCCTTTCTCTTTTCTATATCTAATATGATTTGATTAAGTAGGCAAAAAGTCAGTAAGTGTTATGGAAGATTTAACCAATAAAATTCATAAACTTGATATAAACAACATTTAAAGAACATGGTATCAAACAAATGTAAATTGCATATCCTTTTCAAGAATACAAGGGATTTTTTGAAAATTACCATGTGCTCAGCTGTATGACAAACTTCAACAAATTTCAAAGAATTAATATAACATAGAGAATTAATTAACATAATTCTCTTGATTATAATACAAGTTAGAAATAAACAACAAAAACATTGAAAAATCTTAGTTTCAAGATGCAAGAAAATACAATTCTAAAAAACCTAATGTGCAATATTGCTTATTTGTGTCTTCTGTCTTCTTGATCAATCTTGACAGAAGTTTTCTTTTTACATGTTGTTTCAAATTCCACTATTAAGCTTTGTTGACCCTCTATATAATGTTTGTTTTCTATTAATTTTTAGTATATATTTTTAAATTTTTTCTGATTTCCTTTTTCCAACTTCTTAAGTTGTGAGCTTATCTCATTGCTTTTCAGACTCTTTCTTTGGTTCTAATTTAAGTATTTAAGGCTTTTAAATACTACTTTAGCTATACCTTATAAGTGTTGGTATATATTATGCTCATTATTTTTCAGTTCTACATTGATTTTCTAATTTCCATTAGGATTTATTTTAGAGCCAGTAATAGTCCCTACACCCATACACATACACAAATAAATATGGATGTATATGTATGTATAACATGTTTAATTTGATCTTTAATAAAATACACACATCATAACATATGTATGTATTCATATATGTGTTTTTTCCCTTAATTTAGTCTTTCAGGAACACTTTGTTTTAGCTGTCTTTTTTATAGCTGGATTATTGCTTTTTATATCAAACCAAGAACCTATTATTATTTTAATAGAGGAGTTTAACTTATTTGCAATTATTGGCAAAAATCCATGTGTTTAGTGATGTGAAATACCTTCTGGACTAAGTAAATTCACAGGACATTCCAGTTCTCCCTAGTCTACCTACCTGCTCCAACTAAATTAGGTGCTTTTAACAGTCTTACTCTTCCTTATTGCAGTATTTTGTATTATGACTTCTCAAGAGAAGATAGAAGAGCATCCTTTTGTGGATATATTTAATGAAGATGAAACTGAAAAAGACTTTATGTTGTCTAAACCTGTTTGCTTTATTGTATTTGGGAAACCAGTAAGTTACCCCTTCTAACTTATTTAGTATAATTTTTTATTCTTAAAATCATAATCTTCTGTTACCATACAAGAATGAAAACCATATAGTGTGCTAAATTTTTTGAGTTTGTTAGACTTCCATTGTATAACTTAAAATCTGATATAATGCTGGTTGTAAATTTATAACTTTTTCTCTTCTTGTATACTATAAATGAAAAGGAACCCATATTGTATTTATCTTTGGCTTTATATTACAAAAAATTAACCTATCAAAGCACTGTACCATGACAACAAATATGTGATCCAAGGTTACTGCAGACTCAATTTGCATATAAAACTTTCTGTGGAATTTGTTGCAAGGTTCTCTGGATATGTGAAGGTAGGACACTGTAGAAACAAATGGGAGGTTCTCCTATTAATATCTGAAGCTACTTAGAGGCAAGGTTCCTCACCTTTGCCCACAGAGTGTCAGTGGACCTATACATTATCTTTCCACAAAACAAAGAAGAGACTAAAAATGGTCGTTGTAAGATAGCTTGCCTTTCTAGGCAGTTCTAATAAGGACCTCTACATAAGAGTTATTTTCAGCCAGAGAGCTAGTTGGTAGCCAACATTAGAGGGCCTGAGTTGGTTAATTAAAGAGCCTCTTTAGAACTGCAGAGGCTAGGGGCCAGATCCTGGACTTGACTTAATTTTATATGGACCCTGGGACAGATACCAAGAATTGGTTCCAATAACTTTCATTACGTTTGTAAAAACATAATAGAATTTTAAAAATCAATGGTAAAAGCAATCATTTAAATGTCATTACAGTGATATCTTTAAAATATGGTACTCTTCAAAGATGCCCATTAAGAAGGAATTTTTTGTTCTTGGAAGTTAATGGAACTCTGTCGAACATTCATGATTGTAAACTTTAGAAAGGAAATAAAATGATGAACCTAAATACATGATTTGTATTTAAAATACAAAATTTGACAATTAAAAGTGTATAATACCATTTCAGTACAGCTTCCTGGTTTCAAGCCTATTTTCTTAATTAAAAAAATGATTTAAATCACTTCATAAAGTGGCAAATGTGAAAATTAGTAGAGAAAAATGAAGCTATAAATATCTAGGGTCTACTTTTCATTTATTTTGTGAGGAAAAAAATATTTACTTGATAACATAGTAACCATCAACAGAATCTTTAAAAAATGAGAATATCTTTTTCACTGGCTGTTTTATTGGGTTTTAATAACATCTTTCTTTTTAAGGGAGTGGGGAAGTCAACATTAGCCTATCAGATAGCTCAAGCATGGAAATGTATTCGCGTAGAAGGTAAATTTTACACTTTCAGATATGCTTAAAATGTAAAGAATTACACAATAAACACTCATATAGCCATGTACTCACCATCTAGTTTCTGTAATTAACATTTTGCTGTATTTGCTTTATCACACATCACTGTCAACCCAGTGAATATTATTTTTGTAGTAGCATCAAACATATTTAGCCCTTGTCTCAGTCCTAGTTTTGTTCCTAGAATTTAGGAGGGTTTATGAAGCGTCTTTGACTCCATTCTACTGCTTCCAGTTTTCTGATTTCATAATTTAGAAATATCAACTACTAATTTGTACTTCTTTAACTCTTCACCCCATTCTCTCAGCCGCCCAACTCCGCTCCCCTCTGTCCATCACCAAATTGTCCACTATATTTGTGAGTCTGTTTTTGATTAGTTTGTTCTTTTTGTTCCTTAGATTCTGCATATAAGTGAAATCATATGGTATTTATCTTTCTCTGTCTATTTCACTCAGCATAATAAACTCTAGGTCCATCCATGTCATTGCAAATGGTAGGATTTCATTTTTTTTTAATGGCTGAGTAATATTCCACTGTATATATGAAACATAATTTCTTTATCCAATCGTCTGTTGATGGGCATTTAGGTTGCTTCCATTTCTTGGCTATTGTAAATTGTGCTGCCATGAATATTGGAGTACATAGATCTTTACAAATTATTGTTTTTGTTTTCTTTGGATAAATACTCAGAAGTGTAATTGCTGGGTCAAAAGGTATATCCATTTTTAATTTTTTGAGAAACCTTCATACTGTTTTCCATAGTGGCTGTACTAATTTGCAATCCCACCAACAGTGTATGAGGGTTCCCTTTTCTCCACATCCTCTCCAACACTTGTTTTTTGATTTATTGATGATAGCCATTCTGATAGATGTGAGGTTTTAATTTGCATCTCTCTGATGATTAGCGACCTTGAGCATCTTTTCATATGTCTATTAGCCATCTGTATTTCCTTTTTGGAGAAGTATCTGTTCAGGTCTTCTGCCCATTTTTAAATTGGATTGTTTTTTTTTGTTGTTGTTGTTGAGTTCCATGACTTTTTCATATATTTTGGATATTAACCTCTTATCAGATATATCATAAGCAAATATCTTCTCCCAATCAGTCGGTTGTCTTTTTGTTTTGTTCATGGTTTCCTTTGCTATACAAAAATTTTTCAGTTTGATGTAGTCTCATTTGTTTATTTTTTATTTTGTTTCCCATACCTAAGGAAATATATCTGAAAAGAAATTCCTGTTAGTAATATCGGAGAGTTTACTGCCTATGTTTTCTTCTAGAAGTTTCATGGTTTCAGGTCTTATATTTAAATCTTTAATCCATTTTGAGTCTATTCTTGTATAAAGTGTAAGAAGGTGGTCCACCATCTTTTTTTGCATGTATCTGTCCAATTTTCCCAGCATTATTTGTTGAAGACACTATCTTTACTCCATAGTATATTCTTACCTCCTTTGTCATATATTAAGTGAGCGTATAGACATGGATTTATTTCTGGGCTCTCTATTCTGTTTCATTGATTAATGTATCTGTTTTCATGCCAGTACCGTGCTGTTTTGAATACTGTAGCCTTGTAGTACAGTTTAATATCAGGTAGTGTGATACCTCCAACTTTGTTCTTTCTCAGGATTATCATAGCTATTTGAGATTTTTTATGGCTCCATATAAATTTTAGGATTATTTGTTCTAGCTCTCTGAAAAATGCGATTGGTATTTTGATAGGGATTGCATTGAATCTGTAGATTGCTTTGGATAGTGTGGCCATTTTAACGATGTTAATTCTTCCTACCCATCAACAGGGTATATGCTTCCATTTATTTGTATCTTCTTCGATTTCTTTTTTCAATGACATAATTTTCTGAAAACAGGTTTTCTACCTTCTTGGTTAATTTGACTCCTAGGTATTTTATAATTTTTGACGCAATTGTAAATGGAATTGTTTTCTTAATTTCTCTTTCTGGAAATTTGTCATTGGTGTATAAAAATGCCACTGACATCTGAATATTTATTATCTTATTGCTGTGGCTAAGACTTCCAATACAACGTTGAAGAGGAGTGGTAAAAGTGGGCATCCTTGTCTTGTTCCTGATCTTAAGGAAAATGCTTTTAGCCTTTAGCCATTGAGTATGATGTTAGCTATAGTTTTGTCATATATGGCCTTTATTATGTTAAGGTATGTTCCCTCTATTCCCACTTTGCTGAGAGTTTTTATCATAAATGGATGCTGGATTTTGTCGAACATTTTTCCTGCATCTATTGATAGGATCATATGGGTCTATCTTTCAATTTGTTAGTGTGGTGTATCACATTAATTGATTTGCGGATATTGAACCAACCTTGCATCCCAGGAATAAATCCAACCAATATCATGGTTTATGATATTTTTAATATATTGCTGAATTCAGTTTGCTAATATTTTGTTGAGGATTTTTGCATCAATGTTCATAAGAGATAACGGCCTATAGTTTTCTTTTTTTGTAATATCTTTGCCTGGTTTTGGAATCAAGGTAATGGTGGCCTTATAAAAGGAGTTAGGGAGCCTTCCCTCTTCTTGAATTTTTTGAAATAGTCTGAGAAGAATAGGTGATAATTCTTCTTTGAATGTTTGGTAAAATTCGCCTATGAAACCATCTGGTCCAGGACTTTTGTTTTTTGGGAGGTTTTGATTACCGATTCTATTTCATTGGTGGTAAT
>NW_011888882.1:5908151-5931384 GCF_000151845.1 Pteropus vampyrus
TTAAACTATTCTCATTTTTTTTTTTATTCTTTTTTTCTGATTGGGTGTATTCTGCTACCTTGTCTTCCAATTTGCTGATTCGATCTTCTGCCTCGTCCAATCTACTGTTGAATCCTTCTAGTGTGTTCTTCATTTCAGTTATTGTATTCCTCATTTCTGTCTGGTTCTTTTTTATGGTTTCTATGTCCTTTTTAATGCTTACCGTCTGTCTGTCAAGGTTCTCATTGTGCTCATCCATTCTCCTCATAAATTCGTTGACCATCCTTATAACTGTTATTTTGAACTCTGTCTCTGGTAAGTTGCTTGCCTCCATTTCATTTAGCTTATTTTTTGGAGTTTTCTCCTTTTGTTTCATTTGTGGCATGTTTCTTGGTTTTCTCATTTTATTAGCCTCTCTGTGTTCGTTTCTATGTGTCAGGAATATTGGTTTTGCCTCTCAGCCTTGGCCAGATGGCCTAATGTGGAAAGTGTCCTGTGCGGCTCAGTGGCACACTCTCCCTGCTTCCTTATGCCGGGAGCTCTGGACGTGTCCTTTGTGTGAGTTATGTGTGATGTTCTGTTGTCGCCAAGCCTTTATTGTTGTTAGTAGATCATTGGGTGGGATTACTGTTCAGGCTGACTAATTGTGTGAATTGGCTGCACCCACAGAATAAGAGTTGTTGTGTGGCGGCTGACTCTACTGAGTGGGATTTGCCCTAGCAGGCTTGTGTACTTGTTGCAATCACCCTGTGTGTGTATCACTAATGGAACTAGTCAGGAGTTGCTCTGTTGTGGTCTAGTGCCAGCCTCCAAATGCGTTAGTTTTGTGACCCCTTGGGAGGGGCTCCCCTGTAAGCCAAGGCCAACCCCTGCTTTTGATGGCTCAGGGCTACCTGGTGAGAACTACAAACTGATCTGCTGATGGTTGTTGCCTATGCTGGATCTATAGGTAAGTGGAAGAGACGATGCTGTAGGCAGCTCTCGGTTATCCCCCATCCCTGACCTGTGGCAGTTTAGCAGAGGGACCAGTGTTCTTCAAGGCCTGACACTGCCTATCAGTTGCCTGTAAGACTCTGAAACTGGATGAGCCTCTGGGTGATATGTGTGTTGTGTAGTTCAGGGACCCTAGTAGTCTCCTGGGTCTATTGAGTGAATTTCCCCCTGCCACTGCAGTGTCAGTTTACGTGCCAACACTGTCTCTGTGTCTCCCTGTACAAGTTTCCACTCGTAGCAAGGTCAGCTGCTGTCCACCCTGAGCCTAAATGCGCTACTCCAGGGCAGGGGCAGCTGCCTATCAATGTGCAGCGTGCACTTTGTGTTCTGGATGGGGCAAGAACTTGGGGAGTTTAAGGGCCATCAGGCTAATACAGACCTTTGCAATTCCCTTAAGAGATATTGCAGCTCATACAGGCAACACTGGTCTGTCCACAACTGTTTTCCTCAAAATGCACTCACTGCACTAGCCAAGGTCTATTGCCTGTGATAACTGTTCAACCCCAGAGCCAAGCAGGGTACAGGAGGCTGCTTGTCAATGGGCTGCAGGCACTTTGTGGCTTGAGTGAAGCAGAATCTCAGGGAGACAAGATCTGTTCAGCCAATATAGCCTCAGTTTTGCTGCATTTTCTGTGCCTGGGCATTCCCTCTGTAGACCCAGATCACAGTGAGACCAGCTGCCATCAGGAGCATTCTCACAGACCCCTGTGCTCCCCGGACACAATCTTGCAACTCTTGCAGGCAGCAAAGTTCTGCCTGCTGTTGATTTCCATGCATTGCCCACCCTGTGCCAGCCAAAGTTTGTTGCCTGTGTGGATTAAGAGATTAGGGGATGAGAGGGGCATAGCTGTAGCAGTTCATTGTCATTGGGCCACCTGGGGCAATTCGAGGGTAGGTTGGGGTGAAGTCTCAGAGAGACAATGGCAGTCAGATCAATACATCCTCAGTCTTGCTGCAACTTTGCTAACTGTTGTGAGTTCTCGCAGAAGTCCCAAATCACAGCAAGACCAGCTGCTGTCTGGGACTGGCCCACAGGTCCCCGATATCCACCCAAGTTTGTTTTGGCAGCAGTGATCTGCCTGACCTCTGAAATGCACCTCACAGTGCTGGTCACTCTCTGTGAATGCTTGGCCCTGAATCAGAGCAGGGCTTGGCAGCCATCCAGCAACAAATGCCCCGGGCAATCTGCAGGTTGGGCTGCGTGACTGATCCCCTCTGACCAACGCTTCCTACTGGCTCTGTGGGTGGGGTCTGCACAATCAAGCTGGCATGGTCTGTAGATTACCTTGTAGGGAAGCCAGACTAAGGCACAGTGGTGGCTGCCTTTCCAGCCTTCGTTCTGACTCCAGGTAATGGAGACTTTTTCAGAATGAATCCTACGCAAGCCCCTGACCCACCGCTGGTGTCTCCGGTGAGGGTCTGCAGGTCAGAAAGCCTGTGCGCGGGTCGTTCAAAGGGACGTCCAGGGGCTCAGTCACCTTCCATCTCACCCAGACAGCTGGAATCCCCTCTTTTCTACAGTCAGAGTTATTGGAATCTCCTCTTCCCTAGGCTGAGACCCTGGGCTGAGACCCTGGGCTAGAGAGCCCCCAGATAAGACTAGAACCCCCCTCTCCTTCAGGAGAGCCTCTGCAGCCTCACTCTCCCTCCCGGTGATCCTCCACCACCCGCGGGTGCGGGTCCAGCCCGATTCGCGACTTTGCCCCTCCTACCAGCTTCGATGTGGCTCTTTTATATTATCAGATGTAGGTGTTATGATCAGCTGGACTTCAGGTGATTCTCCACGTTGATTATTTTATAATTTGGTTGTAATTTCAATGTGGACCTGGGAGAAGACAGACTCTGCTTTTACCTAGTCTGCCATCTTCCCCAGAATCAAAACTTTTAAAATTTGAACAACTTTCTTTGGTCAAAAAATTCATTTGTAAGAAATCTTAAAGAATATCAAATGTTCAATAGAGCATTAGCTCCTGGGCCCTCCCCTAGGTCATAGCTCTGTCATTTCTAACTCAGGATCTCTTTTATCAAGGGATAGAATATTTCCTCTTAAAAAGAAAACATGTTATTCAAATTTCAGCCTCAGGACCTCTCTTTCTAATCAATGTTAACTTTTATAACATTTCTTGATGCATGTTTTATTTTTATACAATCAGTATGTGAAATTAATGGGCTCTGGATATAACTGAATGATTATAAAAGTGTCTGGACTAATAATAGTATACTAGTGTATATTTTATGTGATACTTTATTACTTCCAAATCACTGTCATACACACAATCTCATTTCATCCAATTCATGTTCTCTTGCATACTACACAGAGTATAAGCATGCAAAGTACAGAGGTGTTTAGGAAGTTAACTTCCCCAAGATCAAGTTAGCTCCCCTAAGATCCTTTAGGCAGCAGGTGGAACAGACCTGTTTTCTGTGGAATACATTCTGTTGCCTCACGTAGGTTAGGCTTACATGACATAATGTATATAAATGGGCTTTGTAAATACTAAAGTGATATACAAATGTTAGTCTTTGTTATCATTTACAAAACACACAAATATGTTTCTTACTTTGGCAATTCTAATTCTAGTTTGTGCTAATATTTTGAATTCACATTTTAGCTTCAACAGTTTTGGAAGAACAGATTTCCAGTGAAACCGAATCAGGAGTTATGGTAAACAAATCTAAATTTCAAAGTTACGATTTTTTTAAAAAAGCTGTTTATCACAGACATGTTAAATAGTAATGTACAACATCTGTGTTTATTCTTAGTTGCAATCAATACTGATCAGTGGTCACAGTGCTCCAGATGAACTTGTCATAAAGCTAATGTTGGAGAAGCTCAACTCCCTAGAAGTCTCTCACTTTGGTATGTTTATTTTTTATACATCAGTGGCTACAAAGCAGCCTCCAGGGTGCCTACTCTATCTATGATAGTACACACATGGAGGTGCCCAGCAAGGAGTAGCATGGCATCTATCATTCCTCCATTCCTCCATGGCATCTATCATTCCTCCAACATGGAGGGCAAGGTGTTGCTAATGGTGTCGAGGAGATGTAGGACAGGGAGGGGAAGTCCCCATCTATGCTTCCACCTACGTACTTGTCTCTGAGGTTAAAGAGGTTGACAGTAGGCTCAGCAGCTCTGGCGTGTTTACAAGGAAGCATCCCCCTGAGATCTTTCCAGAATTGGGTCTAGAGAACTAAGTTATTCCACTCTGTCTCTCCCACAACTTTTCCCAGGGTTTGGATATAATGATATTGGCCACCCTCAATGGGTAGAGCCCCCAAATCAATTGCTCAGACAGTCCAAATAATAGCCTACCAGGAGAGAGCCAGACCCTATGGAAACTGCATTCTTCTGCTGCCTCCCCCAGGAAAGAGATCAAGTATGAAACTCATTCAAATATACAAGTATACCCGAGGTTTAGCATGCCTGCAGTCACACTTGGAATGCCTGATAAGCTCTCCAGGCAGTGGCAGTTTTCGTAGTAATACACAAGGTACTGGAGAGTTTAGTAAACAGGGTGCCAAGTACCTTTCTGTCATCTACTTGTGATACACAGATGTTGGACAGTGTTGCCAGCAGAGGGAATGAGAGGGAACTATTGTATAATTTCTTGTTGCTTAGAAGAGGAGGGCATGAACTCTAGAGACTGACTGGTCTCTGAAACTGTTCGATCAGGAGAGGTGAGTTGGGCAGGGGTTGAATTCAGTCCAGGGCTAGGCCATGCCATCTCCTTCACCACAGTACCCGCCAGTGGGATATGTCAGACCAGGGCATTAATGCCGGCCATCAAGTCTCAGAGGAGGCAAGCCGGTGACATAATTAAAGAAATTTATTAAAATTACCATGGTGATGGTAAACAGGGTGAATTTCAAGGAGAAGATTTAGGTTTCCAGGTAGGGATGCAAGTCAATGAATGTGCTAAGCCAAACTCATGTTGATAATTTCTTACACTGTATGAGGGTACGTGGGTGTTTTATTACTCTCTATAACTTACATATACATTATACACATATATCCTGCTATATTATAAAATATTAATTTAAAAAAGAAAAATAATAGACTATGGAACCCCTATAATATACCTTTACCATTTATCATATGAGCTTTCCTCAGATGAAAAGAATTATTAGCATGGAATTTCCTTCCCTAGGCTCCTTATGTGCCTAAAATAAATTGATTTGGAATTTTTAAAGATGTCTTTTCCTAGATGAATGGTTTTATTTATTATCAGAAAAGTATTCATGTTTTACTTCCTTAACTATTAATTTAAGATTTTGACAGATGATTTTAAGACCTGTGCTAGTGTTCATTAATAACTAAATAATATTTTATAAAGTAATAATAATAAATGTATGCTCTTACGTATAGATAATATAAAACTTTAAAATTTATATTTTACCATACAGGTTATATTATCACTGAAATACCATCACTTTCACAGGATGCCATGACTGTTTTGCAGCAAATAGAATTAATTAGAAATTTAGATTTGAAACCTGATATTATAATCAATATTAAGGTAAGAATATTAGTTGTTTTTCTAGTATAGTTAACCATTCTTTTCTATGGTAGTGAAATTAAAGGAATGCTTTCAAAAATTTTAAATAGGGAAATAATTTATATATCAATCATAGGGACTGAGTTATACTTTCTTGTACTTCTCTGTGTTTGCACCTGCAGCTCTATCCACAAGCAACACCTCCTTGCCTCTTCACCAGGCTTAATCATGGCATCCTTTGAAAGGTCAGTTCAGGCATCATCTCAGAACTTTCTCCGATGACCACCCCCTACCCGCCAACACACGCAATAACTAATTCTCTCTCTCCCTCTCTCTCTCCTTTCCACGCACACATTACTTACCACAGGAAAGTTACATACTTCTCTGTTGACCATTCACATTGCTCTCTTCTCCCTATTATATTACCTCACTATATTGTCATTGACTGTTTTCCTTCTGGACTCTGCCTTACTCAAAGGTGGGAGCCATGCCTTACTCATATAAATACCAGCTAGCATAATACATGGCAACTAGTAGACATCTAGTAAATTTGCCAGTTAAATAAAATGAAAGAATGAACAAATGACTTGAACGTATGAATGTTAGAGAACACTACTAGACTGGTTAAGAATCAAGGCTGAGTCCTGTTCCGAAGTCTCTCCTTTATCAATTGTTAGAATTTGGTAGATCACAGTCAGGAGCCTCAATTTTCTCTTTACAAAGATGATGACAGCTGCCTCATGGAGTTGTGATAAGAATTCAGTGAAGTGAGAAGTACTTGTTTACATGAAAATGAATGATAAGCTTTTACAGTCATAGCGTCCTGATTCTCCAAAAGGCTTGACAGCTCAAAATAAATTAGATGGTTCTCAGCTCAGGTGTTGGAACCCAGTGGTGTGTTAGGGTAAGCTGTGAGGGAGAGGTGGCCTTGAAGTGTTGAATATGCAGCCCCCGAGAATGTCACACTTGTAAACATGTGTATAATGGAGAGAAGAAAAGAACTCAAACAATTATCTGAAACCAAACATAAAGTTTAAGTCATGGAAAACAATCTACATAGGAAATTAAGATCTGGTGGAAAAAAAGGCTCCAAGTACTTACTAAATTTAGGGCATCAATTTGGTTTTAAACTTGATAAGCCAAAAATAGAAAGGGGAAATGTGACCAGTTATATAAAATTCACATTGTCCATGAAAAGACCAGCCATTTCTCAGGAAAAAAACAAAACTCTCACTAAAAAATGAGAGAATTATCTTACACAAGTCTTAATATAAGGGATTGTTAATATAGAAAAGTCCTGAACCCCATTTATATTATAAGTGTGATTGATAGTGGGTATACACAGCAGTTTCAATAGGGTAGCCAGAGTATAATCAGAGGGCCTTATGTGAGATAGCACTCAGTATAACACACACTTATTTGATGGTTTGGCCTTATTTGGAGATAAAGCCTGGAATTTCTAGAGCAGAAGTTCTTAGCCTGGGATCTACAAATGCTTAAGCATCCATGAACCTCTTGAAATTACATAAAAATTTTATGTGTACATTTTTCTGAAGCAAATGCCCATGGTTTTTGTCATATTCTAAAGGAGTCTGTAATAGGAAAAAAAAAAAAGTTAAAAGCCAGTTATCTATCATAGCAATGATTCTCAGCATACAATCCCAGAGCCAACTGCATCAGTAGCACTCAGAAGCTTGTTAGAAATGCAAATTCTCAGGCCCCAGCCCAGAACTATGGGTCAGAAACTCTGGGGGTGGTGCCGGCTATCAGTGTTGAAAACCCTCTAGGTGACTCTGATGCCTGCTAAAGGTTGAGGACCCCTGCCCTGAGGCTTGTTCTTCAGACTCACCCTCTTATTAATCACTTCCTGCAAGTGAAAACAGGAGACAACTCAAGGCAATCATCAGGGACCCACAATGTGGGTATTCTGCTCAATAAGGGCAAATACATACACATTTTTTTAAATTACCTCAATGGGTTAAAATCTTTTTTTTTTTGTGAAAGATTTGGAAACATAAATAAAAGTCTTGCCTTAATAAATATCTAAACCATCTCCACATAGAGGTGCCCTGAAGAATCAGAAAGCGAGCAAGGAATGTTCTAAAGTTTCTTACTTCCTTATGTGGTACATAAACGATTGGCATCAGAATCACTGAGAATGCTTGTTAAAATTCTAAGCCTCACTCCAGACTTCATAAATCACAAGAGAGAGCAGAAATCTTTATTTACGGTTCTCTATACGCAGTTACATCCTAACGTCTGAGAACTACAACCATAGAATGTCATCTAGAGTTTTTTATCCTAAGAGTGATTTAGAGCAGGATAATCCAGGTTATCATTAATAATGAGCCACAGAGCATGGGCTATGAATCAGAAGGCCTGGTTCCAAGTTGTAGTTCCCCCCCATGACATTGTGATCTGAAACCAGAGTCTTAACCTGCCAGAGCAGTTCTCTGATCTGCAAAATGGCTTTAATCATAACATTGGATCACTTCTCTTACAAGATTAGTTAAAGAACTGAGTCAAATATTACACATGTGAAAGCACTTTGAAGGAAGAAAATTGCTTGTAGACTTTGATTTTGGCTTTTTTTTTTTTACTATCCAGATTCAGTTTTCTCATTTATAAAAATGAAAAGATTAGACTAGATGACCTTTCAGGTCCCATTCGTGACTGCCATTTTATGAGATACTACACCCATAAAACTGTAAATGATAGTAAATATTGCAAATACATGATATTTTTTATTGGAAATATATGGATAGTTCTCATTTTTCTCCATTCTCAGCATTTTCAAGCTAATCTGATAGAATCCACCTGTGTACCTTTGCAGACTAAACTGATTTTCTATTCTATTTCTCTAACTCTTTTTATTGTTCTCTGACCCTCTTTTTTCATCTTAAAACTTCTGATATTTTCTCATATATACTAATTTGGATAAAGAAAAGTGTGGCATAACATAGAAGTTGTATCTTGTGCCTCTCAGCTTGTGATGACATTTATAAAATGACATTTACAATATTTCATGCACCTACAGTTTTAGGAATTTTCTGGTTTATTTATTGCATAATATATGAATAGGAAGTAAAAGAATATTTAACATGCTTTAAGTGATTACTAATGTTGTTCCTTAGTGCCCTGATTTTGATTTATGCCAAAGAATTTCTGGGCAAAGGCAGCACAGCACTACAGGGTACCTATACACAAGGGACCAGTGGGATCCTGAAGTCATTGGGAATCGTAGGAAAAAGAAGAGAGACACACACAAAGAAGGAAAAGGAGAAGAGGAACTGGAAGAGGAAGAAGAGCAAGAAGAAGAAGAGGTAATATCCCAATACCATATAATATACTTTTATAATTCACAATAATTAAATTAAATGATAGCATGGGTAATAGAAAATAGATACTAGAGAAAATTACATTTTCTTTATATTTCTATTTAGTCTGAAGGAAATAGCAAAAATATTTCATATTTTTAAGAACTATTCAATCACACTCTGGAGGTCATCAAGTTTAGCTTTCTTCTCAGTATGGAAGTCCCTTCACATCCTGACAGCTAATCTGCTTCATTTCTTAGCAACAGAGTCATTGATCACCTACTACATATCAAGCACTATGCAAGTCAGAGTGAAGAGTCAGAGTAATAAAAGACAAAGTGTAATGTGGGGACCAAGGTAGCCCAGGTATAATCCAGTTTATGAAGCTAACATAACCCGGATTGCAAACGCTGACAAAGAGAGCAGCACATAAGAAGAAATCTGTAGCCCAGTTTCACATGTACATGTTGTTACAATAATCCTAAAGTCAATACTAGTGGGCATAATGCAGTAGGGCACCAAAAGAATCTTCTACCATGACTTACTGAGGACATTACAATTTAAGAAATCTGTTAACAGGTGATGGACTGGATTTGGCCTGCAGGGATGGGGTGGGCCATAGTTTGCCAATTCTTATTCTACTAAAATACACCTGTGATTTCTAATATAAATTAAAATGTTTATAATTTATAATTTTATATAATTTTTATAATGTCTAATTAAAATTTATTATAAACTTATTATAAATAAATACTATTTCTATTAGAACCTAGACTCTTGTTAATTTATAAATGGACGTATTGCAAATCATTTTTCAAGTAGAATAGATAATTCACAAAGGTTACAGTTTTATTGCCCTGTAGGATATTAAGCAGCCTTGTATCTAATGTTGCAATCTTATTTCAGTGTTTTCGTATACTTTAGCTTTGTCATCCTGCTGGTTCCCTCACTGATGGGTTCAATGTATCTTTGATATTTGTTCTCTCATTTAAGAGTAGATCTTAAAATTTCTCATCACAAGAAAAAAATATTTGCTTATGTGTGGTGATGAATGTTAACTAGACTTACTATGGTGATCGTTTTGCAATGTATACAAATATCAAATCATAATGTCAGACACTTGAAACTGATATACTATTATATGTCAATTATATCTCAGTTAAAAAACCTGTTAATATAAAAAAGCCTATTTAAAAGCCACTTCCATGTGCAAATAAAGCATTAGGTGGTAGTCAGCATCTATTCCAGACTTTTTTTTTTTTTTAAAAAAAAGGAAAACTACATAGCAAATAGGAACAAAAGTATGTCATTTTAGCATGAATAAAGCACACCATCTTAAAGATGGTGAGATAGAGGATCACAACTCACTTAGTTTCAGGGGCCACAGTTATGTCAGTTTGTGATATTGGCCAGAAATACGACCAGGAAGAGTGAGGACTAGAGTAGGCTAGGACTGCATTGTCTAGTGTGGTAGCCACTAACCCCATGTGGCTATTTAAATTCAAATTAATTAAAATGATAAAAATTTTAAAGTTTAGTTCCTCAGTAGCACCAGCCATATTTCAAGTGCTCAGTGACAAACGTGGCCGTGTCTTCCAAATTGGACAGCACAGATATAGAACAGTTCTATTGCTACAGAAAGGTTTTCTGTACAGCTAGAGGGTGCATGTCCTTCTTCAGAGGACAGCTGCCTCTAGGCTCCAGCCCAGCTATTGCCATGTGGGAAAGCTAGCCTATCTTTACCAGGTAGTCTGTTTTTTCCAGAGAACCTGAAATCAGTGTTTTAAAATAAGAATAGTTGGCAACTAATCTGAAACTTTTAAAACACCATATAGGCCAATCCTGGGGGAGATAATTAAATTATGCCTTCAGGCTGGATTCAGCCCCCAGGGCCCAGTTTGCAGTGATCTCTGAATAGTGGTACAGCCATGTTCAGGAGCAAACCTGTCACCCACTTAGGTCAATGGTACAAAAGTGTTTACCCTTAATATATATACATGTAAATGTAAAGAATTTTCCGAACTGCTATAACAGCTTTATTAATGTTCTCATGGCTTCCACTTTCCTCCGCCCTCCCCATCCCATTCCATTCTTTACAAAAACCAGAGTCATTTTTTAAAAATATGACCCTCAGTGACTTTCTAATTTACCTTTAGGTGAAAATCCAAACACTCTCGCATAGCTTACAAGGCCATGGACCCAGCCTCTCTGATCTCACCCCCGCTGTCTCTCCCCTCTTGCTCACCATATTCCAGCCATCTTGGCCTTCCAGCTAGTATTTAACTATGCTGAACTCAATCTCACCTCCAGTCTTTGTACTCCCTGTTTCTTCTCACCTCTGCCTACCACAGTCTCCTCCAGATCCTCTTCACATGCTTGCTCATTTACATCACCAGTATCTCACCCCAGAGATTTCATCTCTAGAGACCATCCAGGAAGCGACTCTCTAACCCAGAAATATACCTTACTATATATGATTTTAAATAGTAGCCACTTAAAAAAAAAAAAAAATAAAAAAGAAACAGGCAAAAGTAATTTTAATACTTATTAATATTTATTTAATATTATATTTTATTTAAGAATGATGTACTTTTCTCATGCTAGATTTTTGAAATCTGGTGTGTACTTCACTTATAGCACGTCCCAACATGCACTTGCCACATTTCACGTACTCAGTTGGTACGTGCGGCCAGTAGCTATCATGCTGTACAGCACAGGCCTAACCTCTTACCCTGCTTCATTTTCCTCATAGCACTTATCTCTTTCTGAAATTACTTGCTTATTATTTGTTTCCCTCACTGAATGTTAGCTCTCTGCAGCAGGAATTGATCCCCCGAGCCTGTAAGGGTCCTTGACGTACAGTAGATACTTAGTAAGAAATTGCGTACCGACCGAATTTACAAGCATCCTAGCAAAGCCCTCTGCTAGAGAGAGGAAAGGATAATGTCTTTTGGTATTAATATATTATTCGACCATTAAAACAGTATTTAAAGCATTTCAAATTATAAAATATCTTATGTAGTAGTTAATATGATTCAAATGGTATAAAATATGGATGTGTATGCATTGATAAAAACTAGAGTTAGTAATTAGATAATAAATATGGTAATGATAATAGAATAATAAATATGATACTGAACACTTTCCAGGCGCTGGGCTGAAAACTTTTACACACACTATTCTCTCTGCCTTGAAATGTTCTTCCTCCAGAAATCTATGTGGCTTTCTCCCTCATTTCCTCTGGGTTCTACTCAAATGTTACTTCTTCAGAGAAACCTTTCATAACCACCTGATTAAAATAGCATCTTCTCCCATCACTCTTCATTCCCTCTATCCTGCATTATCTTTCTTCCTCGTACTTACCACCACCTAACCTGTCATACATTTATTTGTCTACTTTATGTTGTGTATTCCCCAACTGGAACGTGTGCTTTATGATCTCCAGCATCTTAGTTGGTTTTATTCACTGCAGTGTCTCAAGCCCCTAGAAGTGCCTGGCACATAGTTGGCACCCGATCAATCTTTTCTGAATGACTGAATTAAGTAGAAGCTCAGGTATTCAGAGAAAATCTAATTTCTTTGTCTTTAAAAATCTGATGTTCTTCCCCTGCCCTTCCCTACTCATTGAGGAGCAAAAAGAAATTAAATAAATCTCCAAGTCAATTTAAAGTTTTATTTCATCTGATAAAGCCCCCTTAGGGTGTTCACTCTCTCTTAAATAAAAATCCTGTTTCTAATTTTCCCTTCTGCTTGCTTTTCACCTCCAAATGGCATCTTGATATAAGGAGGGAGGAATGTGGCTCATAAATTAAATCATCATTAACATAAAGATATTTAAAATTTCTTCTTTTCTCTTTAGGCAATTATTGCTGAAATGCAGATGGTGGCCGAAATTCTTCAACATCTAGTTCAGAGGCCTGAGGATTATTTGGAAAATATTGAGCATGTTGTTAAACTTTATAAGGAGATAATTCTTCATGTTTTAGAAGTAAGACCAAGATATATTGTGTTCTGTCACTGGTGAAATAGCTTTCACATTTATTTACCCATATATATCATCTGCTTGATTCTCCTCCTCTTGAGTTTGGTAGAATGCTTTTAGAATAAGGCTTCCATCCCAAAGGCTGTTTCATAGAACAATATTATTTTGCTCTTACAAAAGCAGTAGTGTTGCTGAAAAGTCACTATGGGAATTCATTTATGATTGGAGGCTGGAAAACCCATGTTAAAAGACTATTTTGTAAAAGGATTTTCAATCTGTAATTTATGGGTTAGCAAAACAAATATACACTTAAGGGATGTCTTTTAGTCTAGAAGGAATTGTTAATTTATTTAAATTACAATCTAAAGAAGAATTATCCCTAGATTGGTTTCTATGGTTATCTCATTAAAGTTGATGATATATAAATATGATACGGCCATTATATATTGTAATAGGAAAGTTTTAAACATAATTAGCATTTTTTAAATTCGATTATTAAAATTAAAATTACATGAACAGCATATTTTATATGGCTAAAAATCCAAGGAAGACTCTGTCAGATTTGTATTGAAGAGTTATTCAACAAACATTTATTGAACTTGGATATTTGGCCAGACACCATGCTAAGCAATAGAACTAAAAGACAAATAAAAAAGTCTTCAAGGTGCCTCTTCCCATCTGATAAACTAAAATAATTTATTTTATGCTGTTTTCTAATGTTTATATACTTTTAAAGAAAAATATGTGAATCATTTTCATTCTCATTAGCTTCTCTCCAAAATGAAGACCAAATTTAATTGTTTTCTTATGTATAACTTTTATTCCTCCCTTCCCCCTCTTCTATCCTTGGCCTTTAAACATAGCTTCGTTAGAGTAATCTGCATGTCTATCTGTAATGTTCTTTTTTTCTTCTAACAAAAATAGCCTGCATAGTCCTTAAGTGGTTGACACTCGATATGAAATAAAGCATAATTAAAACTAAATTCAGAAAATCAGAAAACTATATTCATATTGGGAGTAGAGATGGTTCCTTCAAGCACAGGGACCAGGTCTTACATCCTGGCATCACTGATGCCCAGTGTAGTGCCCAAAGTCTGGCAAGTAGTAAATGCTTAACAGGTGTTCGGCTGAACAAATAATGAGATCATAAAGGAAAAAAATGATAGCTTCGACTTCATTATATGTAAGATTTCTGGAAATAAAAATCTTTTAAAACTTTACTCAAAAGACAACTGGAAATAGATACACATCAATTATGAAAAAGTCATAGAAATTATTTTTAAACCTATAAGTTCCCACCCTACCTAGAAAATTGGGCACAAAAAATGTGAGCAGTTCACAAAAATGAAAGACAATAGGGTAACAGGCCTCTAGAAAAATGTTCAGCTTCACCGATTATAAAGAAATGCTAATCTAAATAATGAAGTATCACTTCCATTTCTAATGCTAGCAGGTATATAGTAAAGCAAACACTGAAGACTTGCTGAATGAATAGAAATCAGTATGGTCATTTTTTAATAGCTTGTCATAAAAAGTCCAGAAGTGGAAAACTTCTAGGCCTTGCTACAAAGCATAGATAAGAATTGACTGTCCTAGTGCCAACAAAGCAAGAATTTAAAAACCAAGACCTAGACTTTAGGCCTAGGTGACACCTGATGACCAGTAAAACTATTGTTTATATGGTAACTCCAGGGTACTGATGTATAGAGAGGGAAGCGGGGGAGAGCCAGAAAAGGTAGAAACCTGCAATTCTAGCCTCCTCTGACCTGGATGAGATATCAGTGCCCTTGGGACCACCAAAATTCAGTATACCTATAAGAGACATGAGGAAGTGAGTGGGAGCAAACTAACTTGAATAATCTTCTGGTTTATATCCTGCTTCAAGAGTAATCCAAGACTAAGTCCTCATTCTTACCTGTCTTTGAATCCCAACTTGATTCCTGGTCTCACCTGGTGCATGTATTTTTAACCTTAGGAGTGTTCACACCTTTTGACTTAATAAGTCCACTCTTAAGAATCTAGCTTAAGGAAAGAATCTCAAATACAGAAAAGCATCATGTGCTTCCTTGTTCAGAATATGATTATTTATGGTTAAATACATAATGCTGGTATAATGTGTTCTCTGTCTAGAAGAAACTCTTAAAACTCCATCTTGCACAGTATTGTGAAAGGGAGAATTAAAATGATTTTGTTTAGACTATTACAATAGAGAGAACCTTCATCGATGAAGGCCTTCTCAAAGAAAAGGAAAGGGGCCTGAAGTTTTATGGAGGCAGGTAAATAAGTGAGCCATTCTCAAGTCTTATGGGAATCAGGAAGGATGGAGACGGATCTTATTCAAGTCCTTGAAGGAGGGTGGAGGTGACTCTCGACTCTCAATGATCCCTACTTTTTGAGAACACAGAACTCAGATAGTGTTCAACATTGCCAGTGTACAAAAATAAAATCCAGTGGATTTTAGATTTTAATATTACAAACAAAAAATACCTTAAGAAAATTAGAAGACTATTAACATAAGCTTGAGGTAGAGAAAATCTAATTTAAGCAAGAAAGGAATTCCAGAAACAATGAAAACAGATATATTTTATTGTAAAAATATTTTATATTACAGAAGATACCATAAACAAAGATAAATAATAGCAAGGTAAAATATTTGCCATTCCTGTGGTGGATAAGTGTTAAAGACTTTCCATAAATGTTAGGGAAAAAAAAATCTAATAGAAAAATGTACAGAGGTTATAATTAGGTAGTATACAGAGATCTGGGTGCTGAACCTTGCTCATAGCCAAAGGAACAAAAAGTAAAACAAACCAATCCCATTTTTCAATTATCAGTTTGGCAGAAATTATTTTATGAATATATGCAGAGAGACAGATGACCCTGAACATTTTCTAATGGGAAGGACTCTAAGACTTCAAAGTAGAGAAAAAACGAACAAACAAAAAGACAGAAAGAATAAAATTCATGGTAAGAAGACTAGGCTTTTGCAAATGATCTCTTGAGCACTGGAAAATACCATACATTATGTCATGTATAAAGCAATTTAGCTTTGAAGGTTTTTTCGTAGTTTATTAAGATTCAGATCTTGCCTTCAGTTTTCCCAATGAACCTGAATTATAAGATTTCTTCTCTATTGTCTGCAGGAAGTAATGGCTGAACACAATTCCCGGTTTCTCATTGAACTAGATGGAAATAAGCCCCCAGAGGAGCTCTTCATGGTAAGTATAATGTTCAGTAAGAATATCCCAATTTGGAAAATCAAAAAAATTTTGACTGGATTGTACTTATTTTAATACACATCAGAAATTTATTTACATTTTAAAAACTATTCATTTTTGAAAAATTCATTTTAACACTTAAAAATATGATGTTGTACTTATTCCTTTGTCTGTATTTAAAACTACATTAGAATTTAAAATCTCCATATGACAAAAAATGCCTCAAAGAAAAGTAAAAACAAGTAATAGCAATAACACATGATAAGGTACTTAATGTGAAACATTGGGGAAATGCAAATCAAAACATTAATGAAATACTACTTCACACCCACTAAGATCAATTTTTAAAAATTTAAAAATAAACAGGCACTAACAAGTATTGGCAAGGATGTGGAAAAATTGGAACCTGCATACATTGCTGATGGGATTGAAAAATGGTGTGGCAAAAGGGTAGAACCTAGTCTGGTGAAGAAGTCCATCTGTCTGAAATTATTTTTAAATTGAAACTCTAAGGATGAGTAAGAATTAGACCTTGAAGGCTAGGAGAGGGGAGGTAGGTAGTACAGTGGTTCATGTTGAAAGAAGAGTCTATGTGAAGCCCCAGAGGCAAGAAATAGCATAGTGAGTTGTAGGGCTGGAACATAGATGTGGCTTAGGGGGCAGGGAGGAGTGGTAGAATAGTGCCAAGACTTTAGGAATAAGCAGGGGTTGTACCAACAAGGACCTTGTAAGCCCTGTTAAAGAGTTTAGACCTCTTCATGAGAGAGTGGGCAGCCAGCAAAAAGTTTTAAGCCAGAGAATGAAAATGATCCTATTTCTATTTAAGAAAGATTACTCAGACTGCAGTGCAAAGAAAAAAAAAATTTGGAGAAAAATAAAATTGGTGGTAGGAAGACAAGTACTGGCTTTTTCAGTAAGTCAGGTAAGAGATGATGTCCTAACCTAGGGTAGTGACTGTGGGAATGCACAGAAGACAGACCTGAGAGATATTTAAGAAATCTGCATGACAGGACTTGATGAATGACTTCCTGTAGGAGTTAAGGGAGAGAAGAGTCAGAGATAATGCCTAGATTTCTGGATTGATATAATTGATCTCCACGTAGTAATAATGCTACTGGTGGAGCCAATTATGGAGATCTTCAACTGGAATATGCTCTGGCTAAGATCATCAGTGATCTCCTGACCAAAGCCACTGGTCACTTTTCAGTCTTGATCTAATTCACCTAGAAGCAACATTTGACTCAGCTCATCACTTCTTTCCACTCTTTTTCCTCCCTTGGCTTCTTGGACTCCACACTACTATGGTCCATTCTCCCTCACTGGACACTCCCATCTCTAACCTCTAGTGTCGGAGGATCACAGAGCTCACTCCTTGTTCACTCTTCTCGGGCTACCCTCACTGCTTAGACAACTTTATCCAGTCCAATGATTTTAAATACCTTCTAAACTCTGGCAACTATTATATTCATATTATTATCCCAGACCTTTCCCCTGAATTCTGCACTTGTATAATCAACTGCTACTCAATATATTCAATTGGATGTTGTATTGGAAAAACTCTGTTTTCCACCCGTGAGTCTTTCTTTACCCTCACACAGAACACTTTGCTTCTTTTACTTTTAGTCACCAAATGTGTGGATGTTTTCCCCCACACCAAGCAATCCTCTGTGACACCAGCTAGGTGTCCTAAAGTTTAATTCAATTCTCAAGCTGTCTACCTGGAGATAGTGTCAGCTCCCATAGGTTGAGGGTTCAGTCCCAGAAAACTGTTCCCACCCCACTTCAGATGCCAATCACAAGTAGTAGGTTTCCAGGTTAACCCCAATTTCTGTCCAACTTGGTTATAGATTGGAGGTTTCCATAACCCCCTCTTAAGGTTTGATTAACTTGCTAGAGTGGCTCACAGAACTCATGGGAATACTTACTTACATTATTTACATTACCAGTTTATTAAAAGATATGATAAAGAATACAGATGAACCACCAGATGAAGAGATACACACAGGGCGAGGCCTAGAAGGGTCCCAAGTTCTGGAGCTTCTGTCCCCGTGGAGTTGGAGTGTGTTGCCCTCCCAATGTGGATGTGTTCACCAACCTGGAAGCTCTCCAAACCCCAAACTATTGGGACTTTATGGAGGCTTTCTTAGTTATTAACTGTTTCTAGCCCCTCTCCCTTCTCTGCAGGATAAGGGGTGATGCTGAAAATTCCAAGCTTCTAATCATGGCTTGATCTTTCTGGTGACCATTCAGAAGCCCCCATTCAGAAGCCATTCAGGAACTTACTCATAGTCACTTCAATAGAACAAAAGATGCTCCTAGTGCTTTATCACTTAGGAATTTACAAGGGTTTGGGGAGTTCCGTGCCAGGAATCAGAGGCAGAAACCAATATATATTTTCTATAACCTCACAGATGTAATCTCGGATTTAAATATGCAGGGTAAAACTCACGATCCACCATCATCACCACCTTGTCTCAAAAACATTCTTCTCACAGTATTCCCCTCTCAGTAAATGTCAAATCCATCCTTCCAGCTGCTCTTCTCTTTTTCTCACATCGTATATCAAACTATCAATCTTAAACATCAGGCTTCTGCTTCAAAATATATCCAGAACTTCACCATTTTTTTGCAACCTGGGATACACTTTCCTCAAGGAGAAGGCAGAAACTCCAATAGGCCTGGTTTAAATTTGCCAAGCACACAGCATGTTAAGGCCCTAGTTGGCACTGGTACCCTGGCACATCTGCCCACCTTCTATTGGCCAAAACAAGTTACATGGAGAAGCTCAATACAAATGGGATAGGGAAGTGTACTCTATCCAACGCAAACTAGGGAATTAACAGGGGAGGAGAAGGAAGGGTGAATTGTGAACAAATACAGTCTACCACAGATTACCATATGCCATCAGGACTTTGTCTCACCATCTCTTATCTCAGACTCTGTGTTTCGAATTCTTCCACAGAGTGTCTTAGGGCTGCCATAAGAAATATCATAAACCAGGTGGTTTTAAATGACAGAAATTTATTCTGTCATAGTTCTGGAGGCTAGAAGTCCAAAATCTAGGTGTTGGCAGGGTCATACACCCTCCAAAGTCTCTAGAGAAGGATCCATCCTTATCTGTTCTGGCTTCCGGTACCCCACCCCTAGGCATCCCTTGCCTTGTGGCAGCGTAACTCCAGAATCTGCTTCTATCTTCATATGGTTGTCTTCCCTCTCCCTGAAGATGTCCCATAGAGGTAGACCTCTGAGGACATGAATATTTGGGGACCAGAGGGCAGACTGTTATAGGTTGAATTGTGTCCCCACAAAACATACTGAGGTCCTAACCTCCATTACCTGTAAATGTGACCTTATTTGGAAATAGGATCTTTTCATTATAATCAAGTTCAGATTCAGTCATGCTGAATCTGGGTGGGCCCTCATGCAATATGACTGGTGTCCTTACAAGAGAAGAGCCTCAGATACACGGGGAAAAGATAGCTATGTGACAACAAAGGCAGAGATTGGGATGATGCATCTAAAAGCCAAGGAACACCAAAGATTGCCAGCAAATAATCAGAAACTAGAAAGGAGCGAGGGAGTATTCCATTCATGGGCTCATCACTTTTTCAGAATATTTGAAATGTTCAAATGTCAATGTATTTAAAGATTTGTTCTTTAAATTTAGACAGTTATGGATCGACTTAAATATCTGAACCTAAGAAAGCAGCTATTTTAACTAAACTTCAGAGTGCAGAGGAAGAAATGAATGAAACAATTGAAAATGTAAGTTATCTTTAACTCTTTGAAAGTGTTCCTTTTCACTATATGTTGTTACTTTAATTTGTATCCTTCCAGGGTTTAAAGGAGTTTCAGGATACCTTTTATAAAAATGGATTTGATTTCTGGGAAGAAGTTTAATATTAGCACAATATTCTTATAGACACTAAATACAACAAAATCAAAGTTGTGAAGCAAAGAAAAATAATAAAAGCAAAACAATCAACCATAGGAAGGAATAATGAGGAAGAAAGGAAGGAAGGAAAGAAGGAAGGAAGGAGGGAGGGAGGGAGGGAGGGAGGGAGGAAGGAAGGAAGGAAGAGGAAGGAAGAGGAAGGAAGAGGAAGGAAGAGGAAGGAAAAGGAAAGGAAGAAACCGGGTTCACTTTAAAAAATGTGCAGCACCAAAAAAGGCAAAGACATAAAAGCCCTCAACGCCATAAGTACTCATTTATTTGTTCGATCATTCAACCAATTTTTTAGAATAACTACTATGTTCCTGGCACTGGCATATTATACATGTGATGGAGATCAAATTGTAATTACTAAGTGCTCAAAAGTCCACAGGGCTTTAGTATATGTGCTGCCAAAGTGAGCACACACAAGGACTTTAATTAGAGGAATTGACCTATTCTAGAAAGTTTAGTTTCTCCTATATAAATCAAAATTAAAAAACAAAAACCAGAATTATAAATAGGTATCATAATTCAAATAAAGTAATCTTTGAAGAGAGGTCACTTTGTTGTCCTGTACTCTGTAATCCCTCTCCCTGAAGATGTCCCATAGAGGTCCCATAACTGGAACACATTCTGGGACTTCAGTAGCACCAACCGGTGCGCAGGAGGAAAAAAGGTGGGCCTGGGGATCACAGAGGCTGAGTCCCAAACCTCCTCCTCCAGGTCATTATTGAAGGAAAATTTTAAGTATCCATAAAACCTGGGAGAATTTCCCACCTAGAAAGTTTATCCTTAGAAATTATTGCCCTCATAGGCATAGGAGTAAGGTTATAGTTCATAAGATGTGACTAAGATGTCTGCCCTCTTTTTCATAAAAAGGGCAGAAGTCGTGACGGTGCACAATGCAGTCATTATTCAGATATTCTTTAAGCAGTATTTCTCCCTGGCAATCCAAATCACCTCTAAGAGAAATCACCTGGGAAGCTTACTACAAATATGCCTTCCTTAGGCCCATGCCCCAGACAGATTGAACCAGAATGTCTGGATGTGGGACCTCAAAAGATATTTTTACTAGATCCAGAGAGGATTCCTATACCCACTTAAGAGTAAGAAATCCCTGCTTTAAAGTTTAGGATAATGAAGAACCTGGCTGATCAAGATTGATAAATCTTGAAGTTCTTGTGTGTTTTGAATGGACTGTCCTTCAGCTAAAGGCAGGTAATTTTAAGAAAATCAATATAAAGATCTTGAATAGACGTTTCTCCAAAGACTTACAAATGATCAATAGACACATGAGAAGAATCTCAACATCACTAGTCATTAAGGAAATGCAAATCAAAACTACAAGATTACTACCATTAAGTGTTTAAATGTGTGTGTGTGTGTGCGTGTGTGTGTCCAAAAAATGAAAAATAACAAGTATTGTCGAGGATGGTACAGCCACTGTGTACAACAGTTTGGTATTCCTGAAAATGTTAGAGACTTACCATATGATCCAGCATTTTTACTGATAAGTATATACCCAAAGGAATTGAAAGCAGGAACTCAAACATATTTGTACACCAGTGTTCATAGCAAATAGCCAGGAGGTGGAAATAATCCAAATATCCATCAACAGATGAATGGATAAGCAAAGCATGGTATATGCATACAATGGAATATTATTTAGCTTTAAAAAGAAATGAAATTCTGATGCATGCTAAAACATGGTTCAACCTTGAAAACATTATGCTAAGTGAAACAAGTCAGACACAAAAGATGGATAGTGTATGGTTACACTTATGATTAGACCTAAGTGAGGTACCTAGAATAGGCAAATTCATAGGGGCAGAAAGTAGAACAGAGATTACCAGGGGCTGAGGGAAGAAGGGGAATGGGGAGTTATTGTTTAAAAGGTGCAGAGTTTCTGTTTGGGTTAATGAAAAAGTCCCGAAGATGGATAGTGGTGACGGTTGCACAACATTTTGAATGTACTTGATGCCACTGTGTTGTACACTTAAAGATAGTTAAAACGCTGCGTTTTGTGTTATTTATATTTTACCACTACTAAAAAAAATTGTTAATTTTTTTTTAAAAACCTCCTTGAAGATTCTACAGTACAGCCAGGGTAGAATACCACTGGCTTACAGGGCTGGGAGGCACAGAGACCCTCATGGGAACTCGGACTCCCTGGAAAAGGGTGTGAGAGCTGAAACACGTGATGAGCCATTAGCGAGGAGGGGGATGTGTGGGTGGGTGGGGATGTGGGTTTGTGTTTGAGGTGGGAGGAAACACATGTCAGACTGGCATCCAGCACAGACAGTGACAGCACTGGGTTTCAAAGCAGACAAATCTGGACTCAAATTCCACATCTACAGTCTATCAAATCTGTGACTTTCTTAACCTTACCCTTTGTTTAGTTGCTTAAAAAGGGGGTAATATCCCCTACCACATAGTATTATTATAAAGATTATATGAGATTATGCTTGTAAAGTGCTTAGGACCAAAAGTAATATTCAAAATATTTAACAGCTGTATTGCAGGGGCAATGCTGGCTTCAAAGGCTAATGACCTGCACAGTCGTCTAAGACCTCAAGCTTAGAAGGGCCCCACAATTAGTTTAATGGTCTGCTGCCACAGTCTTGAAATTCTTAATAACTTTAGAACAAGGGCCCTGCATTTTCATTTTGTACTGGGCTTGGCAAATTAACTGATGCTGTGCAGGGGCATTGACCCCATCACAAAAGAGCTGGCAGCAAAGCTGATGAGCTGTGCCAGACATTGCCTGCCTAGTTGCTGGACCATGGGATGGTCCAGAGGTTCTCACCGTAAGGCTCAAATGGAAGGGGAACTTGAGTATAGTGGCTGTAACTGCTAACTTTCTCATGCCTCCCCCTTGCCATGTCTGGGGCCCCTCTCACAAGATCCTCTGGTGCAGTCTCTCCAGAAAGTAAGCCTCCAGTCTAATGACTGAAGGAGAGATCGTTTGAAAATGCAAATCGTAGGGCTGAGGGAATGGGTAGTTGGCTGACTGAGTGAAATGGATAGGGGTTCTGGCTACTAGCATCTCCTTTTAAAGGTTTTCAACCAATCCTCCTGTCTTCTGCTGTCCATTCACCCCCTTCAGAGGTGCCTGGTGTCAACAGGTCCTGAGCCTCTCGAGGATTTTGCCAAGTGAATCAACTTGATTCTTGCCGTCCCCACCGCACCTCACACCCATCCCTGCCACCACAGACACTGAGCCTTTACCTTTCTCTGTTCTAAGTCACTTACCACTTGTCTATCTGCTGTCTAGCTTCAAAAATGTGTAGCTGTGGCAGGTCAGCTGTCAG
>NW_011888882.1:5931993-5937992 GCF_000151845.1 Pteropus vampyrus
AACAAGTGCAGAATGATTGCAATTAAGAAAAGGAGTCAAAATTTGCTTTCTAAATTATTTCTTAAATGTTAAAGCACTATCTAATAAGAAATGAAATACTTAAAACTGTTAATTTCAGCAAAACTTATACCCACATGTTTAATGTGGTATTGGTTATTAACAGGATGAGCTGTTCCGTACTCTTGCATCTTATAAACTTATTGCACCAAGATACAGATGGCAGAGAAGCAGATGGGGACAGACATGTCCTGTGAGTTTAAAAGAAGGTAACATCTATCAAGGATTGCCAGACTTTTCTGCAAGGTAAGTAAGATTTTCAGAACTTAATTTTAAAACTTGCCCATATCTCCTTTCAGTCATTTATGATGATGGCATATTTTAAGTTTTCTAGGTAAAATGTACTGTATGTCATCAGAAGAAACATTTAAAAAATTTTTATTGAACCCACGTCCCTATCTTCTTCCACCTATGCCAGCACCACCATGTAAAGTATTCATATTTGGACCTCAGTCTTCAGGGAAAACAACACTTAGCAATTTGCTTGCAGAACATTACAAAGGAAAGGTAACTACTTAGCTATCAAGCTAGCTTTCTACCTATCTGTACTTGATTATAATTTGTATAATTTGTTGGATTTGTACTAAGTTTTCTTAATTTTACACTGTCAATTGGGTAACTATTCCACTGGGCTTAGAGTGGGGAAGTCTTCCTCCTTGCTGTTTATTGTAGCTTCCAGACCATGGTCCCTCCCTGCTTCCAAAAAACCCCTGGACTTGACTGTTACATCATGCAGACGATACCACCCATTACGTCTCTTGGTTCCACCAGTCTGCTGTTTCCTGGGTTATACCCCTCCTTGCTCACTGTCACTCTCTCCAAATGCTCAGTCCTGTCTTAATTCTTGGTAATTTTGGTATCGACAAAGATGACCCTCCCTGCCTTCTGGCCTGTCAGTTTTTTGATCTCCCCTCACAGTGATCTTGTTCTCCACCCTCAGTAAGTGATTTATTTTTAGCTTGGACCACAGTGACAGCAGTAGAGGTAGTAATATGCAGGCAGACTTGGGATATAATTTGAAGACAGAGCCAAAGCATTTGACGAGTCATTGGAATGTAGAGCAGGGGTCCCCAATCCCCCAGGGCCGCTGACTGGTACAGGCCGTGGCCTTTTAGGAGCCAGGCCGCGGCCTTTTAGGAGCCAGGCCGCATAGCAGGTAAGAGGTGGGCAAGCAAGTGAAGCTTCATCTGTATTTGCAGCCGCTCCCCAGCACTAGCATCACTGCCTCAGATCCACCTCAGATCATCAGGCATTAGATTCTCATGGGAGCACTGGTCCCTGGTGCCAAAAAGGTTGGGGACCACTGATGTACTTTACATCCCTGTGACTATTTTTATAATTGCTAATTTGTATTAATTTGTATTTCTTAATCCCTTCACCTTTTTCACCCATTCCTACAACCCACCTTCCATCTGGCAAACGTCAGTTTATTCTCTGTATCTATGAGCTTGTTTCTGTTTTGTTTGTTCATTTATTTTGTTTTTAGATTCCACATGTAAGTGAAATCATATGGTATTTGTCTTTCTCTGTCTGACTTATTTCACTTAGCATAATACCCTCTAGGTCCATTCACATTGTTGCAAAGGGCAAGATTTCATTCTTTTTTATGGCCAAGTAATATTGCATTGTATATATGTGCCACATCTTCTTTATCCATTCATCTATCAATGGACACTTAGGTTGTTTCTATTTCTTGCGTATTATAAATAATGCTACAATGAACGTTGGGAGTGCAGATATTTTTTTGAATTGATGTTTTGGGATTCTTCGAATAAATATCCACAGGTGGATTTGCTGGGTCACATGGTAGTTCTATTTTTAATTATTTGAGGAACATCCATAGTGTTTCCCATAGTGGCTACACCGATTTATAATCCCACCAACAGTTCTTGCCCATTT
Source organism: Pteropus vampyrus (assembly GCF_000151845.1). Taxonomy (NCBI): domain Eukaryota; kingdom Metazoa; phylum Chordata; class Mammalia; order Chiroptera; family Pteropodidae; genus Pteropus; species Pteropus vampyrus. Next base: position 5,933,950 of record NW_011888882.1, read on the forward strand.
TTAAATATTTTTGCATATTATTGATAGAAGGTTTTTTTTTAACGTCTGTATACAAGTTCTTGTTTTTATTATAGGTGTTATAAATATTTTATACCACTTTCTGTGGTTTGCAGTTTTACTTTTTTAATGAAAAAGTGCATCATGCTCTTCATTTAAAGCAAGTCACTGAGTCCTGCCTACACTGAGGAGAAGGAGACTTAGGATCCACCTTCTGCAGAGAGGAGTATTAAAGGATATGTGCACATGTTTTAAAATCATCACAATATGTGTCATACAAAGGAATTATAACTTTAAAATATAAAGAGTTCTTACAATTTAACGTGCAGATGAAGCCCCAATGGAAAAAAATATAGCAAACAGGCAAATTACAAAATAATAGATGAGAATAGCCATTAAACAGAGAGATGCCAAAAAACCAGTTATGTCAGTCTCACTGTTGGAGTTGAAAGATCATTATTAACACTCAAGGTTGATGTGTCATGAGGATGGGGAAAAGTATGTTCTCATACACTGCTGGTGAGAGTATAACTTTAGGGATGGCAATTAGAAGCCTAAAATCCTTTCAAGTGTCAATTCTATTTTATAGATTTTTCTTAAAGAAACTGTCAAAAATACGTACATAACTGTATTAATCATAATCTAGTTTATATTAGTAAAAATATGTATACCTAAATATATATTATTGGTATTTTAGGTAAATAAATTGTGATATATTCATCTGATACAATACCATACATCCACTAAAAAATAATTATGTAAATGTATATTTATTGGCATGGAATAAAGTAATATAAACATATTGAAGGAAAAGCAAAATGGAATCTAGAGATATGGAAATATTATTTAAACTTAAAAAGCATATAGAAATCTATTTCTAACAATTCAGTATGAAGTATATTATCTGCCTGCCAAAGGGCTTAGAATATATATATAATTATAATTTAATTTTTAAATGGGCAAAAGTCGACATATGCTTAAAAACAGAAGGTAAGTAAATGACCAATAAACACATGAAAAGCGTCAAAATTACTAATGACTAGAGAAATGTAAATTTAAACTAAAACGAGATACTCCTTCAGACCTATGAGAATGGTTAAAATTTAAAAGATTCACAAACCAAGTGTTGGTAAGTATCTAGGTAGAATGTAAAATAGTTCAACTACTTTGGAAACAGTTTAATGGTTTATTATAAAGTCAAATATACAATTGCCATGTGACTCAGTAATTCCACTTTGAGATATTCACCAAGAGAAGTAAAACGTATATCCACAAAAAGACTTCTTCACAAATGTTCATTACTACTTTATTTATAAAGGTCCCAAAAAGAAAACAACCCCAATGTCCATCAACAGATAAAAACTGGTATGTTTGTACAATAATACTACTCAACAATAAAAACTAACAGATTACTGATATACACAATTACACTGATGAATCTCAAAAACATTATAAGAGAGGAAAGCTTGGAAAAGATTGTATATTATATGGTTCCATTTATATGAAATTCTAGAAAAGGTAAAACTGTAGTGACAGAACACAGAAAGTGGTTGCCAGGGCCCAGGAACTGACTATAAAGAAGCGTGAGGAAACTTTGTGAGGTAATACAAATGTTCTATATCTTGATTGCAGTTGTTGTTAATATGTATATATTTGTAAAAACTCATCAATCTGTATACTTAAAATGGATACCTTTTATTGTATGTAAGTTATACATACAAAGTTGTTTTAAAAAATATATATGTAATTTGAATATATATTACATGATATATACATACATAAATACATAATCTTACATGAAAAATATACTGAATTTCTATAAAAGCAAGTACTCAAAAATCAGTGAATTCTGAAAATAGCATATCTCAAGCAGCATTAAGATTTTTGAGATAGATAGGTATATAGATATAAATAGATACAGATATAGATATAGATGAACAACGTGTTAAATTTTACAGTAACTTGTGCTTATACTGGTTTTCTCAAATATTCTTTGCAGGTAGTTGACTATGCTAAATTTGTTCAACCACGTTTTGATAAAGCCCTTGAAACATTAATAAATAATACCATAGCTGAGGCCACCGAAGTAGCTATTAAAACTGTGAAAGAACGGCTTCTCGCAGAACTAGAAGCTAGAAAACAAGGTAACTCATCTTTTAAAAATATTCATTTTTTTTGTTCGTTTGTTTGTGTTTAAGATTAGGTCAACAATGAAGCCTTGCTACCTGAGGGCAAGAATTTGGTTTGCTTGTCTTGGTATGTCTGGCACCTAGCACATTGAAGCCTCTCAATAAATGGTTGAAGAAATTAGTGTACATAAACCTGATTCATAAAAAGAGAAGATTTCAATTCTAGACATCTAAGGAAAGGAATCGGAAAGAGCTTCCGAACTTAGATTCTTTACTTTCATGAGTCTGTTTGCTGGCCAGAGGCTAAGCAGAACTTGGGCCTTTATCTACACCAATCGTGACACCACCACCACGCCGCCTGTGACACCACCACCACGCCGCCTGACTCACGGAGTCAGCTGTCGTTGCTGCTATTGTTGTTTCAGACTTGTATGTTAGCTCTGATTGTAAATTAAATCTCTCTAGTTGGGGAATATTAATTTTAAATTCAAAAGGTGATCAAGAGGTGAAACTGGAAGAAGCCTTAGTGATCAGCTAACACAATTCTCTAACTTTACAAGTGAGAAAACTGAGGCACATGGAGGTAAAGGGCTTCCTGAAACTCACTCAGCTGGTAGCACAGCTGAGACTTGACTCCTTGTTTCCAACATCCCAGTGTTCTTTCTCCCAACCATTCTGCCTCTTCCTATGACTCAATCCATATTGTATTTTTTTTAGAATAGACGCAAGGGTTGTTTTGGGGTTTTTTTCCTATTTTTCTCTGGGAAAAAAAGAGAGGCCTTATTTTATGGCTATTTTTGAAATTCATTGATTGGCTTTGGTAGAATTTATATCTATAGTTGGCACTCTTATAACCAGTCACATTAGAACACAGGAAAACAGCTTAATCTAAATGTTTCCTCTTAGTGGGATACTCTCAGCGCAGCATAGTGTATAGGATCCAAAATTATTATTTTGTTATTAAGTTATTAAGGATCCAAAATTTGAGATGAGCTCCAGCAATTTTAAGCTAGATTCAACCACCACTGTTTGGATTTTCAGAAGTTGTGACAGTGTACTGTCCTTTAACATAGCCATCACTGCCTCAATTCCAAATATTCTTATCCTAATAAAGCGTTTCTCCTTACAAAAGTCATAACAGATAATATTTATTGGGCATTTACCATACGTTGTGGCTATGCTAAATGCATTGCAAGCATTACCCTACTTAATCCTCGTAACAAGCCTTATGATATAGGTATTTTTATCTCTCCTTTTGTAGGTGAAGAAACTAAGGCTCAGAGGGGTTAAGTAACTTGTCCACCGTTGGCAGCCAGCAAGTAATTGGGATTTTCAGATCAATGTCTGTGCTCTTATTCTCTATGTCTCTCCAGTGGTCACAGAAAACTGTAAAGAGCAGATGGAAAAAAGATTCACTCATACTCCCCAGAGATATCCCCTGTTAAGAATTTGATATGTTCTTCAACCCTCTCTTTTTTCTATTCATATCTGTAATGATTAATTATGATCCTATGACATATGCAAAATTGCATTCTCTCATTTTAAAATAATGCTCTTTAATTAATATGTAATTATTGTAATAAATTGTGTTAGATAGGAATCTAAATTTATTATTTCAAAACGGTGGACCAATTTTACAAATAATATTTACTAAATTATCCATAATTTTACTAGAGATTTGAAATGCTATTTTTATCTTAATATTAAGTTTGTATGTATGTGTGTAAACTTTCAAACTTTTTGTTCTATTCATCTTTCTATTACAGCCTGTAATACAAAATGTAATTATTAAAGTTTTATGATGCATTTTAATCTAATAATATGAACTTTTCCTCAGAACATTTTGTTTTAAGATTATTCCTGGGTATTCTTTCACTTATTCCATAAAATGAATGTGCCAGGAACTGTACTAGGCTT
>NW_011888882.1:5938042-5951322 GCF_000151845.1 Pteropus vampyrus
TTGATTGGCTTTGGTAGAATTTATATCTATAGTTGGCACTCTTATAACCAGTCACATTAGAACACAGGAAAACAGCTTAATCTAAATGTTTCCTCTTAGTGGGATACTCTCAGCGCAGCATAGTGTATAGGATCCAAAATTATTATTTTGTTATTAAGTTATTAAGGATCCAAAATTTGAGATGAGCTCCAGCAATTTTAAGCTAGATTCAACCACCACTGTTTGGATTTTCAGAAGTTGTGACAGTGTACTGTCCTTTAACATAGCCATCACTGCCTCAATTCCAAATATTCTTATCCTAATAAAGCGTTTCTCCTTACAAAAGTCATAACAGATAATATTTATTGGGCATTTACCATACGTTGTGGCTATGCTAAATGCATTGCAAGCATTACCCTACTTAATCCTCGTAACAAGCCTTATGATATAGGTATTTTTATCTCTCCTTTTGTAGGTGAAGAAACTAAGGCTCAGAGGGGTTAAGTAACTTGTCCACCGTTGGCAGCCAGCAAGTAATTGGGATTTTCAGATCAATGTCTGTGCTCTTATTCTCTATGTCTCTCCAGTGGTCACAGAAAACTGTAAAGAGCAGATGGAAAAAAGATTCACTCATACTCCCCAGAGATATCCCCTGTTAAGAATTTGATATGTTCTTCAACCCTCTCTTTTTTCTATTCATATCTGTAATGATTAATTATGATCCTATGACATATGCAAAATTGCATTCTCTCATTTTAAAATAATGCTCTTTAATTAATATGTAATTATTGTAATAAATTGTGTTAGATAGGAATCTAAATTTATTATTTCAAAACGGTGGACCAATTTTACAAATAATATTTACTAAATTATCCATAATTTTACTAGAGATTTGAAATGCTATTTTTATCTTAATATTAAGTTTGTATGTATGTGTGTAAACTTTCAAACTTTTTGTTCTATTCATCTTTCTATTACAGCCTGTAATACAAAATGTAATTATTAAAGTTTTATGATGCATTTTAATCTAATAATATGAACTTTTCCTCAGAACATTTTGTTTTAAGATTATTCCTGGGTATTCTTTCACTTATTCCATAAAATGAATGTGCCAGGAACTGTACTAGGCTTCGGAGATACATGTAGAATTTTGTCAAGTTCTACAACAAATTCTAGGGGAAGGATTGTGTTAACATTAAACAGTAATTTGACAAGAATGTGTGTCTTTACTATTAAGTCTTCTCATGCAGATGGATGAAATCACTGTTTTTTAGGTTTAATATCCATATCCTTCGTTAACATCTCGTATCTTACCTCATGTGCTATCTACACTTTTCTTAATAAGTTTATTCCTAGATATTTTGTCGTTTTGTTACTGTTGAGTGCAATCATTTTCTATTGTATATTCTAAGTAGTTATTACGAGTATATTGCAAAGCTATTTGATACTTACATATATGTTTGTAACTGTCCACCTTATTAAACTTACTTGCTAGTTTTGATAGATTTTTAGTTGAGTCTCTTGAGTTTTCCAGATAGCCAATCTGAAAAAAAAAAAAAAAAAGTAGTTTCAACTCCTCTTCTCCCATTATTTATGCTTGCTTGCTTTCTTGACTAATTATGTGCTAGCAGTTCCAGAATGATGTGAAATAGTGGCAGTGATAGTGGGCCTCTTTAAAATGGATCCTTTCTAATGTTTCTCTGTAAGGTTATTAAGTATTTTTATCTGAAATAGATGTTGAACATTATCAGATGCCTCGTTGGCCTCTATCAAGATGATTATCAAGTTTTTAATCTTTTGACCTATTGATTTGATCAATTAATACTAATGTATTTTCCAACATCAAACCATTCTTGTAGTTCTGGAATAAACCTTACTCGGTCATGGCATATTATTCTAATATTATTTCTTTTGGCTTTTAATCTAGGATTTTTTTTCTGCACTTGTAAATGTGGTTATATATAATGTTTTCTTCTTTGTGTTCTATTTGTCAGATTTTGCTATCTGGGTTTCATTAACTTTTTACATAAATTGGGAAGCTTCCCATCATTTTCTATGCTTGAAACTATTTAAATAGCAAGGAAAATTGCCTCTTTTTACATGGCAGCGTTGAGCTTTTGCAAGGCAAAAACGCATTATTGCCAAATAAATCTCTCTCTCTTCTTCTCATTAGCCTCCTAGAGGAACAGTAATCTGTAATGTTTCTTGGAGTCTGTAGTGATTCCTTTCATATCACATTATGGCATAAAATCATAGATTTTAAAGCATTCCTCAAATTGCCTTCTCACACCAGAATATAGAAATAGATGCTACTTCTCATATGCTACAAACATGAAAGCCTTTTTCTTTTTCACTAATTATTCTAAATCTGGCAATAGGGTTAACCTTTCTTAACATTTAAAAAAAAATTGGAATATCTTTACTAGTGAATTTTACTCCAATATATTTTTAAGAAAAATTCATCAATGGAGAATATTGAGGATTTTTAATGTAGAAAATTATATCACGATACAGAGGATGGCAGCTAACATGGAGCAAGGTTCCTGTGTGCCAAGCATTTTCTTCTAAGTTGAGTGTTAACATTCATTATTGTATTTAATCCTTGTAACAATGCTTTTGGTTTGATGATCCTCATTTTGTGTAGTAGAAATTGAGACAAGGAGATCATATGATTTACCAAAGCCGTGCTGACTGAGTCAGAACTCACACCCAAGTGTGCTGGATTTAGAGCAGAGGATTTAATCACTATACCTGTTACCCCTAACTACCTTTTGCTAACAGCCAATTATACTATCTTTCAGCTTTAAGAGAACTTGAAGCAGCCTATGAAATGAAGAAATATGGCATGTTCCCAAGTGATAAAAGCGTAGAAGAGGTGCAGTCTTCAATTGATGAAGATGGTAAAGAAATATATGGCTGTTGTTACTGGTAAAATTTTTCCTAATATAAACAGATTAGCTGATAAAGCATATTATTCTTTCATTGCAGTGTTTACTCATGAATCCCGGAGAGAAAGCTCTTTAGAGGAGAATGAAGAAGCCAAAATGAAGTCAGGTAATGATAAAGCTGTTAAAATTGATAGAAATGGTAACAAAATGAACTGTTAATGCCATACTTATAGAGCTTATGTCCATTTATTGCATATTTTATCATGTTTATATTGAAGCTTAAAATATTCTCTGCCCAAATTGGAAAGTTCAGGAGAAAAAAGTTAGCTTCTCTTTTACAGGTTTAAACTGAACCGCTATAGAACAAAAATAGATTTTCTAGAATGCAGAAGAAAACATAAAAACTGAAAAGGCTAATATGATTAGAACCTCACCAAAATTTTTTAATGTTTCTTAACATGAAACAGTCATAATATAATAATATTCTTTCTTTAAAGCTCTCTAATGCCTTTAATGTGTTGGAATCCAGGCATCGTAAACCTAGAGTTTTCACTGCAAAATATCATCATTTAATGCTATTTACCCTTATAAAATTTTCCATTCATATTTTAACACAATTGAAAGCATACAATGTGAACTTTTTTTACCTTTTTTGATTCATAATATAACATTTAATTATTTTACTTCGTTAAGGAGATATTTTAACCCTCATTTTCAATTACTGTATAGTTTCTCTGCTTATAAGTAATAGTTTAAACTTGTTGTTTATGTTGGACACTTAAGTTATTTTTTGGATTTTTTTGCTACTAAAATAATGATTCGATGAAGTTTTTACATAAAATTTTGTCTACATGTTGATATAAGTAGAGTCACTGGTTATTTAATGAATATGAAGTTATTGACAGAGTTAGGTTCCTTTGTGTAAAAATTGTTCCAAATTATGTTCCCCTCAGTAATATATAAAGTGTATGTCATGTTTCCTTGGTATTTTGTCTTTAAAAATATTATTTTAATTTTCTTAACTATTTCTGAAGTTTAATATTTTAATATTTGTTAACAATTTATATTTCTCCTTTTCTGAGGTGACCATTTTTCTTTCTTCCATTTTTCTAAATCGTTGTATCAGTATATGGTTTCTATATAAACTTTCTATATTAGTTTTTTTTCATTTATTTTTCATATTCTTTTTCCAAATTGAGTGGTTTCTCCTTTAAAATACTCTGTTGTTTTTTGAAGTAAAAGAATTTTTTATATTTTCATGGTCAAATCATTACTTTTCCTTTGTTGATTTCTTCTATTTACTTTTAGACTTAAAAAGTCTTCCTGTAAACCAGAGATTTAATATATACTTATATTCCTTTTTTAATTCATACAACCTTTTTATATTTAGTTTTTAAGTGCATCTATAATTTGTTGTGTTAGAGAATGTAGAGCTGATGTTTTTTTTTGATTCCTCCTCCTGATTCAGACAGATGTGTGCTTGCCTGGTGTTTATTTCAAGCCTAGTAGGAATTGAACTGGGCACTGTCAGAAACTTATGTATGGCACTCTTCTTCCCCGAACATACGCACATACACTTCACGGAAGAACCCTGGATATTAAAATTTTGGCCAAGTGACATCTGGGAGCCCCATCTCTGCTGCAGCAGAGTTGCCAGCACCAGTACACTAAGAGAGCCCCTCCCCCCATACTGGTCATTAATTTAATTTTTAAAAAATTAGAAACATGAGTCCTAGGTCCTTGGACACATACTACAGCCTTCTCTGGGACTCACCTACAACTTAATACTGTTCTTTGGGTGTTAACAATGTTTTCTTCACAGATGAAGGAGAAACCAGTAAAACGTCTATGTTTAAAAGAAGTGCTCAAGACATTAGTCAAGATCTAAAGTTGGAGTCAAAAAAAGGTAAATTAATATTTGAGTAATTTAGTTCTCTTAAGGTCACAAATAGTTCCTTCAGAATTTTGAAGGTGAAATGTGATTTTTTTTTTTTAAAAAAAGCATTATTAATACCCAAGTTACTCTATCTTAAAGGTTACTCTATTATAAATAGTAGGACATGCAGGGACACAGGAAAAAGAACATGTGATATATTGTTTTTGTGAAAAAGAATATTGAGGAGACAGGAGAACTATCCTTCTGTTCTGTCATCCTGGGCATGTGGCTACCATAACAATTCATAAGATGTGGGGTAAAAGGGGTCAAATACATGGTGACAGAAAGAAATCTAACTAAGGAGGGTGAACATACAATGCAAAATACATAACACTTACTGTTGAATTGTACACTTGAAACTTACTGGATTTCATTAACCAATGTCACCATAATAAAAAATAAATTAATTAATTTAAAGGAAAGAAATGCAAATTAGCATTAACTTTAAAGAGAGCAATGCCTTTTAATATACCAATTCCAGTTTTATATAATCACAACATCATGTATAATAAAAAGATAAGTCATAATTCAAATGGTTAAATAAAGTATGGGACAGTTATTTAAAAAAAAATTAACAAGGGGGATCCTGGTGCTCCAGCCATCATATCAGGATGCCTAACGGGAAGAGAGAAAAGGTAAAAGACAACGTTGGCACTACCCCCAGCTGAGTTATTCCTCTTTAAAGAGATGACAGGAACTTCCCCTTATCAAAAAAAAAAAAAAATTCTGCTGCATCTTATCTATGGGCTATCAAAGCTATAAGGGGAGTTGGAAGATGTGTTTTTAGCTGGACACATTGCTGACCCCAACAAAATAAGGGAAGAGGAGAATGGATATTGGGTAGAAAACTAGCAGCTTCTAACATATTTAGTATCCTTGCCAGGCAATTTCTGTCTCACCATGCCCCCCTTCTCAAGGCTTCAGGAAGACAGTGAGTTTTGCCTCTTCCACTCTGGTTCTCCAGAAACTGCTGGCTCTCTCCATCGCTCAGAACGGATTTCTCAGTTTAGGGCAGGGAGGGCAGCAAGAAGCTGCTCTTAGAAGGCCCTTTGGGGTTTTTCTGGACTAGGATCCATTGGGATCTGGCAGGAGACCCTGATGGGACAGCAGCTCAGGAAGCACAACAGGAAAGACAGAAGGAGAGGAGTCAGGTGGAGCTGCCACTCTCCTGTCTCATTTACATCATGATGCAATCTGTGAGCCGGCTCAGCCGTGTAAGAAGACATTCAGCATGCAATGAGGGCAGGAATCAAGTGTAACACTTGAGAAACCAGCCTATGTCACCCTTTCTGCTATTCATGCCAACTTCCCTACCTCCCCTCTTACTGTCCCATGTAGTCTCATGCTTGTAATTGAAAGTATTCATCTCATTTGCATACTCATTCCCTAGATGCTCATGTTTTAGCTTGACCTCTGGAATCCTTTGGTCCCTCCCTCCTCTCCCTGACTTCTTGGTTTTTGACTCCTTCCTGCCTCATTTACTTTGATTCTGATGCATTGGCTTTAAGCCACTGCTCTGATATTTTGTAATTCCTGACCTGACATTTCTTCCCTAGTCTATTTCCCCTTTCTTCTAGCATGTGCTACAGTAACACAAAGATAGTACTTTCTTGGGTCAGGTATTAATCATCATGTTCTATTGCCAATAGAATTGTCCACTGAATTTATTAATGGCATTAGTTTGTTAACTTATTGTACTTCAAACTCAATAGAAGACTCAATAGAAGAGGTAACTGCAGATCATCCAGAGGTTATTTCCATAATGAAGGAGACTATGAAAACGACAAAGGACATGAACTTTGAACAGCCATATGAAAAACATGCCGAAATCTTAGCAGAAGTCCTAGACGAGGTAAGGAATCAAAGCTGTTCATTTTTGTCATTAATTTTAACGGCAACAGAAAATGTTAACCTAGTATATGTATAACTAATATAGAGTCTCATTTGACAGTATTGAAATCAATAACCTTCAAATTTATGTACATTTTATAGTCAACATTGTTCTATGTAATGTACCCTAGCTGAGCAGTTGCTTATGCTCTATGGTAAATTTTCACTTATCAACAATTATGCAATATAATTTCATAGCTTTGAAATTAATTCTTCATTAACTTTTATTGTCTTTAATTCCATTAAGTTAGTTAAAAGATGGTGCATAAGAAGCCAGTACCAAAGTTATTTTTTTTATCTATGAGCTAATTAGTTGTAAACCAAGACAAATTTTGCTCTATCGATAATTTTATCCAACCACTCTGAACATGTATTCATAGTAGAGATGGATGGACACACAAATTATTTTCTAATCTGAGGGGGAAATAAAGCCTCAGATATTATGCCCTACTGATGGCAAATCAGAAAGCTTGTTTTTTGTTTATAGAGAACGAGATATCCATATGTGTCTGTTTTGCACAGAGACCTTGAGTAAGCATTTAGAGCAAAGTCACAGAGAACAAATCAGTTTTAGGCTCTCAATGAACGTCTCCCATATTTCTCTGTAATTTGAAAATGATGCAGTTTGAAATTATTATGTGAGAAGAAAAAAATTATTCTATTAGAACCACTCCGTAACACATTGGGTGGGCTCTTTGAGCCCTCGGCTGTACCCAAGGCGAGTTGCTATCCCCCTCTGAACTTCCAAAAGCGACCTTTCAACTTTCTCTGCATCCCTGTATCCCAGGTTGTTCTGTCATCAGTTTATTCCTTCAGAAACACACTGAGCACTTACTGTTTTCCCTGTACTGTGCTAGATCACAGGGACATCAAGATGAATTAAGCATAGCTCTTTCCTTTAAGGAGTTATCAGTCAGGCGGAGGAAGGCTGACAGATAATCCAATAATTGAGTTATGTGCTAAGTGGTAAGTAGATATGTACAACAAGTGGGAGTTCTACAAAGGTTGGGGCTGTCATCTCTGCCTGGATGGTGAAACAAAGCATCCCACAGACAAAGCAAGTTAGGTGTATCTTTAGCACTGTGAAAGTCCCATCCTTGCCTTTCACTGAAAAATTTCTCCATTCAGAGTTTATTCAGAGTTTGGAGGGTACAAATCTATATACAGGCAGTACTACTAAAATACTTCTGATAGAGGATTACATGTAGGGTCATTAGATGGTAAACCATGGCTAGAAGATTGTAGGGAAGTTTAACATCAAAGCTCATATCAGAGCTTTGTTCTCTGGAGAACAGAAACCTGGGCAGGAGACTGTTTTACCTGTCATCCACTTCTACTCTGTGAATAAGAAACCTATTTTCAAAAAGTCACTAGTTAATTATTAATTTCTTACATATAAAGACAAAATCTTAAGATGTCTTTCTCAAATTATTTATAGATCGATGCAATTCAAATAAAAATCTCAATTTTTTTTTGGAAACTGACAGATTAACTCTAACATTGATTTGGAAGAGCTAATAGTTGAGACTGGATAAGAACAGTTTAGGAAAGCTTAATACAGAGAGACTTCCTCTACCAGCTGGTAAAATGTGTCAAAATGCTACAATGGTATATAAACCTGATAGTCACACAAGAATCAACAGCACCACAGAGAAGATACAGAAACAGAGCTTAGTATAGATAAAAGATTCAGGGTATGCTAAAGTTTATATCACAATCCAAAGGGAAGGAAGAATTATTAAAATTATTAATAAAATTAACTATTGGGGAAACCAATTTAGATTGTCACCTTATATCAGACTTTCAGTCGTTTATCTTATAACTACAAGTTTGTACATTTTAACCCCTTTCTTCTATTTTCCTCACTCCTACCCCCACCTCTGGCAACCACCAATCTGTTCTCTGTTTCTATGAGTTCAGTTTTTTTAGATTCCACATATAAATGAAATTATACAGTATTAGTCTTTCTCTGTCTGACTTATGTCATTTACATTTCTTCTCTATAGCTTTCTTTTTTTTTACCCCTAATTCTCTTATGTTACACATTTCAAACTGTTTAAAATTCCTTTTTTTTTTTCCAAATACTCTTCATTCAGATGGAAATTCATAAAGCAGATAATCTTAAATTCTGTGTAGCTATTGAAGCTATTGCTGTTCAGTGGTGGGTGGGAGTGGAGTTTAGCAGAACTCATTAAGCCCCTGCAAGATTTGTTTATACACAATTCCCTCCACAGCTGTTAGTAAGCATCTCAGCACCTCTCAGCTCTCTTACTGAGGGATAAAAGCAAAAGAGAAGTGAAGAGTGTCGTCACTAGAAAAGGCGAGCTGGAATAGGACCTTGCTACTCAAAGAGCAATCCATAGACGTCATCACCTGAGAGCATGTTAGAAACACAGACTCTCAGGCCTCACCCCAGACCTTCTGAATTAGGACAAAAAATGTGTTGTTATATTTATTTAATAAAGGTTTTTCTTTCCCATTCTCAATTTTAAAACTTATAGCTTTCTTGCTTTAGTTTCTCTTTTGAAATTAAATGGCTTTTTTTTCTTCTCCTGAAAAGTCAGCAGAACTCAGAAGACAGTTGTTTAAGGTTCACAAAAATTATATATTAAGGTAGCACCCTTGACTTTTCTAGCTACAATGGTAATATCAATGTGTCATTTTCACAGGTAATTGAAGAAAACAAAAACAGGTTTTCTGGTGCCCCAAAATATGGAGGATGGATACTGGACAACTGCCCTGTTGTAAAAGAACTGTGGACAATCTTGGTTGAGAAAGGAATTACACCAGATTTAGTAATCTGTTTATCAAATACAGAAAACAATGGTTGGTAAATATTTATCTTGTGAATTCGAAAGTGAAATTTTTATTGCTGATAATATTTTCAGTTAAAATATAAAATGGAAAACTCCCCACCCTGCCTAGGTACAAATACTACCCCAGCAATCCCTTCTCAACCTAGAGGTACACATAATGAGGCATCCACCCAATGAGTAAGCGGCTCGGGTAGTGTGCTGGATTGCTAGATGTCCCAACAGGCCCTTACAATTATTCTGTGGAGCTGAAAATTAACACCCCCTCCCAATCAGCACTTTAACTTCTAAATCATATATATAAGACTGAGGGCAAAGACTATATGTTAGTCTTTCTTCACCTCAAATGGGAAATATTAAGTACATACAGATAGCAGAACTAAATTTTAATAATTCTGTCACTTTGTACAAAGCTGTAATAATCAAGGAATACATAGACCAACAGAACAGAATGGAGACCCCAGAAATAAACCACCACATATAAATATAACCCCCACATGTAAACCCCCACAAAGATTAGGTTAACTAATCTTTGACAAGAGGGCTAAGAATATTCTGTCATTTTTGCCTCCTGGGGAAATATATTCGAAAAGAGTTTCCAACGGAGAGAACAATAATGTACTGCCTGTTTTCATGTTTTAGTTATTTATATCATGCCAATATATACTTTTTAAAAAAGATTTAAGATGGTCTGTTAATATTTTAAAGATTCTGGGCTCTATTTAGATAAGCGCTTAAAGAAAAATATATTTGGATATAAGCAGAATTAAGTTTTTATTGTTAATTTCAAAAATATATCTCACTATATTTTATATAGCTTCAAAAGTAATATTATCCTCTTTATATTTCAGGAAAATATTTACTCAATAGGCTGTATTTAGAGAATAAACCTGATATTGACTCTAAGATATATGAAAGATTATTAGATGAACTACAAAAGAAAAAAAAAGAGGAAGAAGCAACAAGGTAAAATCTGCCTGACATAGTATAACAGGTTAATAAATCTCTTATGAAGCAGTTAAGTATCTACTTACAACTTATATTTATGAACTCTCTTTAATATCAGAACGGTGATCTAACTGATCCCATTCTAATTGATTCTAAGAAAAACAGTAATTTCACAAATACTTCTAGAATCTCTAAAGTACAGATTTGTGATGTTTTCATGGTCCCAAATCAAACTTATTCTAAATCCCACATCTACACTCAAAGGACAGTATCAAAATGAGCACAGATAAGATTTTTTTTCTCTTTACCATATTTATCTGTGACTTCAATCATTTTGCTAACTAGAATCCACAAATTTAAGGAATAATATGATAAAAAGTAAATGAAAATACACTTGTGTAATATGACTAAAATCCAAAGCCTGACTAAGTTCTATATAAGGAAAGGACAAGACTAGTTATTTACCATATTCACAGGTTTAATGTCAAGAGTTTATTCTCCAATCTGGGTGCAATGAAGAAGTTTTAAAAATGTGAGCACATATCTATCTCTTCGTGACTGAGGTCAAGACTAGATTTAATAAACTATCAAGTTCTCAGAATGGGGAATAAAGTATAAAGAGAAATAGTAACTTAACTTGCTAATTGTTCTTCCTTGCTAAAACATGTTGTTAGATACTTTAAATTTTCGTTTGTCTGCTGGGATTTCTACTTCCCAAAGTGATAAAAGGCAGGACATTTAAGACCTAAACTTCTTTATGTTAATCTACTAAACCTCCTACAATTAATGATGGCACCTGTAGGAGCTTTCTCGAATGCCGTTTCCTTTTCCCCTTCAGATATTAACAATTTGAGCTTGGATTTAGGAGCGCTCTTTAAACTCTGGAAATTATGACACCAGTATCTGGGTTACTGGGGGAGTTGGGGACAGATAACTGATAAGTGCGTGTCAGAGGATTTTTTTTTTCAGCGTTCATTATTCATTGAAGTTTGCCATTTCTTTAGGGACTTAATACAAAAATATACAAAGTATTAATTTAGTTAGATGAATTAATGAAATTGTTTTTTATTTTGACTAAAAATGTTATTAATTCAGATAATAATACGAACTGATTATATTTGTTTTTAGCTTTTAACAGTTTTGTCACAAGGGCTACAATCCGCTAGGATTTAAGGGATTACCTAGGTTTTTTTCCAGTGTATGAGAAATAGTCAACTATTTGAGAAAAGATGAAGATATTGACATAAGAGTAAAACGCAGTTCATGTGCTTTCTAGACCAAAAGTCTGCTACATTTTAAATAGATTAAAAATACATACATCTATAACTTTTTTAAAAGGAAAAAGAGATCTTGTCCATTTTTCTCCCAACTCTCTACCTTCACCTTCCTTTTATCACATAGAATTTTCTGAGCTATCTCTATATTCAATTTTTACTTTTGATTCTAAATTTTTATATCTTTATAAACTTCTTAATGTCAAAGATTTGCTCGGATTAAAGCAGGCTTTTCTACATGTCTATATGTTGCCTTTTAAATTCAACATGAGCATTTCAAAACAAACTTTTTTTTCATCTATTGCGGAAAATGAAATCTGAAACAGAACCAAAAAAAAAAAATGGTCAGAGACTCATTTATTTAAAGGCCTTGCAGCTTGGTTAGAAAAGACATGAACTTAACATAATTAAGAATTCCATCTTGGGCCAAATTGTCTGAAGAAGACACACTGAATTCTACAGCTTTTCCAGCATCATTTTTCAAATGTGCCAGTCAAATGCAGGGTAATTTCTGTCATAAGTGTTAGTCTTTGACTTGTCTATCCAAGTGGTTTATCAAAGTGTCTAAAAATTGGCAGCAGAATTCTTCCTCATTCTTGTCAGGTTTAGATTCTTAGCAGCAGCATACATTATCCAGGTTTTGGATAAGGGTAGTCTCACAAAAGAGCCCTGTATGAACTGACAATTCACACACAATTAAAATGGGGAAGGAAGGTGTTCAGAAACAATATCCAGTGATATCAGAGGTCTGATCACAGAGAACTCAAACTACATCAAGACTTTAGGCTGGATCACAGGATTTGGAATACAGAGAGAGAACACCTCATTTGAACAAGAAACACACCTGTTGGGAGAAGAGATCTGGTAATGTCTTTTGAAGAGAATGTATGTAACTAGATTTTCAAAGGAAGCGGGGAAAGGGCACAAAGAACGTTGAATATAAGAAAATTTCAGGCCTATAGGGAAGACTGTCCCAAATGTGCTATTGTTATGAATGAGCTCTGCTTTACTTAACTAGTCCCCTGTTGGTGAATATTTGGTACAGTTTTTTTGGTATTATGTTTTAAAGGTGCAATATTTTAAAAAGATTGCAACATTCTTATACAATAGTAGGCCAACTCCTGAGGGCTAAATTCCTAGAAATAGAATTTTGAGGTCAAAAGTATACACATTTTAATTTTTAATAAATATTGCCTTTATCCATCATTTTATTAAATTCCCTTATACATTTATTCACCATTAAGGCAGGTTTAGTGCTACAACCCTAATGAAAAACAGATTCCCTCCAGATGTTTTAAGTTTCCATATTCCAGGTCTCTTTAAATTTCACTATTACTGTGTTAAAAAGAAAGTAAATCAGAAAATAACTGTTTTGATTACAAGATAAGTTTATAAATTTTCTATTTATTCACATTTTAAAAATGCAAAAAAATTAAATAAAATTAAAAACTCTTATAATGCCATTATCCAGAGATAATTACTATCAACAATTTGATTAGTTCTCCTCTAGTCTTTTAATTGTCATTTATATACATTTTAAATACAAAATTAA
>NW_011888882.1:5951372-5953889 GCF_000151845.1 Pteropus vampyrus
TATTTGAGAAAAGATGAAGATATTGACATAAGAGTAAAACGCAGTTCATGTGCTTTCTAGACCAAAAGTCTGCTACATTTTAAATAGATTAAAAATACATACATCTATAACTTTTTTAAAAGGAAAAAGAGATCTTGTCCATTTTTCTCCCAACTCTCTACCTTCACCTTCCTTTTATCACATAGAATTTTCTGAGCTATCTCTATATTCAATTTTTACTTTTGATTCTAAATTTTTATATCTTTATAAACTTCTTAATGTCAAAGATTTGCTCGGATTAAAGCAGGCTTTTCTACATGTCTATATGTTGCCTTTTAAATTCAACATGAGCATTTCAAAACAAACTTTTTTTTCATCTATTGCGGAAAATGAAATCTGAAACAGAACCAAAAAAAAAAAATGGTCAGAGACTCATTTATTTAAAGGCCTTGCAGCTTGGTTAGAAAAGACATGAACTTAACATAATTAAGAATTCCATCTTGGGCCAAATTGTCTGAAGAAGACACACTGAATTCTACAGCTTTTCCAGCATCATTTTTCAAATGTGCCAGTCAAATGCAGGGTAATTTCTGTCATAAGTGTTAGTCTTTGACTTGTCTATCCAAGTGGTTTATCAAAGTGTCTAAAAATTGGCAGCAGAATTCTTCCTCATTCTTGTCAGGTTTAGATTCTTAGCAGCAGCATACATTATCCAGGTTTTGGATAAGGGTAGTCTCACAAAAGAGCCCTGTATGAACTGACAATTCACACACAATTAAAATGGGGAAGGAAGGTGTTCAGAAACAATATCCAGTGATATCAGAGGTCTGATCACAGAGAACTCAAACTACATCAAGACTTTAGGCTGGATCACAGGATTTGGAATACAGAGAGAGAACACCTCATTTGAACAAGAAACACACCTGTTGGGAGAAGAGATCTGGTAATGTCTTTTGAAGAGAATGTATGTAACTAGATTTTCAAAGGAAGCGGGGAAAGGGCACAAAGAACGTTGAATATAAGAAAATTTCAGGCCTATAGGGAAGACTGTCCCAAATGTGCTATTGTTATGAATGAGCTCTGCTTTACTTAACTAGTCCCCTGTTGGTGAATATTTGGTACAGTTTTTTTGGTATTATGTTTTAAAGGTGCAATATTTTAAAAAGATTGCAACATTCTTATACAATAGTAGGCCAACTCCTGAGGGCTAAATTCCTAGAAATAGAATTTTGAGGTCAAAAGTATACACATTTTAATTTTTAATAAATATTGCCTTTATCCATCATTTTATTAAATTCCCTTATACATTTATTCACCATTAAGGCAGGTTTAGTGCTACAACCCTAATGAAAAACAGATTCCCTCCAGATGTTTTAAGTTTCCATATTCCAGGTCTCTTTAAATTTCACTATTACTGTGTTAAAAAGAAAGTAAATCAGAAAATAACTGTTTTGATTACAAGATAAGTTTATAAATTTTCTATTTATTCACATTTTAAAAATGCAAAAAAATTAAATAAAATTAAAAACTCTTATAATGCCATTATCCAGAGATAATTACTATCAACAATTTGATTAGTTCTCCTCTAGTCTTTTAATTGTCATTTATATACATTTTAAATACAAAATTAAATCCATATTATACATAGTTTTATATTATAATTTTTTTCACTTAACATTGTGAACATTTCTCATTTAATCAAAAGGGAAAATGGTACAATTTCTCCCATTCGCCTTTTCAACTTGGAGTTAGACAATCTTTTATTAATTTTGACAGACTTCCTAATTAATAGTCAAAGTTTTTCAAAGTGCAACATTCCAACTTTTCTTCCCCCCCCCAAAAAAATGCTCTGAAAATCAATTGACCTCAATATGAGTAAATTAAACATTTACATTGTAAAGTAAAAAGTATAAGGAATATTATGAACAACGTGCTCTATTTTTACCACTATAAGCCTTAAATCCTATAATCTTGTGAAGTGTCCAAATTTCCAAAGATAATTAAACTTTGGTCTTTTTTTTTCATTTCAGAAAAGCCAAAGAAGAGGCACTGAGAATAGAAGAAGAAAATCAAAGGCTACTGGAAGCTATGAATGCGAAAGCAAAAGGCAAACACAGATTAATATGACTAACATGTCATTTAATTTTGTACTGGTACTGCAAGCTGCTGTAGTATTTCAGTGAATTATAGACAGGGTGACCATATTTCTCTATTTGCCCACTAGAGTCCAGATTTATGGCTATGGTCTTGAAGTATTTCTTTGACCCCCTTTTATTCTCAAAGTGTTCCAACTTGGACAACAAATTATATGGTCACTGTAGTTATGGATTCATAGGGAAAAGACTCCTGACACAGATACTTACTCATGCACCCTCTAAGAGGGGTACACAGCAGGACAACATGTGCGGCATGTCTTAAAAATGATTGCCTTTGTCAAAGATGACATGTGGCTATTGGGATTACTTCTATTGAAGGATTCTGCACTTAAACTTCCACTGCTGAAGAACTTGCTCCAAAAGTTGCTTTTAAGACTGGAGT
>NW_011888882.1:5955143-5957858 GCF_000151845.1 Pteropus vampyrus
TAAGAGGGGTACACAGCAGGACAACATGTGCGGCATGTCTTAAAAATGATTGTCTTTGTCAAAGATGACATGTGGCTATTGGGATTACTTCTATTGAAGGATTCTGCACTTAAACTTCCACTGCTGAAGAACTTGCTCCAAAAGTTGCTTTTAAGACTGGAGTTCTTAGCCTGAGGTCCATGAATAAAATTCAGGGGTCTGTGAAATTGAATGAGAAAATAATTACAAATTTATTTTAGCTAACCTTTAACTGAAATTTAGATTTTCCTTCAACTAGTAATTAATATAGGTTTAAAAACTCAACAATTATATTAGCAGTAATTTAACTTTGTCACCAATAGAAATGAAGATATTTTTATATCATATTACAGTTTTATATATCTTATTTATGCTTATCACTATTCCCAAATTATGGTAGTTATTAAACCAGCTGCTAATTCTTGTTATTCAATATATGAGTAAAGATGCACAAATTTCCTACAGCACAAAAATTTTTTTGATACCTTGATGACTGTATTTCAGTATAATTGGCTTCTTACATATTTTATTTTATGAGATTGAAATCATTATTATAAGTAGGGTCCATGAGTTTCACCAGACGGCCTAAAGGGCCTATGGCTCAAAAAAGTAAAGAATATTTGTTTCAGTTTTCATTGCTGTGCCAAAGGCCACCTGGAAACTATAAAAACAACCATCATTTTTATTATGCACAGAATTCTATAGATTAGGACTGTGGACAATTTGAGTTTCTTGTGAAGAGCACATAACTTCATCCCAAACCCTAGTACGATTCAGCAAATGTTGCTTGTCATCGTAAAATTCTCCATATAACACAAAAGATTCACCACATTCCAAGTCATCTACTTGGAAGCCACATGCTACATGCTCTGCAGTCTTGGTTAGAGCTCAAGATATAGGGACACTTCAGGATACTTTTCTTAGGTGCTTAGTCACCCAGATTTAGATTTAAAACAAAACAAAACAAAACACTAGAATGTGATTCTTGGAAGGTACTGGGGGAAGGAATTCCCACAAGAATCCAGAAAACAAGCTTATTTATTTCTTTTTATTATCTTTGCATATAAATACTTTGTTTTTCAATCCATTTCAGAGATATATTAAAGGGGCATTGGATTTTCTGACACCACCATTCACCCCATCTTTTTCCCAAAAGACCTCTATGCATATATATTTCTGTCAGTGGCCATCAGCAACTATGGAAAACTTGGAGTTACGCTTTTTAAATTTTCATTTAACATGTTCATCAGCATACTTTATTATTAGTTATTAGCTATAAGAAAATATAGTCTAGCCCAGTGCTTCCCAATAGAAATATAATGCAAGCCACATATGTAACTGTAATTTTTTTAGTAGCCACATAGAAAATAAAAAACAGGTGAGATTAATTATATTTTATTTAATATGCTATATCCGAAATGCTATTTTGAAATGTAATCAGTGCAAAAATTATTGATGTATTTTACATTCAATTTTTCCTGCTAAATTGTTGAATTCCATGTGTATTTTATGCTTACAGCACTTCTCAGATTAGACCAGCCACATTTCAAATGCTCAACAATCACATGTGGCTACTGGCTACACATCAGCCACTGCAGGTCTAGCCATTCTTTTATTGAATGGACAGTGGGGCTGTTTCCAGTTTCTTACTGTTATGATATTTGGGACTGCTATAAACAATTCCTCTTTTCAATGAACCCTTAGGCTAGTGCTCCTATAACACTGAGCGCATGACTGTAATCCTTTACCTACCACTATATTTTAATGGGTAAAATATGGAGATAATATATCTCTCTCCCTTATTAAATCCCATGCTCCAAGAGGGTTTGTTTCATTCTCAGCATTTTTCAAACTGCCTGGCACACAATTCAACATTTGCTGACCTAATCTGAATGATAATTTATTTCTTCTCATTTTTTCTAGAAGTGGAAGAGACTGAACCTGAGGCTGAAGAAGAGTTTGAAGCTGATGAGACTGATGTTCCTGAAGGGTCTGAGGCCCATGAGATGGCCGAGGAGACCGGGGCGCTCTTACCTGAGGAGTCTGAAGCGACCGAGGTCCCTGAAAGAGAACCCGAATCAGGTTAGACTTTGTTGACAGCCGTGTCCTTAATTCTACTCAGGTCTGTTGATGTGTTTGTGTGCTCATACGTGTGTATGTGTGTTTATATGTTAATAAAATGGAAGCAGGCTAAGAATGGAAAGACGATCCTCTGGAATGCAGCCATTTAGTCCAAATCACATAATTTAGAGTGTGGTAGGAAAGCAAATTCTGCGCTGCCCTTCTTGGTGCTCAGGAACAGGGCCAGCTATGTCATTTGTGGTGCACACTATTCAAAAACCAGGAAAAGGTGCCATTAAAGGTACTATAATATAAAGCGCTTTCTTTTCTTCCATAATCGCTCTTGGCTTGTTATGGTTTGCCTTTTATTTCCTATTTAGTGTCATTAGGAATAAAGAAAAATCAAAAATGTAAATTATTAGCATGAATTTTACCATTCATCTTTATGTTATACAGTCCCATTTTTAAATGAAAATATAAGAGCATTTAACTCATATGCAGAATCAATGAAATTATACAATTTGTATCTCACAGCTCATACATACATATGTATTTCATTCTTACCAGAATACTAAGTCAGTTTTGTGCACAAAACTAATGCAGCTTTTTATTTTACTTCTTAATATGCACATATTC
>NW_011888882.1:5957908-5970271 GCF_000151845.1 Pteropus vampyrus
CATACTTTATTATTAGTTATTAGCTATAAGAAAATATAGTCTAGCCCAGTGCTTCCCAATAGAAATATAATGCAAGCCACATATGTAACTGTAATTTTTTTAGTAGCCACATAGAAAATAAAAAACAGGTGAGATTAATTATATTTTATTTAATATGCTATATCCGAAATGCTATTTTGAAATGTAATCAGTGCAAAAATTATTGATGTATTTTACATTCAATTTTTCCTGCTAAATTGTTGAATTCCATGTGTATTTTATGCTTACAGCACTTCCCAGATTAGACCAGCCACATTTCAAATGCTCAACAATCACATGTGGCTACTGGCTACACATCAGCCACTGCAGGTCTAGCCATTCTTTTATTGAATGGACAGTGGGGCTGTTTCCAGTTTCTTACTGTTATGATATTTGGGACTGCTATAAACAATTCCTCTTTTCAATGAACCCTTAGGCTAGTGCTCCTATAACACTGAGCGCATGACTGTAATCCTTTACCTACCACTATATTTTAATGGGTAAAATATGGAGATAATATATCTCTCTCCCTTATTAAATCCCATGCTCCAAGAGGGTTTGTTTCATTCTCAGCATTTTTCAAACTGCCTGGCACACAATTCAACATTTGCTGACCTAATCTGAATGATAATTTATTTCTTCTCATTTTTTCTAGAAGTGGAAGAGACTGAACCTGAGGCTGAAGAAGAGTTTGAAGCTGATGAGACTGATGTTCCTGAAGGGTCTGAGGCCCATGAGATGGCCGAGGAGACCGGGGCGCTCTTACCTGAGGAGTCTGAAGCGACCGAGGTCCCTGAAAGAGAA
Organism: Pteropus vampyrus; assembly: GCF_000151845.1. Classification (NCBI taxonomy): domain Eukaryota; kingdom Metazoa; phylum Chordata; class Mammalia; order Chiroptera; family Pteropodidae; genus Pteropus; species Pteropus vampyrus. The sequence continues at coordinate 5,958,731 of NW_011888882.1, forward strand.
CCCGAATCAGGTTAGACTTTGTTGACAGCCGTGTCCTTAATTCTACTCAGGTCTGTTGATGTGTTTGTGTGCTCATACGTGTGTATGTGTGTTTATATGTTAATAAAATGGAAGCAGGCTAAGAATGGAAAGACGATCCTCTGGAATGCAGCCATTTAGTCCAAATCACATAATTTAGAGTGTGGTAGGAAAGCAAATTCTGCGCTGCCCTTCTTGGTGCTCAGGAACAGGGCCAGCTATGTCATTTGTGGTGCACACTATTCAAAAACCAGGAAAAGGTGCCATTAAAGGTACTATAATATAAAGCGCTTTCTTTTCTTCCATAATCGCTCTTGGCTTGTTATGGTTTGCCTTTTATTTCCTATTTAGTGTCATTAGGAATAAAGAAAAATCAAAAATGTAAATTATTAGCATGAATTTTACCATTCATCTTTATGTTATACAGTCCCATTTTTAAATGAAAATATAAGAGCATTTAACTCATATGCAGAATCAATGAAATTATACAATTTGTATCTCACAGCTCATACATACATATGTATTTCATTCTTACCAGAATACTAAGTCAGTTTTGTGCACAAAACTAATGCAGCTTTTTATTTTACTTCTTAATATGCACATATTCTACCAAAACTCTCTGCCTTTAGTTTACTAATGATTAAGAAAAGACTGAAAGGAAAAAGAACACTGGCTTGGCCTAAATTTCCCTTTCCTTCTATGTCATCATTTTCATCCTAAGTATTTAACTACTACAGGAAAGTAACATGAAAAAGAAAGGACATGATGGGGTTCCTTGGTCATTCATGTCCCTCCGCTGTCATCTTCCTTCTGCATCAGAAGCAAGTTGTAGTTCAAAGGAAAAACATGGTCTCTCAGGACTGTCAGCATCTTCCCCTGCCTGCAGTCACCATTCAGTCACACTTACTCCCACACATCACAGGTCCCCTGGAATTCTGTACTCATGATGGGGCATCGGGAACTCTCATGAGAATGAGATGGCAAGGACTGGCAAACACATATTGTGCATATCTCTGCTCATATGCATGCCCTCTTGTCCCTCCGGAGTTCCTTTGGATTTTGCTTACAAAACACGGTTCAAAGATAAAGTTATTAAAAATTACGAATTGACAATCAAAGATCATTAAACTAAATGTGAGGCCATTCTGAGTGATGCGCAACTGCACAATTCACATACACATGAAGCCAGCCCTGCTACAGGGATGCAGTTTGGAGGGTTGGAGTAGGGCAGGAAGGAATCTGTAGGCAATGAAAGTCACTCTTAGGACTGGATAGTAGGCTTAAAGCAACAAGACAGGGTACCACACCATAGTGGGAGTGCGGCTTGCAAATGCTTCCAAGCACAGTTCGTATTGGATTAGAAACTAATACTACAAACTAAAGGTCTTCACATACCTGCAGCCAGATGCCAGCCTGGGGCAGTTAAGAGCTGGGAGCCTGTTGTTAGCTGGGAAAAGAACCAGGACTAAGGGGAATTTTCACACTGAGAAATCTCAAGTTCAACACAAATAAATTTTTACTACAGGGGTTGGTATTAGCTCTATGGGGCAATAAATATAAAATCAGATTCCCTCGTGCCAGACAGAGGAATTAGCAGAATGTAATATCCAATTGCCTTTTAAGAGTCCCACACCTCTGCTGACTTGTGCTCCTACCCAGAAACTTCATTATTTTATCGAGTCCAAAACTGATCAGGCTGACAATTCTCCCACCCACCTACCTTTTCCAAGGAGACGGCCAATAAAATATCAAAAGAAGTAAAATGAAATGACATCCATTAAATAAATATGACACATCAAACATATCCCCAGAGTTCCAGTATCCACAGTATCTCACAATTAGTGTTTACTAGTATAACGATCTAGGGGACCGTTTAGTTTTATTGGCTTTTATCCTTACCGTTTCTCCCAGGGAACTTTCTTTGAATGTTCTAAAGCCAGCCTCCTACTCGGTTTAGGACCAGTTCTAGTTCAGTGCTGTACACATGACTGTTATCACTTAGAATTGTATGTACCATGTGCGTATCATTATTCTGGTCAATGTCTTTTAGTATATTTAAGAATATTCTTTATTTTCTTCTTTATACTATTAGGAGTTTTTATGCCATACTTTATCTAACAAGAGCTGTATTTTCAGATAGACGTAATATATACAATTTAAATTGTTTTGAAATATTTTTATGCCAAAACTTTAATAAAGGAACTATGTTTTAAAATTCATACACTAACTATTAGATTTCTTTTTTTAAGTATCTGAGACTACTGAAGAAACTACAGTTGTAACAGAAATTCCAAAAGAATCCAAAGATGACCTGGAAACTAAATTATCTGAAACAGGTTAGCTTATAAAATAAAAGTAGTTAGTGTATAAAAGTGCTTTTCATATTCTCCTGGCAAGGGGTCTAGTCTCTTATTTTAGGCATAGTACCAACATAGTACCAACTACTTATGTCTTTCTATGTTGTATGCCAGTCGATGCATTTATTTAGCTTGTTATATTAAAAGTGTATCTGGCCAGCTTATAACACTTTTTCAACAAATTTTATCTTATACCTTTTATGAACAGGTAAAGTTGCCATTTGAAATGCATATTGATTATCCAAATAAGTTTATTAATAAATAATACTTCATCTATAGCCAATATAAGAATGAAGCATAATTAAAATATAAATTTGTAAGTATACATCATTGCTTAGAACATTAAGTTTATTTCTTTGAAACGTTCTTAAAATATTATAAGATACAAATTATTTAGGCAATATGTCTAAAGATACCATCTTTGAAACCTCTTTTTTCTTTCCTTTAACCTTTACTCAAAAGTTGTACTACCCGAGTTTCCAGAAGATGCTTATCCTGATGTTCCTGAAATGGACCCAATTAAAGAGAAGATTAAATCCTTCAGCTACATCTGGAAATACCTGGAAATGGCAATTGTTGAGTCTTTCGTTCAAGTTTTCAACTTGGAGATTGCTGACAAAACTCCTGAGCAACTACTTCAAAAAGTAGTTGAGACTATGGAAAGTAAGGGTTGCAGTCCTAACATTGACTCTCAAGAGCAGATAATATTATTAAAAGCACTGTGAAAGGTTAAAGGCTTTCTTGATGGCCCATTAAGTAAAACATTCAACATATCCAGGTATGATGTTTAAAATATTTAACAACTCTCATAGCACAGGCACCCAGCAATCAGAACAGCCACGGAGCACAAACAGCACTGGCCAAACTGGCCAGTCATCACTCAAAGAATTTGTAAAGGCTGATTTGCAGACACATCTAAACAAAGACATCATTATTATGATTACTTTTCCTAATCTTTGACTATGGTAATAAGCTAATATCATTTTATTGTAAAAATATCTTCCCAAATATTTCTTCTTCTTTTTTTTTTATTACAGAACCTTTCCAGTATGCTGGGTGGGAGTTAAATATAGATGATTATGATGAAGAAACAGAAGACTATCAGGCTGAAGCGGAAGTCGATGAGGATTTAGAAGAGGAGGAAGAGGAAGAGGAAGAAGTAAGAGTCTTCTATTACTGCTTCTTCACATGGGTCGCCTTATTGAAAGTGGACATATCCAGGGTCGTAACTAGCACTCTTAGATGTCAAGAAAACAAGCAGGCATCCTCCATTTTATAAATACACATTTTCAACACACTTTGCCTCCACCCCAGCTTCCCTTGATTCTTGAAATGCCAGAGCTGTTTAGATAGTATGTTACACCCATGAAAAAAAAGAAAAGGAAATCTTTTAAATTTCTTTTCATGGAAAAATCTATAGGTATTAGAGACAGGAATATTTTATAAATTTAACAGAAGTGGGTGTTTTATGTAAAATACAGCCATGGTATCTTTGAGGGGCTGCTTACGTGATAATAATGAGTAGTATCTTCAAACAGGAATAACGTGTTTTAGGTGCCAATCTACTCCCTTAGCACCAGAATTTTGATAAACATTCTCAATTGATAGCTACCTAATCCAGTCATCTATCAATAATAAAATAGAAAGTGATTCTTCTCATTTTGGGCTTTATCAATGAACAAAATAATGTATTAAGTTAGATAAGCGTAACAGTTGTAATTGACTTAAACCCAGATATATGTGTATCAAACAACAAATGTTATGTAGTGTGATTCTGGTAACAACTTTCATTTCTTTATCACTGAGAAACTGCTGAGACCTTCAGTAAGGGTGACTAACAGCTGTGGGTTTTGCCCTATATTCAGATTCTCTTATTTCAATCATCCTTCTGCCATTCTTCTGTGTCCTGTTCTGATCTATAAGAGAATGGTCTCGTGCTTATATCTGCAGACAATTCCCAGGCTGTCTGTAATACTGCAAACTTATATTTGTAAGTATGGTCTTCATTGATAATATAGTGTCTTTTCTTGCCTTCCACTCTTCCTAATTTACTACGAGTCAGTTTTACCTGCTGTATTAGTGTCCTAAGGCTGCCATAACAAAGTACCACAAACTAGAAGGCTTACAATAACAGCAATTAATTCTCTCATGACTCTCAAAGCCAGAATTCTGAAATCAAGGTGTCAGTAGGGCCATTCTTCCTCCAAAGGCTCTAGGGAAAATCTCTCCTTTCCTGGCTCCAGATAGTCCCTGGCTTGTAGCCACTTAACTCCAATCTCTGCCTCTGTCTGAACATGGCCTTCTTCTCTTCTGTATCTTCTTCTCTTACAAGAACACTTGTCATTGAGTTTAAGGACCACCCAGATAAATGAATGGTGATATATCATCTTGAGATCCTTAATTACATCTACAAAGATGCTTTTTCCAAATAAGGAAGATATGGCTGCCAGAAATTCTGGAAGCCCATCTTCAGAAATTTTGATCTAGGAAGAAAAAGAGCCCTCTATCTTTACATTCACTTGGAAAAATAACAAGAAAGAACTTTCTTTCTCCCAGCCCAGTCAGTTGTCCTGACTAAACACAGTAACTAGAAGACTTAGTATGTATTGAACCAACCTCAGCCATATGCCCACCCAATGACTATGAGTTGGAGTGTTACTGTGATTGTCTGGTCCACTTGAGCTCCTTGGAATATGAAAGAAGCAGTTTCTCCATGAGAAGAGGGAGAAAGATTATGTTTCTAGAAAAGGGGAAGAAAGATGCTATACGGACAAAAGCAAAAGGTAATATGCTACATCATAAGAAAAATTCTAAGAAAGTGATTCTAAAATGTATACTAAAGTGTATACTAAAATGTTAACAGTCTTTCTGGGCAAGATGGAGTAAAAAAGTGTAGTGATTCTAAAGTGTATACTAAAATGTTAACAGTCTTTCTGGGCAAGATGGAGTAAAAAAGATCAGGTTTACTGTCCTGCCCCAAAACACTGAAAAGCAAGATGAAGTATATGAAACAGTTTCCAAGACATTGACAAGAGGCAGTGAAGCACAGTGGGCTCAGAGAGATGGGATGCAAATGAGGTGCACCCTATGACTTCCCCAGCTTACTGTCTATAAGGTCATGTCCCTTGCCTAGGCCATGGTTCAGGGAAGGAGGACCCAGGCAGAGCCTGACCAACTCCTTGATAGGAGGAGACAGAGCAGAGAATCCCAGGGGACCAAATTAGCTACAGTTCACAGGGAAGAGACCAGAGAGGAGAGAAGTGTGTAGAGAAAAAACTCCAGAGAACTTTAGAGCAGAGTACTGATCAGTTTTGCATGTAAGAATACTGTTCAGGGCCAGGATAAGTACTACCTGATGAGATTAGAGGGACAGTGCTTGGATCTCACACAGGCCAGAAACAATGCCTGTCCCCACTAACTGGACTGAAAAAACCTCATAATTTACAGGGCATTGGGTAGAGTACTAAAAAGGGTCTAGCCTCAGGAATGGAGATAATTAAACCTGGAATATTATGCAGCAAAAAAATATAAATAAATAAAAGAGCTGCTGATACATACATGCAACAACTTGGATGAATTTCAAAATAATTAGAAGCCAGGCAAAGAAGAAGCCAGGCAAAAGAAAAAATATACTGTATGATTACATTTGTATAAAATTCTAGGAAAAAACCAAACTAATTATAGTGACAGAAAGCAGAGCATTGGTTGCCCAGGGGTTGGTTAGGTGGGAGACAAATAGGGTCAGGAAGGAGGAATTACAAAGAGGCATGAGCAAACTGTGGTATTGACGAATGTGTTCATTATCTTGACTGTGGTGATGGTTTCACAGATGAACACACATGTCAAAACTTATCAAATTACATACTTTAAATATGTACTATGTTTTAATGTCAATTATACTTCAGTCAGGCTGTTAAAAGTGTTAATGGTGGTTATTATCACCATTATCTTTGAGTGATAGACGTACAAGTAATGTTTATTTTTTTAATTAATTAATCCTTGCCTCTCCTCCACCTCTTCTTCTTTGTCCATCCGTAATACGTATCACTGGTTAGGTCTGTTAGATCTATCCTCCAAATATCTTATCTTTTTCCTCATATTTTCCAACTCTTTATATTTCGTTCATATACTTAAAAATATGTCTTTCTAATCTTCTAATACAGCCATTAATTGTGGTCTCCTAGAGTAGTATATTAGTTTCCTGTGTGTACATATTTTATTAATTTCAGGTGTTTATACTTTTTAAATTTCAAGTGTTTATACTTTCAAGAAGTATTATCCTTCTAGGGTCAATTTTTTTGTTTTATTGCATTGTGATCAGACACCGCCATCTGTTAGATTTTCTTTCTAAATGCAAATGAGTTAAATAAGAAATTAAAAATGAAACTACAGACTATTTAAAAAGTAATGATAAGTAAAAGATCATATATAAAAGCTTTGTTGCATAGCAGAAGTAGAAATTAGAGTTACCAGACTAAAAATTTTAATTTCAGATAAATGAATAATTTTAATGTAAGGTTCATGTTTATGTATGCTACATACTAGGAACTTATTTTTTATCTGACATTGAAATATAACTGGAGAGCCTGCATTTTTATTTGCTAAGTCTGGCAACCATACTTTAAGTCTATTTATTAAAAAACAAGAAAGACTGGGAAAGTTAATTAAGCATTCAACTCAAGAACCTAGGGAAAAAAGCACAACAAAATCAAGCAAAAGAAAGTCAAAAGCAGAAGATTAAAGGCAAAAATTAATGAAATAGGAAAATAAAACCAAATAAAAATAATAGACCTAATTTCAAAAAATGAAAAGTTGGTTCACTAGCAAGAGCAATAAAATAGACAAACTTCTGACAAGTTGAAGAAGCAAATAACATTTGAAACAAAAATGTACTGGGATGTAATCAGATAAAAAAAGAGGGTTGTTTTAAATTACAAGAATTTTATGCTAATACATTTTAAAGTCAAGATGAAAAGGATTTTCAAAATATGAATTGCTAAAATTTGCCTAGGAACAAAGCAAGATAAAAACTGAACAAATAAAAATAATAGAGGAGAGTTTTAGGGTCATTTCTAATATACCTTCATTGATTAGATAATTTCTATGTTATTTAAACTCTTCCACATCATTGAAATATATTAGTACTTCCCAGGTTATTATGAAGCTTGCATAATCCTAATATACAAAAACTGAATAAGAGTGGTATAAGATAAGAGTCACGGGAATGCAAAGTATAGCGTAGGGAATATATTCAATAATACTGTAATAACTATGTATGTTGTCAGCTGGGTACTAGATTTATCAGGATGATCACTTTGTAAGTTATATAAATGTCTAATCACTCGAAACTAATATAATAGTTGTACACTTGAAACTAATATAATAGTGTATGTCAACTGTAATTGAAAAAATCAATCGTAATTTTAAAAATTTTAAAAAGAGTGGTGCAAGAAAAGTGGAGATTAGTCTCATTTCCACACCTTTAAAGAAAGTTGTTCATTATATCTTGTTTTGGGGAAAAGAAAATAACCGTGTAAAATATTAGTCCATTGGTATTTTTAAAAATAACATATTTGTTCCTAAATATGAATCTATTTTCGTATGTATATTAGTAGGATATACTTAGGGAAAAGGGTCTGGAAAGATACACATCAAATCATGAAGAGTGTTAGTGTAGTATTGGAAGGGAAAAGGTGAGAGGAAATTTTCATTCTTTATGCATTGTGATGTGTTTTGAATACTTTTATAATAAGCATGTATTTTATGATAGAAAAGTATTTTTTTAAATGTACTTCCACTGCTTTAAATAAATTGCAAGAATTCTTAAAAGCTTTACACATAGGTTCTTTATTTTTCACAAATGAAAATATAGTACACATTTCAGGTAGAATAGAATAAAATATTTCCATATTTTTTGATTACATATCCACTTAGTAGGAAACAAAGTAAATCCTGAAGCATCTTCTATCTCATTTCAGTGGGTAAGAAGTTGTGACTCTGACTCAGCTTTTACTTCTTGGGAATAGTATTATTTTAGAAACTGACCCTGCACCTGCACATTCTGGGGTTTTTCATTACAACCATGCCTGTAGAAGGCTGAGAACACCTTGATTCTGAGGGCTGCTTTATTTTCTTTATGAAAATAGAAGAATATAAATTTCTTTATTTTCTTTATGAAGAACTGGCCTTTATAAATTGTTATAAAAGTGTATTGTTATGGGTTAAATATTATTCGAGACATTTTTTAAAATTCTTTCTTTAGTATTGCATCAAAATACTTTTAAAAATATTCCCCAAATGTTAAATAATATTTCTAGAATGAAGAAAGAATAAAAGAGAAGAAAAGGCATCTGGGAGATACAAAGCACTTTTGTCCCGTGGTTCTCAAAGAAAACTTCATCTTACAACCAGGCAACACAGACGAAGCAGCTAAATATCGAGAAAAGATCTACTACTTTTCAAGTCCTGAAGCTAAAGAAAAATTTTTGGAGCATCCTCAGGAGTACGTGGCTCATACAGAACCATTAAAGGTGAAAACCATATTCTCATCCTTATGATTTCTCTGCTCCTGCATACTTTTTTAGGGACTTAGTACATCCATATTTTACTTAATAGTGAAGTCCCCTGTCTGGTATAATAATATAGTGAAAATATCTAAGTTTCAAGAAAAACTTTTTGGAATATAACCTAAAATAATTATCTCTTTTGATTTCTATAGTAATGCCTGTGTCAAACCAACACTTAGTATCTCTCTCATTAGCTGAAATGAAAAGACACAGCTAAATTTATTGCTTATAAATTTATTGTATTTATTTTATTCCTTAACTAGCTGTGCTGGTTAGTGTCTCTGAGCGGAGTGGTCTATTGACCCTAAGATGGGATTCAGGGGTTGGTGGCCTTTTAGTAGGTTGACATCATCTGAGGACATATGATTGCTCAGGTGAGACTGCTGTTGACCTAGTCCACACTCGGAGGCGTGATTATAGGGGCAAGTCCATGCCTGATTTTTTGATTCTCAAGAGCCAGGGCTGACACTGATTCAAAAGATTGCAAAAGAATGTTTCCTGAGGCATTGTCTTTGGTCAATTAACTGTTTTAAAACTCGTTCGAGTAGCTATAGAACGACCAATCTTTTTCTAAGTTTGTGGGAACATTTTTTTATCCTTACTTGTTGATCATCATTGAAACAGTTTTCTACCTTCTTTAAAAAATATTCATTACAGCCAGACATAAAAGAACAAATACTATATGATATGACTTATACAAGGTAACTAAAATAGTGGTTGCCAGGATCTGGGAGGAGGGGAGAATGGAAGTTTGTTGTTTAATGGATACAGAATTCTAGTTTGAGCTGATGAAAAAGTTATGGAGAGAGATAGTGGTGATGGTTGTATAACATTGCAAATGCACTTAATGTCACTGAATTGTACACTTAAAAATGGTTAAAATCTCTTCAAGTTTTTTCGTTATGTGTATTTTACCACAATTGCAATATTTTATTTATTTTTTAAACAAAGCACACACATAATGCACCAGCTTTAGACAGTCTGTATTTTAATTTTTTACTTTCTCGTCCTCTTGCACATGAGTATATATTCTTTCTAGTGTATGTAATATTTTGTAATCTTTTTTCATTAAACAATATCATAGAAAGTTGATGTATTTCTGCATAGATCTTACAAATGCTTGATCATTTTAACATATTGCATTAGTATAAGTAATCATTAGACTTTCTTACCATGCTAAAAAAAGGATTTTTCTATTCTATTTTAGTTAAAACTTAAAAAAAAAACTAAACTAATTTTATCAAATGTGGCACATGATAACAAGATGATCTTATGATTGTTGATGTTCTCTTGGGACTATCGCTGATGTAATGGATCATGTTCATTGATCTCCTAATGTCGAAACATCCTTGAGTTTGTGAAGTGACCATTATCTTAGGAGGAGTAGTTATTAGCTTTATTTTTTTTCCAAATTACTCAAAATTTCCTTTCTTTCACTTTCCCTTACCTCATCTCTCCTTACCTGCCCCCCATGGCAGGCTCCTCCATTAAGGATATGCCTTCTAGGCCCCCATGGCTCTGGCAAAACTATCTGTGGAAGACAATTGGCAGAAAAATTGGGCATTTTTCACATTCAGTTTGAAGAATTTCTTCAAGAAAAACTAATGCTCAAAACTGAAAAGAAAATTGGACCTGAATTTGAGGAAGATGCTGAGGAAGAACAACTTATAAAACAAGAACTTGAAGAGCTTGCAATTCAGGCTAATGTCACGATTGAGAAAGAAATTACAAAGAAGCTGGTAGTAATATTAATACTCTCTTTGCAGATAGTTGTGTTTACTGGTATTACTTTCAGAAAGTAGACTATAAGCAATATAAAACTCTGTATAATAAAGTTTGTAAGAAGGAGAAAAAAATTAACCCGTAAGAGTCATTTAAAAGTCATTCCCCCCATACCCCCATATGTTAAATACAGATCTTACTGCTCATCCAGAATATAAATTACTGTTTTACATGTCTCCAATAAAAAACAGAAAAGCTTTCCCTGATAAAACCGTTGTATAGAATTTATTTGAGACTATGCTACTTGATATGTCTGACCTAGACTATAAGGTTTTCTATTAATGTGGTCTCTGTTTTTTTTTTGTTTGTTTGTTTGTTTTTATTTTAATCACATAGCGTGAAAATCTGCCCCAGTGCCAATGGAGATCTCAAAATATTAATTTTTCATGATGCCTCGTGGGAAAGTTTGTATGTTTTAGGTAGTTTCTGTCTGGGATTGTAAAGAAAAAGTTCTTAATTCTAACTCACTTTTAACCATTTCAGATATAGCTAGACTCTTTTCTCAAATGATCCCCTGTAAATAGACCCAGGTACAGTTCGTATTTCAGATGACTGCCTGGCTAGCCTGTCTTTTAATCAGTATCTAGGCTGAATAATTATAAGACAGAGGACAAAAATAAGTTAAGCCTTACAAGTGTGTGATATGGATAGAACAAGGTTTTAGCAAAAAGTGATGAGGCAGATAGCCTGAGGCCTTGTATGAAAATAGTTTATGTTAATCACTAGTAACTCCTCTTAGCTATAGTAGATATAATTTAATATTTAAAACCATATTAAAAATTGGTATAAAAAAAAATGACCTGAGAAAAATGGGTCTT
>NW_011888882.1:5970530-5978692 GCF_000151845.1 Pteropus vampyrus
AAGACAGAGGACAAAAATAAGTTAAGCCTTACAAGTGTGTGATATGGATAGAACAAGGTTTTAGCAAAAAGTGATGAGGCAGATAGCCTGAGGCCCTGTATGAAAATAGGTTATGTTAATCACTAGTAACTCCTCTTAGCTATAGTAGATATAATTTAATATTTAAAACCATATTAAAAATTGGTTTCAAGAAAAGAACTCAAATTTTAAAAAGTTTACAAACAACGGTATAAAAAAAAATGACCTGAGAAAAATGGGTCTTATCTTAATCAATTATATAATATTGTTTATTACTATAGAGTTTCAAATTTTGTTTTGTTTTGTTTTCTGATTTTTGTTTTTAGCCTTCAGAAGTACAATTTACAGAAGAAGAAGAAGCAATCAGATTAAATATAATGGAAAACGAGCCATTGCCTCCAGAAATTCTTGAAGCAATTCTTTCTGAGTGGTGGTTTAAGGAACCAATACGGTATCTTAATTTATATAGAATTTTGCATTTATTGACTTTTTTTTTGCTATATTCTCAAAAGTTAAAAATGTAATCCAACATAAATTTAAGAATTTTCTCCATTTTTTAAAAATATAAACCAGTGATTCTATACATTAAAAACATCTGGGGAATTATTATTTTAAAATACTGATGCCAGGGACTCCTAACCAAAAAAAAAATGAATCAAATCTTTGTAGGAGTGTGAGGTTGGGACCCAGTCATCGGTATTTTCAAGAGCTTTCAAGGTGATTCTAATGTGTAGTTTCAGTTGACAACCCATGTTCTAAACCTATGCACACTAATGCCGGGCTGGACTCTTTTCATTGTCAACTTTTAATAATTACAGTTAAGACTACTTAATAGCTACCCATTTATCAAAAGCTAGAACCAAAACTGACCCCAGACAGGACTAATGTAAGAATCTCCAGATCACCAGAGTTTGAAACTTGACTTTGTTTTTCTAATCAAAATCTCTTGGCTTGGTATCCACCAGAAGAAAGTGAAATGATATTTATAGTACTAATAGCAAACTCTTATATAGAACTTAATATGTGCCAAGTACTGTTCTATATTTTATTCATATTAATTTACTCAATCTTTACTACTACCCTATGGGGTAGAAACTTTTGTTATCTCATTTCGGAGATAAGGAAACTATATCATAGAGAATTAAAGTAATTGGCCAGTCCCAGTGCTCCTCTGGACACTCTTTCACTTAGTCTCTGATCCAAATGAGTGGGATTATTAGTCATCAACTTTAATTTCCTATTCCCTAAATTAAATCAATAGTCGTAGTAAATGTAAGTAGGTTGCCTGCAACAACAGTGATCAGTTCTTTATCAGTTTAACTCTTGACATCACACCATACTTTAAAAAAAAAAAAAGCATATGAGTCGAAAAATTAAAAGTAAAAAGTGACAGTAAAAGCCTAAATAAAATAGCTGAATATTATGCAACCATTATAACGTATTATAATGAAGAATTTGTAATAGCATAAGAAATGTTATCATATAATGTTAAGTTAGAAAGGAAGATACAAAGTCATTTATAATATGATAGATGAATACATGAAGAACAAACTGGAAAGAAACAAAACGAAATGTCAGTAACCTCTGGAATATGAGATTATAGGCAATTCATGCTTTTCTGTATTTTCCACCTTTTTTATAGTGATATTTGTTGTTTTTATAATCAAAAAACTCAACACATTTTTTAAAAGGTTTTTGCACTAGTCCTGGAAAGATATGATATGGGCCTGAAGTAAAATGTAATGTTAGAAATGGAAATGTGGGTACAGAAGAGAGCATGCCAGGACTTAGCTATTATATTTGAGAACAAAAAGGGAATTGAGGGAATAGTCCAAACATCTCTGAAGTCTACCACTTGAATACTAGTGAGTTAGAATGAAGAGCAGTGTGGGAGGATAACAGTGAGTATGGTTTTTGACAGTGTGATGCATATATAATTCCTGAAGGGCGCTCACATGGAGAAACTAAGCAGCTTTTTGAGAATTCTGAGTCGAAGCTCAGAACAGAAGTTGGATGTAGAGGTAAAAATTTAGAAGTCATTAACAAAGAAGTGACAGCTGGAACAGTAGGAATGAAATTGTTCCTCACAGAAAAGACCATGTTGAAAATATCTCTGAAGAAAAGGATACATATTGTATGGTTAATGTATGGACATTTGCCCATTTAACAAGATAAAAAACATTTTTAAATGCCAATCAAGGCCAAAACTGTCAAATGTTCATGAAAGTCTGGTTCATATTAAGAAGAAAACATACGTTTAAATATAAATATGTAAACAAATCAAATTTCATATAAACCGGATAAACTCTCATTCAAAAGGAACCAATGTTGACTTTCTCAACCAAGGAAAGCCAAGTTCTCAAAGCCTGATCATTTTATAGGTACTCCATAATGAGAACGTGTTAACATTCTGGTTATTTTCATGATTCTTAAAGTTTCATCACCTGAACAAGTTTGATCGTCGTATTTGAATAGAATCATCTTATACATATGAGCCAGAATACATCCACTAATAATTGTCATTATTTATAAGGACACCCGGGGGAGTGGGTATGAATTGTTTCATGAAAGGAAGTATCAATAAAAGAAAAACTGCTAAAAGTTGGATTCCTACTGAAGGAGGGCTGACCAAACTCACCTTTATATAGAGAGTAACACTTTCATTAAGCTGGGCATTCCTCCCAGGCAGAGAACTTATTTTCTCTTAATTTTTCATCATTAAGACTATTTACAATTAAAGAAAACTTACCTATACTACAAATATAAGTATAAAGTATTATAATTTTAATTTAATTCAATACATTTGAGAGAAGACACATCATGTTTATGCACGTAGAAATATTAAATGAAATAAAAGATACTATAGTAAACTTTTAAAATTATTCATTGCACATCTTTTGTAAAGTTGAGATTTACCAATACTTTTTCATTTTTTATTTTATTTTATTTTATTTTATTTTATTTTATTTTATTTTATTTTAGCCAAGGCAACCCTTAGTTGACCTCACAGATTGCAAGGAACTTGTCAGCTTACAATTCCTTGTTTTTTATTTTTTACGCCTACAGTACCTTGTCTTCTTAGGTGGTCTCCCATCCAAGTACTAACCAGGCCCAACCCTGCTTAGCTTCCAAGATCAGATGGGATTGGGCTTGTTCAGGGTGGCATGACTGTAGACTTACCTTTTCATTTTTAAATCAATATTCATAATGTAATATTTTAAGCAAATAAAGTAAATTATGTAATTTCCACCAAGTTCCACAGGTTTTATATTAGATGGTTTCCCACGGTATCCCGAAGAGGTCCAGTTTCTGGGGGAACATGGATTTTTCCCAGATGCTGCTGTTTTTATACAAGTTGATGATCAAGATGTTTCTGATCGTCTCCTGCCTCCCCAAATTGAAAAGTGGAAACTGAAACAAAAGAAGAAGTTTGAAAGGAAAAAACTCATTAAAGAAATGAAAGCAAAAATCAAGGTATGTATCCAGTAAATAAGTATGAGAGTAAATTTGTTCAGCATATATTCAACTTATAAAGCAATCTTTACAAAAATGTATTTTCTGATTTTAATACCATAGTCAATATAAAAACACTTTTCTACAAATATTAAGAGTGTTTGTAATTAAAGAGTTAAGAATTATTTGAGGTGTATGTGATTATCAACATGTCAATTCTTCTCTCTCCAAGGCAAATAATAAAGGTAATGGTAGCACCAAAGACCAGACACAAGAGCATAGTGGAAGAGGCAGCAGGTTGAACGGGCCTTGAAACACAAAGAATTAAAAATTTCAGTGACTTTTTTAGTAGCTACTGGAATTACGACACCATCCATGAAGGCCACATAGGGCTATTAGTGAAACAGATTTAGATATTAGTTTAGAACATTTTTTCTAAAACTGTAATATGAATATTCCATAAAATGTTCAAAAGCGTCATAGGGAACCCAACAGTTCTACTGTCAGGAATCTATCTAACAGAATTGAAAATGTGTCCACAAAAAAACTTGTATATGAATGTTCATAACAATGTTATTCATAATAGACAAAAAGTAGAAACAATCCAATGCCCATTAGCTGATGAATGGATGAACTAAATATGGTGAATATGCAGACAGAACGTCTTCCTGGGTTCTGGCCCAAGATGGAGACATATGAGCCTCCTGAACTCACCTTGTCCCATGGATACACTGAATCTACAGCTACACACAAAGCAATTCTCTCTGAAGGAAACCCAGAAACTAGCTGAGTGAGTTGGTACCTTTTACTCCTACACATTGGGCAAACAAGAAAATACCTATATCACCCACATCAAAACAGCTGCTGCCTGAAGATCCAGCTTCTCATCACCCTGTGCTGACTGCATTCCCCCCTTTGGGACCCTGAGGGATCATAGCACACCTCAGCTACTAGGGGCCTCAAAGAACAAAGAAGATAGCTTGGACAATTACAAAGATTTGAGAGACAGCCAAGAACTCGGGCCAAGCTGATCTATACAAGTCCACTGTCTTATGACTGGGAGAGGTGTCTGTCTTATCTAATGTACAGAAACCAACACAGAGAGTCAAAGAAAATGAAGAAACAAACAAAAAAAATTGTTTTAAACAAAAGAATAAGATAAAACTCCAGAAACAGACCTTATTGAAATGGAGATAAGTGATTTACCTGATAAGGAGTTCAAATAATGGTCATAACATGCTCACAAGGTCAGGAGAACAGTGCATGAACAAAGTCAGAATTTAAACAGAGAAAATATAAGAAAGTACCAAACAGAAACCACAGAGTTGAAGAGTACAATAACTGAACTGAAAAATTCAATAGAGGAGTTCAAGAGCAGACTAGACACATAAATCAATGGAACAGAATAGAGAGCCCAGAAATAACCCCACACATATATTGTCAGTTAATTTACAACAAAAGAGCCAAGAATATGTAATGGGGAAAGGACAGTTTCTTCAATAACTAGTGTTGGGAAAATTGGGCAGCCACATTTACATGACATTGAAAAGATGTTCATGCAAAAGAATGAAACTGGATCCCTAACTTATACAATACACGAAAACAACCCAAAATGGATTAAAGACTTGAACATAAGAACCAAAACCATAAAAATTCTAGAAGAAAACATAGGAGGTAGGCTCCCTGACATTGATCTTGGCAATTATTTTTTATTTTTTTTCATTTTTTTGGATTTGACACCAAAAGCAAAAATCAACAAGTGGGAACTACATCAAACAAAAAAGCTTCTGCACAGAAAAGGAAACCATCAATGAAATAAAAAAGCAATCGACCAAGTGGAAGAAAATATTTTCAAATTAAATATCTCATTAAGGGGTTAAAATCCAAAATATACGAAGAACTCATACAACTCAATATATTGAAAAAATCCAATTAAAAATGGGTAGATGAACAGAATAAACATGTTTTCCAAAGAAGAAATATAAATGGCCAATAGGTACATGAAAAGGTGCTCAACATCACTATCATCAAGGATGATAATTAAACCAAATTAAAACCACAATGAGATATCACCTCACAGTTGTTAGAATAACTTTCGATGAAAGACAAGCAATAACAAGAGATGGCTAGACCTTGGTGAAAAGGGAACCCTTTGCACTATTGATGGGAATGTAAATTGGTGTAGCCACTGTGGAAAATAGTATGAAGGTTCCTCAAAAAAATTTTAAAATAGAACTATCATATGATTCACTAATGCCTCTTCTGGGTGTATAGCCAAAGGAAATGAAAACAGGATATTGAAGAGATGTCTGCACTCCTGCATTCATCACAGCATCATTAACAATAGCTAAAATATGGAAACACCCTAAGTATCTGTCAGTGGATGAATGAATGGATATAAAAAAGTTGTCATGTTTACATATAAAACGGAATATTATTCAACTGTGAGAAAGGGGAGAAGGAAGGAAATCCTGCCGTTTGCAACAACATGGATGGAACTTAATGGGCATTATGCTAAGTGAAATAAATCAGAAGAAGACAACTACTACATGGCATTATCCTACACGTGGAATCTAAATACAAAGTCAAACTCATGGAAACAGAGTAGAAAAGTGGTTGTCAGGCCCTGGGAGTTGCGGCGGGGAATAGAGAGAGGTTGGTAAAAGTGTATCAATTTTCAGCCAAAATGAAGGCAAGCTAAGCTCTCAGCCATCCAAGAACTATGGAAGTAAGGGAAGAGATTTGGACATATAACCAGCTTCACATTGTTCTTGATGACATTCTTCCTTTTTCTGCTGCCTGATCTTTCTGAAGATGAACCAAAGTGTCTGCCAGGCAAGAGGCTCTGTGAGCATGGCAATGGAAAGGAAAGAAAGAAAAAGGAATACCAAAGCACATTTGCATGTTACCTCACTGTGGGACTGGGCCCCTCTAGACCAGCTCATAGAACTCCGTAATGACAAAAATGTTGTGTATCTTCATTGTCCAGTAGAGTAGCTGCTAGCCACATATGTGGCTATTGAGGTTAGTGAAATGGGGTTAATGACGCAGAGAACTCAAATATTAAATTTTATTTAATTTTATTTAATTTTAATATAAATAGCCACAATATGGCTAGTAGCTACCACATTGGACAGAGCAGCTCTAAGGCAATAAAGCTCCATTCTAGACATCACATGCCCTGAGAATTTTAGGGATTTGGAAAAGGAAAGAACAGGTTTCAGGAGCTAGCACATAACCTTATTCACTCCTTCCGTTTCACATCCACAACTCCGCCCTGGTTCAGATCCTACTCAGATCGCTCCCAGCACTCCTGCAGTGACCCCCTAATCATCCTTCTTGGCTTCATCTCTGGACCCTCCAGGCCATCCTTCTGGCCACTCCAGAGTGATATTCCTAACATGCTGTTTTGATCAAGCCCCCCCTTTTAAGGTCCAAACTCCTTAGTCTGGCACTAAAAGCATCCGAATTCTGTTCCACACCCTCTTTATGACTTTGTTGGAACAAATGCAAACCCACCTCTGCAGCACCTAACGTACCATATGCTTGTCCATTCCCTTATCTGGAAGTTTCTTATACAATCCTCCACTAGCCATGTAACATTACATGAGTTAAACACTCTGACTTTGTTAACTCACCTATATAGTAGCATAATACGGTCAGCCTTGAAGATACTGTTTGAGCAGAAAATGAAAGAATATATATATTGCAGTGCTCAGAACAGTGATGGCATCTGACAGACATACAATTAGTTAAATTTCACTGACCACAACTTACTTGAGTGAAAGGATCAGAGGAAAACTAGACTCAAAATATGTATATGTGTTATTCTATGCACTTTGCAATTCCTCGTGGTATATACAGTTGTCTCTGTGTATGTTATGAAAACACAAAGGAGACTGTTCCCACAACTCTATAGTTAAAGCACCTATGATAAAGCTCTGATTTTTTAAAAAAATTAATAATAAGAGTTTTTGTAAGCCTCTCACCCTCTAAAGAGATACAGAACCTCTCTAGGGGCTCAAAAACTAAATGAATTTGATTCCATTCAGTTTTATAATTTTATCTACACATATTTCTTGAGTGTCAACAAAAACAAATTCTCTAAAATATATACTCACTAACAGCCAGATAAAAGCAGCAGGGTCCTGTTGGCCTAGACCTGAGTCCCCAGAACATGTCTTCAGGCATCATTCTAATCTCTCAGGATTTAAAGGGACTCCAATTTGAAGAGTCCTGAGCCAGTGAGCCCCAAAACTGAAGTGGGGCTGATCAGTTTTCATGTGAACCTTGGGGACATATCAAAGGATCCCATTAGATTTAGAGACCCCTAGAAAACCTGGAGGACCACCCATACACCATGCCTGTAGATGTATCCAGAGCATATATGCTTTCCTCACTTGTGTGTGTATCGTTTCATTTTATTAGGCTCTTTTATTTTAATAGTTTGATAAAAGGTAATTAAACATTTTCAACAGGTTGCCTCCAAGTTTTTCCCTATTCCTCCATATACAAAATCTACCTCTTTACCAAAAGCAAATAAGTAATAAATTTGAATAGGAATTCTAAAGTTTGTGGAAGAGTGACTGGCTCCAAGTGCTGTTTATCTCTCTGAAGGGAAATGGCTGATCAAGAGATCTGGAGGTACAAGGATGTAGTAACATAATCACATACCTTTTTGGAAAGCTCAC
>NW_011888882.1:5979327-5980960 GCF_000151845.1 Pteropus vampyrus
AAGATAGCCTAGGAGCTTGGGATTGAGGTTTAGACAGAGAGCCTGTGAAGCTGTGCTGAACTAAAATATAGATTATTTCAAGATAAAGAATGGAATGGGGAAGAGCCTGTGAACCCTCACAGTCATATACTGTGCAGGATGCTCGGTACAGCTCATCCCATCTGCTGATTCTTTTAAAAAGATAAACCTTGAAGATCATGGATTTTGTTTTGTTTAGGGGGATGACCTAGCTAACCCAAATGCTGCAGCCAAGCTTACTCAGGGTTGCAGGAGTTAAAGAGGAGGTGTCACTAGAACAGCTAGTTCTATAAAGGACCTGAGGCTCATATTTATACAGTTTACAAGTAACCCTTGTAACCAAAGCAAACGATAAGGTAGTCTCTGCCTTCTTCCATTTCCTTCTAGTTTAAGGTACCCTTGTAACATCTTTTCAAGGCTGACTCTTCTGTTATCTGTTTTCCATCTGTATAAAAATGTTCCACCCAACAAGGGGAAGGAGAAAAGAGGAATAACAGAAAATCGGGCTCTCTACACATGCGACCATGTACCCCATGGTGTGGATATGCTGGATTTATGTATAGAAGACTCCTGATACAATGCAACTGTAACTATGGGTCAAAATATTGCAAAAGGGAGACCGGAACCTTTTGGTTTTTTTTTTTTTTTTTTTTGTCCAGAGTATTTACTACCAAAAGTTGATCTAAAACCATTAGACTGAGAAAGTTACCATCTAAGGAACAACCACCCTCCTCTTTGCTATTTGCCTTGATCTTCATTCAGTCAGTCAGTCAGTCAGTCAGTGAGCCCATCAGCAAACCATAATTGACCACTTACTACACATGCCTGACACTGTCTCAGACACTGGAGAATCAGCCATGAGAAAAATTGACAGAAGTCTCCGACCTCATGTTAATGCTCATTCCCTGAACAAACATGTTCTGCAATTCTACTCTCTTCAAGAAGTCATGCTAATGTTTAGAATAAAAGAGACAGACATCCTAACGTGGGATCAACCATAGTTAACTACCTTTAGCCCTTGGGAATCCCTAGTGGTCCCCTTAAGGATCACCTCAGATGTCTCAGGAACATATTACCAAAGGAGTCCAAACTTTGAGGTCAAGTTGACCTAAACTGATATAATCTCTCAAGTTCTTGCTCATAGATGGCTACCCAGTGCCTAACAGTGCTGATACATAGTAGGCACTCAACTTAGAGTTGTTCTGCTGCTGTTGTATAACATTAAGCAAGTTACTTAACCTTTGTGAGGTTTTTTTCATTGTAAAATAGGAAAAATTTAAAATATCTGCTTTCGTCTACAGCCATGCCACCCTGAACATGCCCGATCTCATCTGATCTCGGAAGCTAAGGAGGGTCAGGCCTGGTTCGTACTTAGAAGACCGGGTGCTGTAGGCAAAAAAAAACAAAAACAAAACTACTTTCCTTAGTTAATAATACTTATATTTCCCTTCTTTACTATTGTTTAGTTAAATCTTCTTTTAAGATAATTAGTTTTTAGGATAAATTTTAAATGTTCTTAATTTATAACTTTGCCATTTGTTAACATTAGAATGGGGGCTTTTTTATTTTTCATTCAAAGATTCAATATTCTATCTTATAAATTAAGTAGATTTTT
>NW_011888882.1:5982020-6055833 GCF_000151845.1 Pteropus vampyrus
ATTTATTTTTCTCTCATTTCCTCCCTAATTGTAAGCATTCTGACTATAATGTCCACCACTCTCCTGGCATAATGTTCCATCTAGATGTAGCCTTCTCCCTGCCTCCCCCTACTGAGAGTTATGACAGCTTACCCCAAATCTAGTCCTAATTCTCTTGAGACCATGAATTTTATTTGCTTTCTGTTTGTCTTTTCTCATTCCCCTCTCTAGCCTTCTTTATGATGATTTCAATATATTTTAGAAATCCATTTTAATTATCCCTTGGCTTTTTAGATATACTTCCATGCATTATTTTTTAGTGGTTGCTCTCAAATTACACATACATCCTTAGCTTTTCAAACTCTACTTAGAGTCAGTTATTATTCCATGTAATATTATAGAAACATCGTGACTGTTTAAGTCCATTTACCCTCACCCCGACTCTGCCAGCATCCTTTATGTTCTAGTTGTCATGTATTTTACAACCAAATACATTATAAACTCCACAAGAAAAAAAATTATAGTTTTTGTTTTAAAGAGTCACATGTATTTTAAATACATTAAGAGAAAAGTAAATCCTCTTTTATATTTATCCAAATATTGACTATTTCTGGTGTTCTTCATTCATTCCTCTGGTATGATGGGATTCAGAGGTATAGGAAGTATGTGGTTACCTGAATTGCTTTCCTATATTGTTTTTCTCTGGCTCCTTTAAAGATTTTTTTCCCTGTATTTTTGCTTTTCAATTTTACATGTTATTTTCTTCATATTTCTCTAGTTTGTTTCACGAAGCTTCTTTAATCAGTAAATTTATGTCTTTCATTAAATTTGGGAAAACCTTGAACGTAATTTCTTCAGATATTTTTTCTGACTCATTTGCTCTCTGTCTTCTTCCAAAAACCAATTACACGTAGGTCAAATATTTCACTATTATTCTACATGTCTCTGGAGGTGTCAATTTTTTCTATTTTTTCTCTCTTTAAGTTGGATAGTTTCTATTGATCTGCCTTCAAATTCAGATTTTTCCCTCTGTCATCTCCATTCTACCATTAAGCCCACCCAATATTTATTTCAAATATTATAATTTTTAGTTCTAAAACTTTTGTTTGTTTGTTTTAAATATTTTTTATTTCCTCCTGGAATTTCCTATCTTTTATTATAAGTGCATTTTACTTTTCCTCATTAATCACAACGGTAATAACTGCTTTAAAGTTTTTGTTTGGTAACTCTAACAGATGGATTGGGAATTTGATAATTATCTTTCTTTATGAGAGTGGATCACATCTCATGATCCTACTTTTGGATTATATCCCAGAATTATTAATATTATGTTGTGAAGATTCTGGATTCTGTTACATGCCTCCCGAGAGGGCTGATGTTTTTGTGTTAGCAGGTAATTAACTTGATAAGACTAAACCTGCAAACTCCATCATGCCTGCAATGGGTGGCAGTTCAGCTTATACTGTTCTCAAACAGTACGTATATACATGGTTCAGAGAGTAGACAGAGATTCAGGCAATCTTTACAAATGGAATTTGGTGTTTCTTTCTCTGGCTCTCTCAACGCTGGAGTTTACTCTCACTCTCTAGTACCCTGGTTGTGGCTCCTTCCCCTGGTTGCTCCAGCTGGAAAGACAGCAAGCTTTCTACCAGAAGTTTAGTCACTCTTTGCCACCACCATACTAATGGAAGCTGCCCTCTGAACAAATGCAAAAAATCAGAGAACTCACCCTAAGCCAATTGCTTTCTCCAAATTTTCAAAATCTGCCTTTGTTCACTCTTCTAGAGCCCTTCGAGTAAGCAAGAGAGAGAGAGAGTGTGTGTGTGTGTGTGTGTGTGTGTGTGTGTGTGTGTGTGTGTGTGTTTCATTAATGGTTTATGGTTATGGTTATTATTAGAGGCTAAATGAACTTATTCCTTCATACTGGAGGCACATCTCTGAAGCCATGAATTTTAGAACATGCATCTCCACATAAGGACCAAAAGATGCTAGATGTCAGGGGGAAAGAAAGCACTGTTCCAAAAGATCAAATTTCCATTTACAGAAAAACAAAATCTTTTTTTCCCTAAGAATAATTAACTTGTGGTTTTCTTAAATGGTCTGCTGTGAAGATTTTTAAGATGTTAATCTTAAAATTTTTCAACATTTTAAGGTAATAACTAGCAAAGCAATGTGGTAAGAGCAAGAAATAGCATACATGTTGAAAAATAAGAAAACTCATTATTTTAATATACTTTATCTAGAAAGTCTGAGAGGTAAATGACCAAAAAAAAAAAAATCATTTAAGATTCCTGCCACCAGTTTCTCACGGAACAGTGACATTTGCCCCATGAAAAAAAAATGGTAAATAATTGCTAAAGTAGTTAAATAATCTGCTTAGAAGATGCTAGGTGCCAAAGGATGCTGATTGGTGCCCTTCATTATTTGGGGCAAGATCCAGCCTGCCTACCTCTTCTCATCTTCACATTTTAAATGAAAGAATAATACAACCTACTCTACTCAGATACCCAGAGCTTGCAGTTGTTCTGAATTAGTCAACTTGGTCCTTCATTCATAAAAATGAAAGGACAAACAAGAATTACCATACACTTGAAGAAAATTATCAGCACAAAGCAGAACCAAGATGAACAAATAAAACAATTGACTCAAACAAATAAACAATACAGGAATCATTAAACATTTAAAAAATTCCAGTTTCCCTTAGAAATTCAAGAACTTTTATCCATGAAACAAAAACAGGCTGCTGTGAAAAACCAGAGAACAAAAATGAAACTGATAGAAAGTTGCAGCCCCTCTGTCACTATCTGTGGCCGTAGTGAATAAGGGTTACATAGTTAAATATAGTAGGTTCCGTTTATTGGATTTCTATTTTCAAAATCAATCAAATGCTGTTTGCTTTCAATTTTTAGAATCACTTTCTACACGAAGCACTAAATACTTGTCTAGAGTAACAAGACAGATATGTAATAGTATTGGAGACAAAAATCTAGGAACTAAAGACAGGGAAAAGTGGAACAAAGAGTAAGGACATCCTCTGGAATTGTGGGGAATCAAAACACACATCTAAAAATGGTAACTCAATAAATAGAGATTTGGAGTTAATATTTAATGGTATAGGCACTCAAAGCAGAATTAAGAATTAAAAATATGACTAAAACTGGGGAATAGGCAAAAGAGGAAGAGAAGAGAAATGATGTAAGTTTGGTAAATTTCTCATCATCACTAGCAGGAAAGAGACATCGAACATCACAGGAGTCAGAAGTGGCTGCCTTTTACTGTTAATTTTGTTACTTCCTAAACCGGTTTCTATAGAACAACAACAAAACCCTCACATTTAAAAAAATATATAAGAATGGCTAAATAAAAATAATGAAATACATGTCATGATACGGAAATAAATTTAAATATATTGCTAAATTATCTTTAAAACATGCTGTAGAAAATTTAAAAATCTCATTTATATTTTAAAATAAAATCATCTGTGTGTATAAACATCTAAAAGAATCCTAATCAAATTGTTAACTAAATCGTTTCCATATGGGACACTAGAAAAGAGATGAGAATGTGAAGAGAGACTTTTTAACCTATATAATACTGTATAATTTTATCTTCATAGTAAAACTGAATTCCTTTTAAAACTTATGTAGTTTAATTTTTTTAAGTTAAGAAACAAGTTGAAAGAGCCACTAAGTAGAGCCAGAAAGGTGAACACAAGTTCATCCGGAACTAAGATGTCCCCATTTGTAATGTGAACTCATTTTACCATACTTTCAGTGATCCTTAGAAAATCTCAGGATAAAAAATTGTCAAAATATAACAAAAAGAAAAAAGGATTAAGAGGACCAAATGGTTTCACAATTCAAATAAAATAGAACCAGAACTGAGAAACACTATCTCATTGCCAAGCTCCTTTTGTAGAGAGGAGTCTAGGCACAAAGCAAGAATGGGGCCTTATCTTCTTGTCTTCCTCCCTGCAGCTTCAAGTTCACATCCCAGCTCCAGAAACTTTTTAAAGGAATCAGGCTCTAATCAGTTCGATTAGAAAAACTCGAGCTAATCAGAAGATTGCAGGCAAGAGATAATGAGATAGATAGAGCCAGAAGAGAGAAAGAGCAATTGGTTATATACTGGTTTTATAAACTATGTAAATGTCTAACCAATGTACTGTATACTTGAAACTAATAATAAAATAAAATTTTTAAAAAAGAGATCATGAGAAAGCACACAGTGGAGTGGGACTGGAAAAGAGGGGGTTTCGAGCATTGTTTCAGATGACAGTCCTTAGAAACTGGATGTGCAGAGATGGAGAGCGAGGAGTCAAGAGAATTTTCAGGTTTCCAGCTGGAAAGTAGTGCTCTGAGATAAGGAATACTTCAGGGAGAAGAATGTGGAGGCAGTGCACTAGGATCAATATTATAGGGTTCAGTTTTATGCCAACTGAACTACGTAACACTTAAAGCCTATACAATACCACTTAGTATCAATATCCTGTCACAGTCTTTAATAATCATTTTTGTATCATTCTTGTTTCCTCAGATAGGCTATAACCTCCCAGAGGGCCTATACTGTTCTATTCATACAGTGTTTTATATAAAGTAACAATAATAACTATAATAGCAATAATAGCTATCATTTGCATGCTTACTATGTGCCAGACACTTTTTAAAGGGATTTACATATATTAACTTAATTAATATTCCCAACAACCTTGTGAGGTAGGTAGTTTTATTATTCCTATGTTACAGTTGAAGAAATAGATCCTGCCTAAGCTAACACAGCTAATGAGTGCTTTATACTCTTTGAGTTGAATTAAATATTTTTACTGAAGACCATCAAAAACATGTCACATTCTGACAACCATAGACATAAATAGCCTTTAATAGCTTATTTATTTATTTATATATGGGATCACTATGGTGTCGGAGTCTGAAGGTATTAAATTTCTGGGTGCCTGATATTTAAAATTTTATTATGTTACTAGATGAGTGTTGCCATACCATACCAACTAAAATTCAGTTATTAAAAAATATTCCAGATGATTAGTTAGCAGTGTCATTTGTTACCTATTTTATACGTAAAGTGAAAGGGAATATTTTCTCCCTTAGGTTGTTAGAGAAGATGAAGAAATTAGTGAAGAAGAACCTGAAGAAGATGACGATGATATTGACAACATCCTTGAAGATGAATTTCCAAAAGATGAGGAAGTGATGAGCGAGGAAGAAGAAGAACAGGAAGTTGATGCACTTGAACGCTTGAGAGGTGAACTGGGAGACAAATTTGAAGCAGATATAAGTAATTTACAAATAATACAGGTTATTACTTTTCTTTCATTTTTCTTAATTTGAAAAGTGACATTTGAGAATGAAACAAAAGAAATTTGGTTTATGCCTTGGTTTCTTTTTAACATTTCAAAAGAAATGTGTATTTTAGGGCTATATTCCCTTTTGTCAGCACCGCTTACAATTATGAAAACAAGTTACTAAATCAAGGGCAGCTTGGAAGCCGCATAGCGCCAAAGATTTTAGCTGCCAACATGCAGTCACTAGGAAACTGAAAAATATTTGTGCTCTAGACTGATGTAGTCAGTCACCAGCAATGTCTATATGCTGTGTCTGAATACTACCAGCCTTCTTCCCACTAAAAATATTTGGTTTTATGATTTTTCCCCTCAGGAAGAATTTGAGAAGTGTTTAATACCAGTAATTTTCATTAATGGAGCTCGGAAACTTCACATTGTACAATATATGTTGAATAAGAAACTGAAACCACTGGTGGAGAATCGTGCAAGCATTTTTGAGAAATGTTATCCAATATCATTACACCTTGCCCAGAAAATGCTCAGCTTTACCTATAAATATATAAGCACGTTTGGCTACTGGGACCCTGTAAAGGTAATGTCAGAAAGTGTAGCTGAAAGCCATGTTCTTTCTTTTATTTCTTTTTTCTTTAACTTTGTAGCAGAAGCAGACAGTAGTGAAAATATTTTTAAGCTAAACATCTAGAGAGCCAAGCTCTGATAACAATTTGCTATCTGATTTTAGGCAAGTCATGTAACCTCTTTGATTCTGTTTCTTCACCTGTAAGATGGAAGAATAATGCCACCAGGCCACTATGATCAAATGTAAGAGTATAAAGCCCTCCGGAAAGTGTGAGACATCATACAAAATGTGCCATTAATATTACTTATTTCTAAGTACTGTATTTTGATGCAATGTAGATCAACAGATTTAATCCTATTGGAATTCAATAACTTCAAATGTGGGATGGTTTTCAACAAATGTGCCAGCCACTGTTCTAGTCCCTGAGAATAAAGTAGTGAACAAAAGTAGTGAACAAAACAGGCAAGGTTTCTTCTGTCATGGAGCTTATATTCTAGTTGGGTTAGGGAGGGAGGATAGGCAATAAATAAGTAAACAAAGAGGTTCTCGTCAGATAGTATTAAGCACTATAAAGACAATAAAAGAATGTCATGTAGTAGTGATCTGCCCACTTGACCAGCATACCTTCTTACTTCCATCAGTGATGTAGCACAATGGAGAAGAGCATTCCCTCTGGAGCCAGACTGTCTGAATTCGGAACCACCACTTACTAGCCGAGTTACCCTGAATGAATTACTTAACCTCTCAGAGCCATTCCCATTTGCGCAATGGGAGTAAGAATAGTCCCTACCTTACAATACTGTTACAGTGATTAAATGAGTTAATTACTGTAAAGTGCTTGTAACAGTGATTGATTTTTTTATAAGTACTCAATTAATATGAGTTATTGCTGTTAGTAATATGTATTACTATTATTGGTCACTGATTATTAGAGGACAGATCCAAAATGAAGCCATGTGCATGTTACTTGAAACCTCCTTCTTGACACAATCCATTTCAGTTCTACTTAATTATGCTATCTTATTTACCTTAACCATAGGATCTCAGTAGATCCTTGATGTATCCTCAAATATCATGCTAAAATATAATAACACAAAGTTCCCTCCATAGAGAATTGGATAGAGTTAAGCATGTATTAGAATAACCTGGAAAGCTTGTGAAAAATAATCATGCCCTAAGCTCTCTGAGATGGTCAAGAGAGGGAAAGAAGCAGGCAAAGTCAGAACCCTATAATTAGGATTGTACAGAAATACCTTGTGGAGAAATGAGCACATGGTTATAGGAAGGGTTTAAGCATATAAGGAATCATTTTTTCAGGGCTGTTGGGAATCTTTCTGGTGCCTGACAATTTGATATTTCTGATTTCATAACACTATAGGTATTCTGACGTACAGAGGAGAAAGGATACATGCTAGATATTTGGGGCAACAACAGAAACTACTGTAAGGAATTTGAAGTGGAATAATTAAACTTCCAGCTTTCTTTTATTACCAAGCATAAAACAGAGCAGACATTGGCACCCTATCCCTGAATTTCTTCTTATCCTTAGCATTTACTCCCAGCCATGAACGCCACTCCAGCCTAAGAATGATGATGTTGACAATACCATTGAATGGTGATAACAGTCCTGGTGTAGCTCTGGGGGAGGAGTAATATTACCATACTGTTTCACATCTACTCTTTCGTATCCAGGGATGGCTGATGCTTGCCCATCTTATGCTATAAAAAAAGATATTCAAACCTAGCATCAGTTAATTACCCAGTTCTCATCATCACCAATGCAATGATGTGGGACCACTCCTTCCACTCCATTCCTCCCCTACATTTTAGGCTGCCTCTTAGGTGTATTTTTCCCTTTTGTGGCTGCTGTTGATGTTTATATGAGTGGGATTTTGTCTGTATAAAAATGTGGAAGAGAAGCCAATGGGATTTGTCCTACCAGTATATCCTAAAAAAATAACCCAGGACCCCACCTGTCTACTCCAGCTACCGTAATAGAATACCACAAACTGGGTGGCTTAAACAATAGAAATTTATTTTGTCACAATTCCGGAGGCTGCAAGTCCAAGACCGAGGTCAGTGGGACGGTTTTCTGGTGAGGCCTCTCTTGCTAGCTTATAGACAACCACTTCTCAGTGTGTCCTCACATGGCCTTTCCACTGTGCTCATGCACACCTGATGTCTCTTCCTTTTCTTATAAGGACACCAGTCCTCTTGGATTAGGGCTCCACTCTTCTAACTCATTTAACCTTAATTACCTCCTTAAAGACCTATCTCCAAATACAGTCACTCACAGTGTTAGGGTTTTAACCTATGAATTTTGAGGAGCACATTTCCATCCATAACACCACCTTAGGAATAGACCTGTTTGTAAAAATAAATTGTCCCATGAATATGTTCAAACAACTTTATATTCTTTGGCAAAAATATTCAGTATACACTAAAGACATTAGAAAGGAAATAGAGTCTATGGCCATACCACCCTGAACCATACCCGATCTCGTCTGATCTCCGGAGCTAAGCAGGGTCGGGCCTGGTTAGTACTTGGATGTGAGAAAGGAACTAGAAAAACTATAATTGTCAAAAACTAAAAGTCATTTTAAAAAGATATCATTAATTGCATGTGGGTATAAAATAATTTGTTCTTTTTACACAGTTTTTTAATAACAGTATTTGATTATAATTTTCTTATCTATAAGAAAAATTTTCTTATTTTACAAATTGTTGTTTTTCAAATGTGTTTTGGGGAAATGCTATATAAAGTAAAGGTAACTTACAAATTCAATTGTATATGTATTGCAGTTAAGCGAAGGAGAGATAACCAAGCCAATTGAAAATTCGGAGAATGCAGTTTATCCTGTAATACATCGTCAGTATATTTATTTTTTGTCTAGTAAGCAAACTAAAGAAAAATTTATGAAGAACCCAATCAAATATATCCGCCAACCCAAACCTAAGCCCACTGTGCCCATTAGGATTGCAATTGTGGGTCCTCCAAGATCTGGGAAAACTACAGGTAAGTGTATGTTTGCCTTTGTTACCTATAAGCATAAATGAATCTCCTGAAAAGTAGCTTCTCTAGGAAACCAACTACCAAAACTGACTTAAAAAGAGATAGAAAACCTAAAAAGGCCAATAACCATTGAAGAGTAGACATTCAAAAATACAGCCTCACTCCAAAGCAGCCCAGGACAATTAGTTGTAGAGGAAAATTATAGCAAACTTTCAAAGGGTTAAAAGTTCAGGAGTTACTTCCTGTGTTTTTATAAGTTTTCAGAGCAAGGGAAAAGACAGTAAGCTTCTGAATTTATTTTTGTTTTTTTTTATTAATGAATATAATCCATGTAATTCAAAAGGTATAAAGAATACCAGTTCATTTTTAAATTAGCATAACCCTGATATCAAAACCTGACAAAGAGAATACAAGAAATTATAAACTAATATTACTTACATACACAGATAAATTAGCATAAAATTATTTTTAAAGATTTTATAAATATAATCTACTGTATTAATAAAGAGTAAAATTCCATTATCTTAATTATTGCTGAAAAGGCATTTGGTAAATATATTCCTGTAATGTTTGAATTTTATATAACTTTAGAGTGTGTGTGGTTTTTTATAAAGGCAAATAGTCCAACAATAGATTGGTGTAGTATTTCAAGATGACATGAAAACATGAACAGTGTTTGGTTGCAATGAGATTAGAAAAGAAAGGACAGATGCAGGAGATATTTTAAAGGAAAACAACAGGACTTAATGACTAAATAGAAAATGGAGGGAAGAGATGGGGAGTCAAGATTAATCTGTCACCAGGAACAATAAAGGGGAGTTTTGTATTTCACCTCTTTAGATGAAAAGTTTGTTTCACCCATTTAAACTTCTTAATATGACAACTCTGTAATAGTCGTATTCTAAATGTTCACAAAGATAATGATATTTCCCAAAGCAAAGCAGAAAGAACATTGACATTCAAAATAAGATCCCACAACCACAGCAAAAAGTGAAAATGAGAGAAGACAAGATGATCCGATTTCTCATTTCTTTATTGAAAGAGAGGTTAATTTGCTTAATTATTTTTAGAACTTTAAAAAAGTAGATCTGACTCCAGGATTTGTGGCAAAGTCGAGATTAAGGGTTCTGCTGCTCTCACAGGGGCTTCCCTTCTGAGTGGCCCTGACTATGGTCAGTTAATTCGCATTCCCATGGGATTGGACACGCTCTCTTTCTCAATGTTCTCTACACACTGCCGTCTCCAGACAGCGGTGAGGCAGGGTATGTAGACCCCAACACAGCACACCCACATTTAATACTAGTTACTGCAAGCCATTGCTTGGTCTCATTTAAGAGAAGCAGAGGCCAATATGAGTCCTCTTTCTACCAATGGCAGCATCTACATGATCTTGAATTCCATTGAATTGGGCTTCAGTTCTCTGATCTAAAAAATTGGCATTACAATATTCATTCTACCCATCTGACAGAATAGTTGAAAATATCAAATAAAATCACAGAAGAAAAATTGTCTCACAAAGTTGTAAATTACTATTAAAATGTCAGATATGCCATTATTATTCTTAAAAAAAATTGTTTCCTAGAGGATTAACTGAGTTATTTTGGACATAGTACCAAATACTAATAGTACACATCAGATGCCTTGGATAGCTCTCAAAAATTTTGCTACTTCATGCCGAAGGAAGAGAAAATTTAAATGTTGGTTCAGTTATGAAAAAAAAAAACCTCACAGAGTTGGCTCATTACCCAGACCCATCAACCACTTACCTGAAGTACTAATAATGATTGACCTTTTGACAATATTCAGTAAAATGTAGCAATTTTAACTTCAAAATTTCTTTGAGAAATATGAAGATGAGTTTCCTACTGATATCAATTAACCAGAATCTGAAACTAAGGTTAACTGATGAATTTTTGAAATGGAGTAAGTTTAAAGTTTTAATGTTTTTCAGTTGCCCACAAATTTTCAAGTGAATATGGCTTAAAGCGTTTGTCAATAGGAGAAGCTTTGCGTTACATATTAACTAACCAACCAAACACCGAGCTGGCACTTATGCTAAACTGGCATCTTCATAAAGGAATGGTAGCACCTGACGAACTGGCTATTAAAGCCTTAGAAATATCTCTGATGGAAAGTATATGTAATACTGCAGGGTAAGTGGGTACTGGGGGGTGGTGGGAGGGTTAACTCTTCTAAGCAATTACTCACTGGAATTCAAAAGACTTATCTTTAAAAAAAAAAAGGTTTAAAGCTCTTGTAAAGGGTATGATATGCTTCTCAAACTTTGGGCACCTATGTGGTTACATACTTTAATTTTCTGTCAAGCTAAAACTTGGCTTGAACACTCGTGTGCCAGAAAAGCAAGGAGGCCACGTCACTCCCTGCAGCAACCCCTGAGTTGTCCAGAAGTCTCCAGCCTTACAGAGTCCACCAAGGAGGCTGGTGTGACTTTCACAGCCCAGGAGAGCTTCTCACTGCCTCATGGAGTGATGGAATGGCTCTTCCCTGGCCCCCAGATGGTAGTGGTCCAGTGCAGATATTCTCTCACTGGCCCATCTCACTGCAGAGGTAGCAGTGCCCCAACCTTAATGCCACATCTATACAGGAGAGCTCTGTGCTTGAGCTCTCTCTTTAATTTACACTCCTCTACTCAACCATTGCTCCTCTGGCACAGCCACTGGTCACACCTAGTAGTAAAATCCAGTGAAACTTAAGAGTCTGTTCTAAAGCCTAGGTCACTGACCTAGAATCCCCATGATTTACTCAAGGTTGTTTTGTATTAGGAGCCTTCTTGTTCTTCCCTGCTACTGGGAATACCAGGACAGTGACTGCCCATTCACTGTCTGGTTAAAAAAAACAGCAGCAGCACCCCCATACATTCTCTATAGGTTTGCCTGTCTGTTAACTTCCAGTCCTCTAGGCCATGGAACTTAGAACTAGTTAGTGCCTAGAGACTTGGCTGAAAGGCATCCTGTGACGTACCCTAGATTAGGCCTTCTTGATGACCATCAGCCAGTATGTCCAGCTCGTTCCCACCTCAGAATGAGTTTCCCGACTTTAGGGGCCACTCTCCTCAGAATTTGCAGACAGCTTTTATTCCTCCTCTCAGTTTGATAGTTAACACTCTTCTTATCTCAGAGTGTTGGACTAACTTAAATTCTCCATTATTCCTGCTCAGAGGCATGATGGGTCCTGATGGAATGATTCTCTTCCAGATAGCATAGGGCTTTTCTCACCAGCTTCCCATTTCTCCTTCCACATCCCAGTCTCCTCAGTTAAATAACACAATATTCAAGTCGTTATGCGTGTTCTCTCTCGAATCTTGCCAAAACCTGGCTCTCTGATGCTAAATGTACAAATTCAGAGCTGTGTCCATATATACGCTGCCCTTCTCTTGGATCTTGGACTGACTGAAATTAAAAATGTAGAGATAAAGAGGACAAAGCACAAAGAAGATAAATCAAGTTATGTAAGGAAGAGCATGGGGCTTCTCCAAAAGAAACAGATTAGTTCTAGAAGACAGAAAGGAAGGTAGGAGAGGAAAGAAATGTGGCATTTTTATTTCCCTGTCTCTCCTTCTGTTTTTATTTCCCTGTCTCTCCTTAGTGTTGTCATCGATGGGTACCCAGTAACTGGGTATCAGATGAGTCTCCTGGAAGCCAGGTCGATCATCCCCATGGCCATCTTCGAGTTGGATGTGCCTTCCAAGGAAATTTTCAGAAGATTGCTTCTGGAAAAAAAAAAGGAACAAAGGTAATGAATGTGATGAAAACAATAATAAAGGAATGAACTTTAATCATCCAGAAAAAAAGTATGTTTTAAACAGCTTTTGCAATTCCTCTTCTGTTTCTCTATTAGCTTGCCTTATCCATTACACAACAGCACACAGATTATAGCTGTCAAGAACTCAAAGTACCATAAAAATATTGTTGAGATTAAGCAATATTATCAAGAACAACATCAGAACTGGTATGTGATTGATGGATTTCACAGCAAATGGTGGGTGTGGAATGAAGTCAGTAAGCACATTCAAATGGTGAATGAATATGTGCAGATATACCTGGAAAAAATAAAAGCAGGTAAGAAAACATTTACCTGTTAAAAGAGAATAAAATATAAATTTAAAGTCTACTCATGCCTGGCTCATTCAATGTGAACATTTTCCCCACAATTTAATCAGTATATTAAATATAGAGTACTATCCAATTGTGGGTGGGTATGTTTGTTCTAATAAATGACTGCTGCTGCTCAAGCTATCGTTTATTGAGTGCCTTTGTGAACCTAGCACATAAAAATAATGCATGGTCTCTCACTAGAAGAGTTTATAGTGTTTGGAATGCCACGTAAGAAGCTGGTTTCAAGAATGGTAGTTAGATGAGGGCAGTGGTCTGTGGAATGGCACTTGGCAAAATTTTGTTTCAGAATCTAGAATTAAATTTTACTATTTACATTCATAATGATATAATATAAATGTTGAGTCTATAAAAAATTAAACGAGCACAAAATGTCCTTTAATCCATGTTTGGAATCCATGAAAGAAAATGTTTGATTATATACTCCTATAAGTTTTTTGATTTTTCTCCAAAAATACACACAATAGAAGAAAAGTTATCTACATCTGATATCTCTAAAAGGAGTGATGGCTTCAAAGAATTTATCTGTAGGGGTCTCACAGACATCTGTTTAATGACTTTGTTAAACTTTGGAAACTATAGGGGAGCTATAATAAGGTATGAGAGAGCAATGTGGCTAAGAGAATCTTGAATAAGGAAAAATGCAGTGAGGATTCTGATAATGATTGCATCATTGAATCTTGTCTTATTTCATTATTTGAGCATAAGCGGTATCTCTGGTTCCTGTTTGTCTGCAGATTGGGAATTTGTTTTCACCTGAGTAGTATAAGGCATGAAGATAAGAATGCAAAAGAAGAATTGAATTTTTAGAAACCTACTCCCAATAAGTTTTAGATAGTATCATCACAGTAGTGAAACATTCCACAGCAGACTTTGAAAGCAAAAATTGTGCCTCATTTATTTTTCTGTTACCATATTTCACCCTCCCTACCTTAGATTGGGTTCCCTAGAAAAAGGCACAAGATGAAAAGTTGTGTGCAGAAGCTTCATCAGGAAGTAATCTCAGTAGAGTTGCCAGATTTAGAAAATAAAAAATACAGGATGCCCAGTTAAATTTGAATTTCAGATAAACAACAAATAATTTTTTCGTCTAAGTATGTCCAAAATATTGCATGGGGGCATCCTGTATTTTATCTGACAACCCTAATCAGGAGATAGCCCTGTGAGGAAGTGAGGACAGTAGAATTGGGAAAAGGAAGAAACTAACCTACTGTGTAGTAGAAATGGATTTTCAGTTTTTCCCAAATTGGGGAGAGAGACCAAGCTTTATATCCTCCTGTTGCCCTGTCATTGACCATAAGTCACTCTAGGAGAGTGTATAACCTGTGACAGAGGGGCAATTTCCAGTGCAACTCTGAGACCCCAACACCAGTGTTCATTCCCAGCAGCTGGAGGACGGGTACGTGCACCCTGAAGGGGAATCTGGATGGGGCACCATGGTATCCACTGCGTTACTCCACGTATACCTGCCTCTCTGCCTTGTATTGGAGAGAAAACTCCTAAACTTGTCCATTGAAGGAACTTGGGCTCTTTCTTTTTAAAATACTCTTTAGGATAAACCTAATTACTTTTGGATAAATGTTTTTTCCCTTCTCTTGGGTGGCTTCTGGGTACAGGGGAGATTTTTGTCAGTAACATCATGTCAGCAAACTATTTTCACTTCCCAAAATCTATCCATAGAAAAATTAAAAATATGTAGCAGATTTATATGTGTATGAGTGGGTATGTATATATGCACATACATATATGTGTGTATAGCTATATATTGTTTATAACATACATAGAGTCAATTTGTAACAGCTAAGAATTAAAAACAACCAAATTATTCATCAACAGATAGGTGGCTAAGTAAGCTATATGTATATTTATACAATGGAATACTGTGCATCAATTAAAAATAATTAGGTAAATCGTATGGAAAGATGACAAAGACCATAACTAACTGATAAAAAAAGTTACAGAATGTTTACAGTATAGTGGCATAAGCATACTATATGCAAAAAACACGGGTACATGCAAATGTCTAGAGAAAATCTGAAAAGGATACAAACGCTACAGTGATTACCTCTCAGGAGGAATTGCGAAGATAGAGGTGTGAAGGGAAACTAACTTTTTACTTTAGTGTTTGGAATTTTAAATGTGTATGCATTTATGGAGTGCTTGTGTAATTGAAGTTATTTTAATTTTTTAAATTACGCTTTCTATGAAAACATAGAATAAGAGTTAATCTGTTATTAATAGGAAAAGCTGCCTGCATTGACAAGTTATGCATCACACCTCAAGAACTGAACTCTCGCCTGGGCGAATTCGGACAGTTCTGTCCTGTCAGCCTGGCAGAATCCTACGAATTAGTTGATTGCTCTGTGACTGAATCCTTGGAATTTGCAGCAGAGTTCAGAGGGCACTATTATAAAATGAGTTCTCAGGAAAAACTGAATGTAAGTCTGTTCCTAACTCCAAATATTTACTAAGGAAAGAAAATGCCTAACTCAGAATTCATCAAATAAGAGGGGGTGGGTGCAGCTGGGAACACCCAGGAACTGGGGACCAGAAGCCCCATTATTGGAACCTGTGTCTCTGGGATCAATAAGGAAACTCAGTGGCCAGTCCTGAGACTGCATTCCATGACATATTTTGTCACAAAGCAGAAGTTCAGGGTCAGTGATAGGCCCTCAACCTGAGGCTGCTTAACAGGTAGGGAGACCCAGTGGTGAGCCCCACCAATGGAGGGGATGCTGAGCATCAGGGCTCAGCCCACAGGAGGACATCCAGGGGATTCAGCTTTAAGGATGCAGAAGGGAAGTCGAAGTCAGTAGAAATGAAGTAATGTTTCGTGTGCTTTAAAATTTTTTTCTATCACTAGAATTCCCAGTATACTTTATAGTTCTATTTAATGGAAAAGAGTATAGATTTGCTCTGATATTATAATGGCCATAATTTGATGATATAAAAAGATTGGTGGTGATAAACTAATCAGATGCCTCTGAACATTTCTTTTCCTCTGAAGAATTAGAATTTTTTTGAGCACTTTATTAAGGAGACATGTATTTCTTCCTGCTTATTTAAATGATAATCGAAGAAGTTTAAAACCAGAAGTGAGGTTAGAGATCAAAAATTTGGTCTGCCTTCTCCATTTTACAGTGATAACTGAAACTAGAGAAGTAAGCTAATCTGCCAAAAGGCACCTGACTAATTAATTATACTTCAGGACAGGAAGACAAGTGGGCAGGTGACTGTGTCCTCTCCAGTGCCTGGCACATAGTAGGAGCTCAAAAAATATTTTTTTGTATGAATGAGGTGAGTGAGTGGGTGAATGAATGAGAGAGATTAGGAGAGACCTTAAATGAAATCACTTGGGAGTACTACATAAGGGACTTCCAGCCAGAGAAGGAGTTGTTGTGGTGCTGAAAGCTGCTCTCAAACCTTGCTACTGAAAATGAAAAGAGTAGCTGGAGAGCCTCGGTGGGTTTTTGATTGGCATGGTATCCTTTTTTAAATAGTCATCACTATAATCCCTTTTTCACAGAAATTTTTGGAGAACCCAGAATTATACGTACCTCCATTGGCACCTCATCCACTCCCATCTGCCGACATGATTCCCAAAAGGCTGACTCTGTCAGAGCTGAAGAAACGATTCCCTAAGTGTGCTGAGCTCCAGGGCTACTGTCCAGTGACCTACCAGGATGGAAAGCAAAGGCAAGTCCTCACCCTCATGGAAGTACAGGATGGTGTCTCTACTCGGAATAAGTGATTCATATAACAATCTTAACATTTTGGCCAAAAGGTCACTATTGTTTAACTGGAAAATATCCTGTTTCGTCCTCGAGTTGCATAGAGAGAAAAAGAAAACATTTTGACATTTTATTTATACAGCATTTTAATTATAAAAAAGAATTTTTTTTTTTTGTCTTTCAGATATGAAGCCCTAGTACCTGGTAACATTAAATATGCCTTAGAATATCGTGATCGTATATATATTTGTGAGAGTAGTGAAAAACTCCAGAAATTTTTGAGGTGAGACCACTCATTAAGTCACAAATATTTCTTGAATATCTTCTATGTTCAATGTACCATGCTGGGATATATATGTGTACGTCTACATACATATGTATACATATACATATACACACACATATATGCATACACATGTATATATATATACACACATATGTGATGGTGAACAAGGATTGGTCCCTGCTGTCCCAAAGCCTGAAGCTCTGAGGTAAAATAGACTTGAAATACCTAAAAAACAAACAAAGAAACACAGAATGTGATGGGGTTTAGGGTGGGGAAATGACAGGAGTTCTGAGGAAGTGTAGTCCAAAAGTCTAACTGGATTGTCTGTTGGGCTAAGACATGAATGAGGAGGGAGAATTGGCTAGATGAAGGGGAAAAGGGACAGGTTCAAAGCAGAGGGACCTACAAACAAACCTGGCCCAGGCAATCTCTGAAGTGCAAGAAATTCAGCATGGCTAGGTGTGATATGGAGAGGGAAAGGAGCAGGAGGTGAGACTGGAGGTAATGAGCAGCGCCAGAGTGTGGAAGGTCAAGTAAAATCACCCTAAATCATTTGGACTTGATCCAAAGGGCAGTATGAATACATTGACTTGTTTTTGAGTATTATAATCAAATTTGCTTTGGAGAGAGACCATCATTGGTGTTGATAATGGATTAGAGGCAGGAATACCTACCAGTTATGAGGTTATTGGAGTAATCCTGTCCAAAATAATACAGCACATTTGAGGTCACTTTTGAAGAACAGTGTGAGAAAAGCAGCAGCCTTAGGACTAGCCCTGAAAAACACCAACAAATGAAAATCAGGAGAAAGGCTTGCAAGGGAGAATGAAAAGGAAGAACCCACAGAGAGGTGAAAGGAGACCCAGGAGAGGGAGGCTTCAGGAGGTGAAGGGAGAGAATTTCTGGAAAGTGTGGTCAAGAGGTTTAAGTGCTGCTTAGACATCAAGCAAGACATGATTTGAAAACTGTGTCAGATTTAGGTTATAACAAGTCATTGGTGATCTTGGCAAGAATGGCTTCAGCTGAGTGAGGCGAGTGGAAGCCAATTACAGAGTGCCAAGGAGTAGATGCAAGGTGATGAAATTAAGACCTTGCCTGTAGTCCACAGGTTACAATCACAGATGTTTATAGCATCAAGAAGGTGAAGGACATGAGAGACGCAGGTTGGATGAGAAACAACAGGAAGTGGTGGGGATTGCTGCAAACTGGACCACGCATGCCCCAGCAAAAGGGGAACAGCAGTTCCTCTACTACTGCCAGACATTCTTGTTTTATACAAGAAGTTGGAAACCAATTTTTTTTTAACTTTTCTAATTTTTTTACATTTGTGACTGATTAAAAATTTTTTAAAAGTACTGTGTGAACCAAGTCACATCTGCAGATGGAATTTGTGCAGTAGTCTGTGATCTCTAGTGAAGCTCATTGTTTGAAGAAGTTTAACTGTAAAAAGAGAAGACTTTAGTTGCTGGAAGAGATATATAAGGTTGAAGGAGTGAAAGTGATTTTTCTTCTTTTTTTTTTTTTTCCAATGGGGGAAGAAGTACGAACGTGTTTAAAGCAGATGCATGGGAATTATCCCGAGCATGGGAAGGAAATGCCAGAGGTGAGAGGAAGGGAGAAATCGCTATAGTAAGATACCTGGAGAGAGGGTGGAGTGGGGATCCAAAGCATGGGCCGAGACCAATCTCAGACGGGAGGTAAGCTCTGCCATGAAAAGAGAAGATTGTATATGCGCCTTTGCTGGTGATAAGTCGCTGAGAAAGTTCCATTTTGATGTCTTCTCTTGCATAGCATGGCATCTGTGTAGAGAGTTATTTGAGAAAGTTAGAAGTCTGAGGAGAATAAAGAAAATGTTATATAGTTGCAGTGAAAACTAAGAAAATTGAGAATAGGTGAGCAGGGATAGGGATCCAAGAGAAGATGGTGGTCATGAATTTCTAGGAGACCGTGTCTTTCCACTTGTATCATTTTCTGCAGTGGAGAAAAACAGGTAATGGACTTTATCTTCTAGTTGTCTCTTGTATATCTGCATCCCTGTATACACACAATGAGTATATTTGTGTACATCCATCTAATGAGCTTTGTGTTCTTAGGTTGCCATTGAAATATTGGAATCAGAAACTTCCACACAAACTTCCCCCGTTAAAGGAACCGATATTCCTTACTAGTCTTCCTTTGCCTGGATATCTGGAACAGGTTCAGTTACATGATTTTCTCTCTCTCTCTCTCTCTATATATATATATTAGGAGACTACAACAATTTCTTCTTTAACAATAATTTTATTTTGATAATGATGAAATTCAAGGCAGAGTTTTCTGATTTTAAGCTGCAAATCCACTTTTAGCCTATTTTGCTTATGAGTGATTGGAAAAATAAGATGTGCGGAAAGCCCCTGCTTTTCCAAATACCTGCACTAAAGTGAAGAGAATGTAAACTGTCATAAAATTATTTACATTTGACTTGTAATTTGGTTCTTATTTTGAATTTCAGTGTCTGTAAAATATTTTTTTAATTGGAAATGTACAGATTCGGTCTTTGAGAGGTTTATTCCCTAGTTAAAAGAGCTGAATTATGGTGTCACTACAACTGAACCACCAAACTCATATTTTGCCCCAAATCCCAATGAAGCTATCTACTGCAGTCACATTTTATATATCTAAAAATAACTCTTTTTAAATGTGTTAAAACTTATTAGTAGTCAACCACTATTTTTAATTTTATAAAATAATGTCCAGGGTACAATTTCATACCTTTCTCATAAATTCTTAATCACTTTGTTTTTTTCAACTTACCAAGATGTTTGGCCTTTAGTCTGGTTTAATATCAAAATGTAAGATGAGGTTCACCCAGAAAGGAGTATTCTTGTAAAGGCCAAGTTTTATCAAGAGGGCCTCACACCTTTTTTGCCTGCTCAGGGCTCCAAATCTTGACTGCAGTGATAACTGTGGTCCCTGGAAGTCCTTGTCAGATAGTAGGAGGCAATCTGCCCAGTTATGAGCAATGGAAGAAGAGACAGGCAACACAAATCCAATGTCCCCTTCT
Source organism: Pteropus vampyrus (assembly GCF_000151845.1). NCBI lineage: Eukaryota > Metazoa > Chordata > Mammalia > Chiroptera > Pteropodidae > Pteropus > Pteropus vampyrus. Next base: position 6,002,085 of record NW_011888882.1, read on the forward strand.
TTCTTTTTTAAGTTTTTGCGGTATGTCAAATATATAAAAACAGAATTGTGTAATGAAGCCCAAGTATCCATCACCTAGCTGGCACTAAGCCAATTGATAATTTTCATTTTTCCTAATCAAATGTATTGTATTTTGTCTTTCTTTCCTGTTGGCCAAGTGGTCATCTAACCATCTTTATAAGCCTCATTCTCAGCTCCAGGAGGCTATTTGAGACAAAGACTAGCCTCTTTATCTATTTGCCACTAACAAAAGAAATCAAACTCAAATATTCATGTGATTGTTCCCCACCCACAGGGTATCGCAACTTCTCTAATTAAAGCAATGAATGCAGCAGGATGCTTAAAGCCCAAATTTCCCTTCTTAAGTATAAAGAGATCTGCACTACTCTATGTAGCTTTTCATCTAAAAGGTATGTCTTTTTGATAATATACTACTCAGAAATAATTTAACATTAATTGTAGTATAATTAATATGTGATAAACAGGATTGTTGAGCTGGGTTGGTCTTTTGAATGGTATGGGGGGGCGTGCAAAACTGAATTTCTAGTTTTTAAAGCACTACTCTGAGTAATAAAGTCAGCTTTCTATAAACCATGCCATAAAGGAAGGTGAAAAGGCAATTATGATCTAAAATAGAATAACCCCCAAACTTTATTTGGGATTGGATATATTCTCAGCTCAATCACACACATAGTTCTCTTTCTCTGTCATTTAATGATTCACTAACCTAACAGAAAACATTCATAGTTCTATAAAATTTTCTACAGCCTTTAATCCCAAAGGTTCTGAATACACAAGAAAAAAGTATAAGAAGAAGATGGAGCAGTTTATGGAGAGATGTGAACTCATCACATACCTGGGTGCCAAGATGACCAGAAAATACAAGGAACCTCAGTTTAGAGCCATTGACTTTGATCATAAATTACAGACCTTTCTCTCTCTTAGAAATATAGACCCAGTTAATGAATAGTTTGCTTAGGTAACTACAACCAGAATCTCAAGAGTTATCTAAGAGGCATGGAAGGAAATAGATTGAAACTCTGGCCTTCTCTGATATATTTTTCCCTCCTGAATTACGTATCATGGCTGCCAGACCTCAAATAGACTCAAAGCTCTGTCATGCAGGAAGGAGTGTTCTTCTGTAAGCATGTTTTAATATAATTGTAATGTTTATTGCTCTTTGTCTAAACTTCGGTGTTTCAGCAAAATGGTTATTCCATTTAGAATTCCATTTAGAATATTTAGTTAACTTGTTTTACTTAATAAATCTATTGTTCATTTTCCTTTTTAACATTTTTAGTAGAAAAGTCAGTCTCTAGTAAAGAAAATTACTCAGTAAATGTTAGAAAGCTTCAAGAAGCAAAATTAACATTGATATAAATAAAATAGAAATATCAGTTACACTTTCAAAATAAGGAATTGTTTATAAACTTCATGAACATAAGTCGCTTTATCATTTTCCCAACAAAATAAATGGATTTTGAGATAACTAAATTGTAGCCTCTTTTCTTTTCCTTCAGTATTCAAGGAAATGTGTTTTACATATTATTTTATAATTAGAAATCACCTGGAGCTTTGAGAAAAATGAAATCTGGAGTCTTATATGACTTTTTCAAGATGTATATGCTAGAAGAAAAGTTACTAAATTGAATTTGAGTGAGATTTTTAAAATAAGATTATCAATTTTTCAGCAGCAGCAGCAGCAGTATAAGAAATCTAGAATGTGAAGTAGCAAGATTGACTCTTTAAAAAATAAAATATACAACCCATGTAACCTTAGGTAAATATAAATTTCTCTGAGCCTTTGTGTCTTAATCTCTAAAAGGAGTGATTTAGCTCTTTTTTCCAGCTTTATTAAGGTATAATTGACAAATAAAATTATATGTACTTAAAGTAGATAACATGATGATTTTGATTTAGGTATACATTGTGAGATATTTACCACAATTAAGTTAACACATCCATCACCTCACATAGTTACCTTGTGTGTATAGGTCTGTGCATATGTGTGTGTGTGTGTGTGTGTGTGTGGTGTGGTGTGTAGTGAGAATGCTTCAGAACCACTATGTTAGGAAATTTCAAGTATATAGTACAATATTATTAACTATAATCACCATGCTGTACATTAGATCCTCAGAATTTATTCACCTTATAACTGAAAGTTTGTACCATTTGATGAATATCTCCCCATTTTTTCACACACATACACCCCCAGCCCCTAGCAACCACCATTCTACTCTCTGCATTCTACTCTATTCTACTTGACCTTATTATTATTTTTGATTCCACATGCAAGTTGTTGGGAAGGAAGAAACTTTACCTTCAAGGTTCTTTTGACTGGTTTAATGAATCTACATGAGATGGATTAACAAGAGAAAATAGCCAAATTTAATTACATATCTGTGTATGGGAACCCCACATACATAAGAGAGTCAGAGACCCCACATACATGAGAGGTTTAGAGATAGAGAGTTAAAATGAGGTATATATGGCATTTTGAGCTAAGAATGAGGGGCTTCAGAGGAGAAGAAGGTCATTCATAGGATGATAAAAAAAAAAAACAGACAATCTGAATAGGCCTAGTTCTATGAAGAAATTGAATCAATAAATAGTAACTTTCCAAAATAGGAAGCATTGGGTCCAGATGGGAAGAAATTTTATTGGTTCTCTACAGTCTCTTTCAGAAGATAGATGCAAAGAGAACACTTCTTAATTCATTCTATGAGGCCAGCATTATCCTAATATTTCAAAAAGATATTACAAAAAAACTACAGACCAATATTTATTTCTCATGAACACAGATGCAAAAATCTTCAACAAAAATATTAGCAAGTTGAATCCCACAAGTATTAAAAGAATTATACACCAAACCAAGTGGGATTTATCCAAGGTATGAAAGTCTTGTTCAACATTCAAAAATCAATTAATGTAATCCATCACATAAACAGGTTAAAGAAGAAAAATCACAGTCATATCAATAGATGTAGAAAAAGCATCTGACAAAATCCAACACCTATTTATGTTAAAAACGCTCAGTGAACTAGGAAAAAGGATAATTTCTTCAGCTTGATAAAGAACATTTATAAAAACTTACAGCTTATATCATATCTAATGGTGAGAAACTAGAAATATTCCACTAAGATCAGATAATAAAACAAGGATGTTCCCTCTCACTGCTGTCTTTTAACATGATACTGGAAGCCTTAGCTAATGCAATAAGACAATAAAGGGAAATAAAAGTATAGTATACTGACTGGGAAAGACTCAAACTGTCTTTGTTTGCAGATGACATGACTGTCTATTGTAGAAAATCCAAAAAAAAATCAACAAAAACTCTCCTGGAATTAATAATTGATTATAGCAGAATTGCAGGATACAAAGTTAATATACAAAAGTCAATTGCTTTCATACATGCCAACAATGAACAAGTATAATTTGAAATTAAAAGAACAATACCAGCTATGTTAGCACACAAATAAAATAAATACTTAGAGATAAATCTTAATAGAATATGTCCAATATCTATGTGAGGAAAAATACAAAACGAATGAATGAAATTGAAGAACTAAATAAATGGAAAGATATTCTACGTTCATGGATAGGAAGATTCAATATTGTCAGTTCTTCCCAACTTGATCTATATATTCAATGCAATCTCAATCAAAATCCCATAAGCTATTTTGTAGATATACACAAACTGATTCTAAAGTTTATTCAGAGGGGCAAAAGACCCAGAATAGCCAACACAATGTTGAAGGAAAAGGACAAAGTCAGAAAATGGACACTACTTGATTTCAAGACCTACTATAAACCTACTGTATTGAATTGGTAAAAGAAGAGACCCCAGAAATATACTCACATAAATATAGTCAAATGATCTTTAACAAAGGGGCAAATGTAATACAATGGAGCGAATCTTTTCACCAAATGACGCTGGAACAACTGGACATCCACATGCAAAATGATGAATCTAGACACAGACCTTATACCCTTCACAAAAGTTAACTCGAAATGGATCAAAGATCAAAATGTAAAGTGCAACATCATAAAACTCCTGGAAGATAACATAGGAGAAAACCTAGCTGACTTTCAATATGGCAATGATTTTTTAGATACCACACCAAAGACATGATCCATGAAATAAATAATTGATACGCTGGACTTTGTTAAAATGAAAAACTTCTGCTCTACAAAAGACACAGTCAAGATAAAGAGAAAATAAACCACAGACTGGGAGAAAATACTTGCAAAAGACATATCTGATAAAGGACTATTATTCAAAATATACAAAGAATTCTTAAAATTCAAATAACCCACTCAAAAATAGGCAAAACACCTGAACAGAGACACTTCACTAAAGAAGATAGGCAGATGGAAAGTAAACATATGAAAAAATACTCCACATAATATATCCTTAGCGAAATGCAAATTAAAACAACAACGAGATATCACCTCATACCTATTAGAATGGCCAAAATCCAAAACACCAGAATCACCAAATGCTGGTAAGGATGTGGAAAAACTGGAACTCTGATTCATTGCTGGTTGGAATGCAAAATAGTACAGTTGCTTTGAAAGATACTTTGACAGTTTCTTATAAAGTAAACATCTTCTTACCAGATGATCCATCAATAATACTCCTTGGTAATTACCCAAATGAGTTGAAAACGTATGTCCACACAAAAACCTGCACAAAGATACTTATAGCAGCTCTACTCATAATTGCCAAAACTTGGAAGCAACCAAGATGTCTTTCATTAGGTGAATGGATAATTAAACTATGGTACATCCAGACAATAAAGTATTATACATCACTACAAAGAAATGAACTATCAAGCCACAAAAAGACATGGAGGAACCTTAAATGCTTATTACTAAGTAAAAGAAGCCAATGTGAAAAGGCTACATACTGTATTCCAACTATATGACATTCTGAGAAAAACAAAACTAGAGAGAGAGTAAAAAGATTAGTGGTTTCCAAGGGGTAGCAGGGAAAGAGGGATAAATAGGTAGAGCACAGAGAATTTTTAGGGCAATGAAAGTATTCTGCATGATACTATAATGGTGACTACATCATTACACATTTGTCCGAATCCATAGCATATATGACACCAAGACCTAATGTAAACTATGGATTTGGGGTGATAATGATGTGTCAGTGTAGATTCATCAATTGAAATAAATGTATCTCTCTGATGCTGAAAGTTGGCAGTGGGGGAGGCTGTGCATGCGTGGGGCAAGAGGTATGTGGGAACTCTCCGTACTTCTGCTTAATTTTGCTGTAAATGTAATATTTTAAGTGGAAAAATAGGTAAGTTTTGAAAATACTCCACTGAAGACTCTGGCTTCCCAGTTGCTATTGAGAAGTCAGCCATAAATGTAACTGGCTTTCTTTTAGAGGTAATTAATATTTTCTTTCTACATTCTTTTAAGATCTCTTTATCTTTAATGTTCTGCAGTTTGACTACAATATATCCAGCTATGGATTTCTTTTGTTTATCCTTCTTGGAATTTGTTATGCTTCCCAAATCTGTAGATTTTTGTTTTGTACCAATTCTGGAAAATTCTCATCATTACCTTTAAATAGTTTTTTCTGTCTCATTCTTACTAGTCTTTGCATCTGAAATTTTAATTACGTTATATGATAGATCATTTTCATTCCATTTTTCCTATCTCTCAACATTCCTTCCACGCTTTCCATCTCTTTATTTCAGACTAGCTTTCTGGGCAATTTCTTCAGATTTATCTTTTAAATCATAAATTCTCTCTTCAACTATTTAACCTATCTGTGGAGTTTTTGTATATGGTTATGTATAAAATTTACTACAATGTTATCCCTTGATTTTTAAATTTCACTGATTACATTTTAATTTCCAGAAGGATTTTGTGGGGAATGGTTCTTTTTAAAATTCTGATGCGTCACAAATTTTCAGGGGAGACTTTTACCTCTCACGTGGAGCCAAGGCCGAGAAAGATACGGTTTCTCATTATCTCCCTTTGACAGCAGGCAGATTTTTTTTTTCCCTAAACTACCCTTTCATGGAGATTGTAGCCCTTCCAAGGAACTTGACTTCTGTGGGAGGATCTGTATTTCTACTCCCTGCTTTGCACACACCAAAGGCTTTGTCTACTGATCCCAGTTTACCCATTAAAACTTAAGCCTTGAGGTCTCAGTTTCATAGAATGCCTCTAGGATTCCATGGCTCAAAGATTAGCTTACTAGTGTGAGTTTAATTCTTTTTTTTTTTTTTTTGGCATCTTGGATTTCCTTTAATTTCCTGTAAATTCAGGTATGCATTTTCTGTTATCATATCTATCTTGCAGTGAAAAGTTTTTTCATATTTCTAACTTCCCATATTGTCAGAATCAGGCATCCTTTCCGATGAGGGTTGTCAGATAAAACACAAGATGCTCAGTTGAATTTAAATTTCAGATAATCACATCAATTTTTTAAAATATAAGAATGTCCCGTGATATATTATTCATTGTATATCTGAAATTCAAATTTTACCGGATGTCCTGTGTTTTTATTTGCAAAATCTGGCCACCTTTCCTCCAAATCCATCTCTTGCCATTCTCCCCCTCGTTCACTGTGCTCCAGCCACACAGGTTTCTGTCCCTCAAAAAATACTAAGTTCATTTCCAGTCTCAGAGCCTTTATACTTTCTTTCCCCTTGCCTGGAACATTCTTATTCCAGATCTTCACACAGCTGGTTCCATAGCATTTAGCTCTCAGCTCAAATGTAACCCTATCTTGATTTCACTTTCCCTGTCAGTCTCCATCATCACTCCCTATAGAACTTAATACTTTATGAAATTATATTATTTACTTGTATATTTGTGCTTTCTCCCCAGAAAGGACAAGAATGTAAGCTTCATAAAGGCAAGGACCTTGTTAGTTGCTATATTCCTGGCACTTGACAGTGCCTGGTACTTAGGAGGCACTAAATAAATATTGTTGGATGAATGATTGGCACCCCAAACTCTTCTCTGCAAGATTTAAAATTATGAAGATGTATCAAAGGTAAACTAGCTGGCCTTGACCAAAAACAACAACAAACATTTCAAGAAAAGTCAACATGGTTCCTAAACAAAAATGCCTTGCAGAGAGGGCTAGTTGCTGCTGCAAGTGGATGATGCAGAAAATCCTCCAGGCCCAACCTCCCCTCCCCGCCCCCCTCCGCCCCCGCAGAGCTTGTCCTCAAGTGAGCAATGGCTGAAAGAGAAAGTGGGAGTACCTGGATTAACTCAACACTGAGTCTCTTCACCTGTCAGACTGAGGCTCTGTGGAGGACCTGTGTTTTTACTGCAATTCTCGTGTCAGTGAGACACCACGGGGCAGGCAACTCCTCAGGCTGACTTCTCTTTCTGCTGGTGTGTAGAACTTGGGCAGAACCCCCTCATTTCACTTGGACCCCCACAAATCCTGGGGCTTAGAGGTAATTCAAGAAAAAGGGTAGAGGCTAATTTTAACAAAAACTAGTAAAATTTTAAATGAGCCAGGCTGGTAATTATAGCTCCAGTTTTTATTTGAAAATCTTGGAGGCAATAAATGGTACGTTGGGGATCTGGAAGTGTGTATTGGGGGTATAAATTATAAGCAATTAGGTGTTGGTGAAGCATAAATTGAGAGAGTTTTATAAATGCTCAAACAGTCGGAGAGAGAAATAGGAAGGGACTGGATTTGGGCTGGGCTCTTAGGCCATATCAAAAAGCTTGGTCTTTATCAGGAGGGCACATGGGAGCCACTAAAGATTCTAAGCAGAGGAGTGACACCAGTCTCTGGATATGATTTGTACTTAGAGAGATCTCCCATATTCCTGCGTAGTGGAGGGAACAACACTGCAACTAAGACTAGTTAGAAATCCGTAATAGTCTATTGAAGAAAGATGATGAAAATATGAAGAATAATAATTGTAATCATAACAGAGAGGAATTAAGACAGGCACTTACTAACCTCATTACATACTTATTCTTGTTTACCCGACAGCAACCCAACCTAGTTGGCTCTAGTTTTAACATCTCCATTTTACAGGTAAGGTAAGCAAAGCTGAGAGGATAACTTGCCCAAGATCACCCAGTACCCAGATCTGTCTGACTAGAGAGCTGTCTTCACTTTCTGGGACTAAGGCATTTGAAGTGAGGAGGAAAGGAGAAGGCAGATGTGAAAAACATTTAGGAGGCAAATTATTATTATTGATAGCATCAGATGACGATGATGTAGAAGGAACCGGAGGAGAATGTGAAAGATTTCTTTTTTTCGTCACACATTCGAGACCTTAACGGGAGCTTCGGCGTCCGGGGTGATAGGATATAAAACTTTCACAATTGCAGAGTGACAAGGCCCTTCTCGTCCGCCTCACCCAATTTCCTGCAAACTCTAGACCTGCCGGGGCTTTCCTGGCGGCGGCGCGCGGAACCTCCGGCTCCGCCCCGCCGCTCCCCGCCCCGCCGCCGGGGGTGGCTCCGCGGGCCACGTGGTCCGGCGTCCCCGCGCAGGCGACTTCTAACGCCGGTGCTTCCGGGTTGGCAGCTGCTGTGGCTGCGGCGGCCGGATACCTGAAGCTGGGCGGTGCAGGAACCCCGGGGGTAGGCCCGGCGCAGCTGGAGAGCAGGGAGGGCCCGGCGCGGATGCGCCCGCCAGGCCGCTGGGTAGGCGGGCCGCGATCCGGACCTCGTCGGCCGTCGCAAGAGGTAGGTTCTCTCCGGACCCGTCTTCCGTGCGTGCGGGACCCGCGGCTGTGTCGACCCCCACCCCAGCCCGAGGAGCCCGGGCCGGGAGGTGCGGGCCTCCCCCGCGCCCTGCTCCCAGCTCAGCGGGCCCCGGGCATCGTCAACCCGTCACTGCGCGCTGTGCGCTCTCCAGTGCCAGCTTTGGGCGATCCACGCTGCTCTGCCACAGCTGAGGCCCCTGGCGTCTTACGTTATTATTACTTAATTGCATCTACCCCCAAATTCACACATGTGCATTTTCTTCGCCTTTTTCATATTTGTTTTCACACAACAAAATGGCTAATAATGTGTGAAATCGAGCCACTAATTTTTATTCTGATATTTGTGCAACTATGGAAAGTTAGTGCTGGGAAGGGCTTTAGAGATGGTCGATCCCAATTCTTTAATTTTATAGAGGAGAAAATCGACCCTGAGAGGTAACGTGAACGTTGGAAATTCACCCAGCTAGGTAATGGTACAACAGGAATGAGAACCCAAAGCTAAATTTTAAATAGACATTTTAAAGTTGTAAGTGATACATTTCAACTAATAATGTGAAGTGATTAGTAGGTTCACTTGGGCTGGGAATAATCTTGATAGATGATGCTTCTTCCTTTTCATACATTTTCTTATTTTAGGCTTAATCCTTCTTGGCTTCTGAAGAAAATGGCAGAAATATCATCAGAGCCTTCTGGGCAGCTTGTTGTACACTCAGACACTCACAGTGACACTGTCCTGGCAAGTTTCGAAGATCAGAGAAAGAAAGGCTTTCTCTGTGACATTACTTTAATCGTGGAAAATGTGCATTTCCGGGCCCACAAAGCCTTACTGGCTGCCAGTAGCGAATACTTCTCCATGATGTTTGCGGAAGAGGGGGAGATCGGCCAGTCCATTTATATGCTGGAAGGCATGGTAGCCGACACATTTGGTATCCTGCTGGAATTTATCTACACGGGTTGTCTGCAGGCCAGTGAGAAAAGTACGGAACAAATCCTGGCTACTGCTCAGTTTTTAAAAGTCTATGACTTAGTAAAGGCTTACACAGACTTTCAAAATAACCATAGCTCCCCAAAGCCAACGACTTTGAACACAGCTGGTGCACCAGTGGTTGTTATTTCTAATAAGAAAAATGATCCTCCAAAGCGGAAACGGGGAAGACCAAGAAAAGTCAACAGTTTGCAGGAGGGGAAATCAGAACTGGCTACAGAGGATGAAATACAGCTGAGAGTGAACAATTCCGTTCAGAACAGACAAAACTTTGTGATTAAAGAGGGAGACAATGGGGTACTGAATGAACAGATTTCAGCAAAAGAAATAGAAGAATCTGAGCCCGCTTGTGAGCCAGGTAGAGGGGAGGAAATGCCTGCTGAAAAAGATGAGAACTGTGATCCTAAGACTCAGGATGAGCAGGACCACCAGACTCGGTACAGCAAGCGGAGGATTCAAAGATCCATCAAACTTAAAGATTACAAACTTGTTGGGGATGAAGATGAACAGAGTTCCTCCAAGAGGGTCTGTGGAAGGAGAAAGCGCCCCATTGGCCCTGAGGCCCGTTGTAAAGACTGTGGCAAAGTCTTCAAGTACAATCACTTTTTAGCAATCCACCAGAGGAGCCACACGGGTAATTATGCTTTCACAGCTTATTGGAATGTGCTTTGCAGTACTAATGATAATAATTTTAATTTATTGTGCAACTTCTAGGTGATGGGCATTGTAGTAAAGCCTTTATAAATGTAATTGCATTTTATTTTCACAACAGTCCCTTGGGATAATATCCCTATTGCACAGACAAAGAGACCAAGTCCTAGAAAGCTTAAGTAACTTGCCTCCATCATCCATTTAGTGACAGCTGAACTGAGAGAGCCTGATTCCAGAACTCCTTATTTAGAGTTGTTGGTTCAAGGCTATACTGTCCAGATACCGATCTCTAACCAAATTTATTCTGCTTTCTGACTCTTGAACATTCCTCATCTTGACCATAGCTATGCTTTTGCTCAGGTCTGCCTAGACCTGAGCTTTCTTAATCAGCTGTCAGGCTGTAAATGCCTTCTTTTTAGTCCCTCTAGCCCAACTTTGGCCAAGAGACCTTTTATGATGATGGAAATATCACCGTCAGTTACAGTGTTGTCCATTTTGGTGACCACTAGCCACATGTGGATTTTGAGCACTTGACATGTGGTGAGTGACTGAGGAACTGAATTTTTAATTTTAAGTAATTTAAATGACCACCATATTGGATAATGCAGTCCCCCTCTAGAATTCAAAGAGTTAAATAGTTCTACAAGATTTGTCAAGGAAAATAGCTCATGGGATCTTCTCTTTTGCCCCTCGTATTCTGAAATTTTGTATTGAATCACTTTAGTGTGGATCTGTTTTCTTCTAATAGGTGGATACCAGTAAATTCATAGTCTGGAAACCCTTCAGTTCCAGAAAGTTTTCTCGTATTATTTCATAGATGATTTCTCCTCTCTGTTTTCTCTGCTCCCTCTTTTTGGAACTCCAGCTATTTGGCTGTCGAACCTCCTGGACCTATCCTCTAACTCCCTTATCTTTTCTCTCCTATTTTTCCTCACTTTTTGCCCTGCTTTCTGGGATATTTCCACTTACTCTTTCAGCTCTTACTGTTTTTCTATCTGTACTCTTATGTTTTTACTTGTAGATGCTTTCTTTCCTCCATTTTTTTTTGAAATTTAATAAAACTTTTTGTTTGTTTGTTTCACAATGTAATATCTTACCTGGTGACAATGTTAATAACATTTACTTGTTAGGTTTTAACATTTTCTTCACCTTGGGCAGTTTGTTTTCTGCAAATTGCCTTTTCTTGTTTGTTTTGGCAACTACTAGAGGCCTTCCTTGAATGGTGATTTTTTTAAAAAAAACTGATATGTAAACGTGGTTTCCTAAAAACTACTGGCAACTGCATGAGTGTGGAGAGGGCCTATACACATCGGCCTCCCTGCGCATGGTGGGGCTGGCCCCCACTTCCTTGCTGATGCTCTCTTACCTCGGACTCTTCAAGTTTCAGGCAAAGATTCTCTGCTCTCTCACATGGACGCTGTGGGCTTGGCTGCTAGTGTCTAGAGTGGGAAGGAGAAGAAGGCTGGGAGGAGTCTCAGACATAAACTGTGACCTGCTCTCCCTGGGGTCGTCCCACTCCACTGTGCTCGGAGATCTCTGATCCACAGTCTCCGAATCCATAGACCCTTTGTTTTACCCTCCACAGAGAACCGTCTCCATCTTCTTTTGGGGAGAGGACCAATTTCCTGGCTCCATGGAGCAGGATACTGGATCTGAGGCACCTAAATACCTTTGAAACAGACTGTTATTTATCCTCCTTACCCCTATTTTCAGAGATAACAGGTGCCACCAATTCCTAAGCCTTATGGAGGCTCTATCTTAAAAATTAGGTTGTATCTTAGCAGTCCTCACTGCTGGCATCAGATTTATCTGTTCCAGCTTGCAAAATTTTATTGCTGATATTGTTTCTCCTGTTCACTGGCCTTTTGGATATGTGCCTTTTGAGACATCCCTTTATTATCATTTTAATTTAGGAGGGAACAGAAAGATGTGCAGATTTATGCTTATGCCAATTTTCTGGGGCTCTTATTCTAGGGGAACGACCTTTCAAATGCAACGAGTGTGGAAAAGGCTTTACCCAGAAGCACTCCCTGCAGGTCCACACCCGGATACATACGGGCGAGCGGCCATACACCTGCACCGTGTGTAGCAAGGCTCTCACCACCAAGCATTCACTGCTGGAGCACATGAGCCTGCACTCAGGTAGCCGGGCTTGCACCAGAGGGCCAGCTGCCACCAGGTTCCATTCTCGGGGTGGGCATTACCATGACCTAAATGGTCTCTTCTCAGTCTGGTGTCATTTCCCATATGGTGTTCACTTAATGGTAGAACTGTGAATCTGTCAGAGTACAGTTTAGAGTTCTGCACAGCATTGGACCTTAAACTAGGGCTTATAAACTGGCCGCTGGAAGTTCAGTATGCTAACACGTTTTGTCTAACCACTAGAGCTTAGAATTATTTTACTTTTGATGCCTTTGGGGAAAACGTGTATTCTCCAGTTCTCCTCCAGTCTCCAACACTCCCTATTGCCTTACGTACCTTTGCACATTCATGTTACTGTGGTAGACTTCTGATGGCATTTAGGTTTATAGACAGGTCCCTTGTATCATTTGTAGAAAATAGGGGACTGAGCCCACTGTGGTATTTACCTTATTAGTGAACATTCTCGTTCTTTATACTTTTTGCGTATTTTAGTGTTTTGATTTTTATTTGGCAGGACAGAAGTCTTTTACCTGTGATCAGTGTGGAAAATATTTCAGCCAGAAAAGACAACTAAAGAGCCATTACCGAGTTCATACAGGTACAATAATGTGAGAGAAAATTTGGATTGGTGGGGGAGAAATGGAAATACAAATGACTAAGAGGACGCCAGTAGATTGGTTGTTAGTGGTGCCTGGACAGAGATGTCTCCATCCCATAGCTGCCAGCCTAGGCTTTCCCAACCTGGCTCCACCCACTGGCCTTTTTTCTTTCCTGCCAACTGATAAGAAATGAACGGGGGTTTGGGAACATCACTTTTTTTTAATTGACCATAGTCATACCAGTGCTTCAAGGGAAGAAGATTATATTTAGGGAGATCGGAAGGGTCCCAACTCTCTTTGCAAAGCAGTAAGTTGAGATGCATAGGAAAATATTAACTGTTACCAAATTAATTTAAAGGTGGTTGTTTTTATTAAAGTACCATATTGAAAGTGATTATTTTTCAGGGAAGTGCTTTAACACAAATCACTGAAGAAATGCAGGGAGAGCATATATGCACTGACACTTTTTTTATTGTTGCGACAAGGCCACTCATTACCGGAATGCAACCACTGCCATCGCAAATTCATGGATGTGTCTCAGCTAAAGAAACATCTACGAACACACACAGGTAAAACTCTGTCTCATCCTTTATTTCTAGCATAGTTTATGTTTTCAGGAGAGTGAGAAATGATGCACTTGGAGTCCCTGCCTCAGACTGTGTCTATTGTAAATTGGGTGAGAATTTTATAAGTACATCATTTAAAAGCCCAAGACAATGTTGTTAACATCTGTGAGGAAATCACATCTCTGTAGACTAGAACAATGGAGATTTCTTACTGAGCACTATTCACATAGGAGAATTTATCTGATACCATAAAACAGTACAAGTCTAAGTCTCATTCTTTGTTTCACTCTTAATTTATTTCAGCATTGAAGATTATCAAGATAATTTTTTATTTATTTATTTTTTAGTTATTTTTTTAGGCGAGGCAACCCTTGGTTGACCTCACAGATTTCAAGAACCTCATCAGCTTACAATCCCTTATTTTTTTTTTATTTTTTATTTTTTTATTTTTTACACCTACAGCACCTAGGTGGTCTCCCATCCAAGTACTAACCAGGCCCAACCCTGCTTAGCTTCCAAGATCAGACGGGATTGGACTTGTTCAGGATAGGATGGTCGTAGACCAAGATAATTTTTTTTAGAAAAGGAAGTAAAATAGAACAGATACCAAGATAACAGACACTGAGGATTTTTTCACTTTCTCTCCTGGAACCAGTATTTAAAACTTAAGCAATGCCACCTCCAGAAAAATGAGCTTCGGGAGTAAAGAGGAAGCAAGATTGATTAGAGCAGGTCATTTTCTTTCATTTGAGATCAGAAAAGTAAAAATGTGGACCTTTTAGACCTTTGGGTAAGGTGCGCTTAAAAATAAACCTCTTAGGTTTTCTATGAAAAATACTCTAATGTAAGCTAATTATTTAATGATTCTGTTCAGTTATCTACTAAAATCATATATCAGATTGGTTTATGTTGCTTTGGACATTTTTCTAAAAATTCAAGTTTTTCTCTTTAAAGTAACTTGCTCTCTTAAAATAAATGTCTGATAGGGTATGAGTTTAATGAAAATGGATCTCTTTATAATCTTCCTACAGACATTATCATTAATAACTTCTGTGAAATTTAATTTATCCACTTAACACATATTTACTGAACAGTTACTGGGTATCAGGCACTGGTCCAGGTCCTGAGGATACAGCAGTAAGTGAGGTGGACAGAGCTCCTGCTTTGAGGGGTTGACATTGGAACAGGGAAGACAACAACTGTGTAACATGTTAGATGAGGGTAAACGCATTGAAGAACTAAATGTAGGGTAAGTGGACAGGGTACAGGAATGGGAGCTGCCCTTTAACGTGGGGACTTGTCTGGGAAGGCCTCACTGACAAGGTGACATCTTTAATGGAGTTCTGAATGCTGTGGGGAGTGAGCCAGCCACTGTGGCTCTCCAGGAGAAGCACCTCCTAGGCAAAGGGAACAGCAGGTACAAAACTCTTAGACAGGAGAGTTTCTGACATGGCTGGAGAAATGTCAAGAGGCAGAAGTGGCCGACGCAGGGCCAGGGCGGTAGGGGAAGGAAGGAATGGAGTAGGTGGACATTAGAGGTGATTGTAGTTCGTGTAAGGCAGGGGTTCTTAGCCTAACTGTGCTTCAGTTACATGAAAAGCTCTATAAAAGAAAAGGCTCAGTTCTAACTCCAGAGATTCTGATCGAATTGACCTGAAGTAGGGCCTTGGAATTGGCATTTTAAAAAGTTTCCCAAGTGATTCTAGTGTGGCCTCAGGCTTAAGAACTTTGGAGGCCACAGGAAAGACTTGGATTTTATTCTGAGTGAGATGACTTTAACAAGGGTGATGTGACATGACTTAGAATTTTAATAGGATTGCTCCAGCTGCCATGTGGATGGGGTGAGGCATGGGTGCAGGCACCTACCTATTAAGTGGGTGGAGAGACACATAGGAAGCTGTTGTGGCAATCGGGCTTGGCACAGTGTGGCAGCAGTGGGAGTGGTGACAAGTGGTCCAGTTCTGGATATATTCTGAAGGAATTGTCAATGCGATTTGCTCATGATTGGATGTGGGGTGAGAGAAGAGGGACGCAAAAGAAACTAGAAGGATGAAAAACTGAGGAAGACTGCAAGAGGAACAAATCAAGTTAAGATTTTGGACCTGTGGAGTCTGAGGTGTTTATTTGACATCCAAGTATGATGTGGAGGAGGCAGCTGGATATTTGAGTCTGGAGGTTTGGGAGACATGCAAGCAGAGGTATAAATTTATATGCTTACACATCTGCCTGTAAATAGCATGTGGAGCTGTAATGAGAATGCCTAGTGAGTGGGTGGAGGTGGAGGAGAGCTGAGGCACCTTGATTATGCTGAGGAGAGCCAGAGGTGAGTCATTTCATTTTGGTTTTGTCTTCCGAGTGTGAGGTGTTCGTGAGATCTCTGGTCTTTATGAGACATAGGCCTTAAAATAGGGGTGAAAAGGAACAGATATTCTTTATAATCCCAGCAAATCCTTCTCCACTCTCTACTTTGCAGAGAAGCAGAAGAGGGAAGTGGCTTGTATGACTTAGAAATAAGAAATCAAACCCATAAAAAAAGTTGGGCTCTTTGAGGGCAGGGATTATGACCCCCCCGTCTCTAGCACAGACGCTGTGCACAATATCGTTGTTGAAGAGTCGATACGCCCCTTCTCTGCTATCCGGGCGGAGTGGAAGGTGTAAGGAGAGGCTGCCGGCAGAGCTGGCACTCACCTCTGCAGGTAGCGGTGCAAACAGACCTTAGCTGGCAAGTCATGCCGAGCGGGCCAGGGCAGGAAGCACTGATTGCAACAGCAGGGCCACATTCAGTCAGAAAACCAAGACTGTTATCTCTTAGCTCTTTAAGTGCAAAGGTCTCTCTGGGTTAGATGTCCTGTGCCAAACTCAAGAAGTCAGAGATAAATAAAAAATGCTCTTTTCCCTAAGAGGGTATCTTTAGTGAGAGAGATGGTTGTGTTTTGAAATGGAGGCAAGGCATCAGGCAGACAGGCAGTACTGGTGAGGTTGCTGCAGCTTGGGCTCTCGTGCTCAGATCTTGTCCCTGTACCTGGTCAAGTTTACAGGAACTGAGCCCAGCCAGACCAATCACATGACCAATAAGCCAGCAAATGTATTTACTTAACAAAGGGACTACACCTTTCTGTTGCCCACAGTACCACCTTCCTGACATCACTGTACCTGAAAACCAAGTTAGTGATCAGAAGATTGCTTGGTGAGCTGGGGGCAAGTTCAGGGAATTGAGCCAGGCCATGAAGAAGCCTGGTGAGTGACCTCGGATCCCACAATACAGCCCCATCCCTCCAGTGTTCCTGTCCCTTGCATGATACTAGATAAACACTTTTTCTAGCTATAGGCTCCCACTCACATGTAGATGTCCTGCCTAATAACACATAATCTAGTTAAGTCACAGCTTTCATTCACAGCCTCATTTTGTAGGATTGGGTTTGAAGCTCCTAAATCTCCATGTGTTTCCAAACCATCCAGTAATGCTTGTCCCCATGTCGGTGAGTTCAGGAGCCCCTCGCTGTAACATACCCTTACAGAGTCTACGTGCGATCTAGTGAATCTCTGATAAGAGCCTTAGTAGAGGTGTGAACGTGGTGACAGAAATGATTTCCTTTCTCTGGGAAGATGTGGGAAAGCATTTCAGAGGAAAGATCTGGATTTTGAAGCCAGAGTAAGTGTGGGTGGACAAAGGAAGTGGGAAGAGGCGTTCCCAGACAGAAACAAGGTGTGCGGAGACTGAGGAAGTGAGAGGCCAGCATCTGAGGGCCACAGGGAGCAATTCCATGGTGAACAGCAAGAGTGGGATTACCTACAAGGAGGAAGGCGAGTGCGGGGGGATCTTTGGGCAGAGAGGAGGCATATTTTGATTCGCGTATTTAAAAGAACTCGGGCAGCCCCAAGAGGATGGGCAGAGTGGGAGGGTCCTGGGGGTTAGCAGGCTCTTTGGAAAAGAAAGATGAAGGCTTTTGGGTTAAGAAAGTGGAAGAAAGAGATGTATGTAAGAGATTTTTAATCTGGGAAAAACAGTCACTGTGTAAGCATGACGAAATGTTAATATCCAAAAGTTCAAAAATATGAGTACCCCAGTAAAAAACTGGGCAGAAGACATGAAAGGCACATCATAGAAGACACAGGAATGGCCAGTAGACATATAAAACGATGTTAACTGCATTGATCATCAAAAAATAAGAAATGCGCACTTCTTTTTGCCTACTAGGTTGGTAAATATGTGAAGAAATGGGCAACTTTATGTTCTGTTGGTGGGAATATAACTTGGGAACTTTCTGGAAAGAACTTTGGCAATATGTATCAAAATGTAAACTGCCCAGTTGTCAAAAGATGTTTGCATAAGGATATTCATCATGAGTAGAATTATTTATAATGTCACAAGCCTAAAAACTACTTCAGTGTCCATCAGTAAGGGATTAGGTAAATTTGGACAGGATACACAGTTAAACACAACACAGCCTTTTAAAATAGTGGTGTGGCTTTATTTGACATTACAGACCATGTGCACTGAACAATCTGTGGGGCAGGAGGAAACTTTCCTCTATGTTTCTAGGTACTTTCAGCTGGTCTAATAATCTAATAGACATGAGACAAATTAACAAGAGAAAATAACCCAGTTTAATAACGTATGTGCTTATTGGAACCCTACACACATGAGGGAGTCACAGACCCCACAGGACATGACAGGTTCAGAGACAGAGAAATGAGGTATATATGACATTCTGATCAAAAGAATGAGGTAAGTTGCCTTGGGGCTTCAGAAGGGAGGACAGTCTTTCACAGGATGATAATAAGAGCAGATGATCAGTAATTAGAAGTTTGCCATGCTCTATAGATAGGCCATAAGAAGTTATTTCTGGTGCTAACTCCTATTATGGACAAGGCCCCTAATTTAAATTCTTTAAGGGAAGAGACCAAAGTTTCTCATGAATCTGCAGGGACTTCATTGCTTTCAACTCAAAGTAATTCACATGCCAAAGTGGCACATCTTGGGGTAGCCTGTCTGAACCCTTTCCATCTCACCTTTGAAACTTCCTGAGAAGTTTCACATTTCAGAAATTGGGTTGATAGATTGTTCCATATCTTACTAAACCAGTTTCAGTCTTGAGAGTAGGTCAGTTCAGTTAAACAACTGTTATCTCATTTCAGGGGGCAGTAATGCAGGTGGGCTTCCAAAGTTAGGCCTATAGTGCAAGCAGTCAGGTGTTTAATAAGAGGCATCTTTGTGGAAACAAAAGAAAATCAATGGTTAATGATTGGTGCAAATTATAATCCTAGTTTCTGAGTATGATTGGTGTAAACTATAATCCTAGTTTCTGAATTCTGAAGGCAGCCAGTTGAGAAGATTTCTAGATGTCTGAGTTGAAGCATCTTCAGATGGAGTGAAGGCAGGCAGTGACAATCTGACAGATTTTCCTGGTCTGCACTTTGAATGTCTCTGGTGATCTTTTAGCAACAGACATAAAGATTGTCCATGTCTGAGCTGTTGTGATTTCTTGTAACGTTTATATCCAGTTGTCCCACTTTAGCTCACATGGGTTTGGGGCACAAGCTGTTTTAGTTCTCAAGTAAGAAAGGTGGGAGAAAAAATTGGAAACATTAGTTTGGCAAGTCACAGCCAGAGATTGGAAAGAACTAGAAGAATTCAGGATCCATTCCAATTTACAGGTAGGAACAGAACTTCAAAAGACAATGAACAGCACTAGAATTGACTATCCATGAAGGCGTATTTCTAAAACATCATCTTTCTCTCTAAAATCACCCCTATTTTTACCGAAGTCAAATTAAGATGAATTTGATTGTAAAAATAAGTCTAGTTTAATAAATTTGGCCTGTTATTTACATAGAGCAGCAAGAATGATAATCTGTAGGCTCTTTTAAGTCTACTTTGCTGGAATTTTTTGTAAGGAATCTTCAGATTTTAAAAGGCTTCTCAGGAAAGCCAAGACAAGGACTTGCCCTCAGATGTTGCCTACAATATCCGATAAGGCTGCTGAGAACCCTGTAAGCATGGTTCCAAGCCGATAATTTCCCAGGGTTTTATTGGCTTTCATTCATTAATTTTCATTCCTTAAAGCTGTCTGGTCATATCTGAGTCTATGCATGTCTCTCTCAAATATGACATTCCAGTTAAAGCCTTGTTAATATAACCAGTGTTTCCAGTTGTGTCCTGTTACAAGGAGAACAGATTTTTATTGAACTTATGCAAATAACAATAATGCCATGAAAATAAGAATACTCACTGAGAGTTTCTGAATTTTGGCGGGATCAAATCAGCAATGTTTCAAACAAAAGGTCGTAAAAATTGTATTCATCATCATCAGTTTATTCGGTCTCGTAATTAAAACTGTTCTGTTTGAATCAAGTTTTTTCATTAGTTCTCTCAACCTTGTTTGACGATTGAGGGCATTCGGGTCAGTGATAATTCCAAGATGTTTGTAAGTGCAAGGCCTTCATCAAGGCTTGTATAATTTGCTCAATGAAGTGGGTACCTCCATCACTAGAGATTGTGGAAGGTATACCCTAAGTGGCAAACACATTTTCTAACAATTTCTTTGCCACTGTGAAGGCATCAGCCTTGCAGAAAGGGAAGGTTTCGACCATCTGGAAAAGCATACATAAAATAAGAACACACTGAGACCAATACTGTCAGTTTAGTGAAGTCCAGTTTAAATGCACTGTGGTGGATGAAGGAATGAAAAAATGAAAAATGGGGTTTGCCAGGGAGCTTGGGTTTCCCATAGCACTGACTCTTGGTTAAATTTACAGCCATTGTTGACCCATCTTAGTTTTTCTGATTTAGGAGCAGTCTGTTGCAGTGTTACTAGGGCATCAAGATGACAAAAGTCTGGCACTAGGAATCATTTTTGCAGAAGCAGAATGGACTACATCTACCGGTGCCACAATCTTCATAGATTTTGTTGCTGTTTCCTTTTCATGGAAGTCAGGGCATTTCAAATAGAGAAGGAATTGAGAAGATTGAGTTTTCTTAACTAATCAAAGACCTCATTAAGATGACACAAAACAAAATTATTTTGAAAGAAACACAGAATCTGCTTTCTAGACAGAAAAGTTTTCACCGTATCTTATCAGGAGCTGACCAATACTACAGGAAAACTTTGTGCTTTTAACAGAAATAGAACCAAACTCTTAATTTTGCATCAGCTTATTGCTGATACTAAAACTCATTTAGTTAAATTTATTGTGATCTTATTGAATTTGACCATACATAAGTGTTTTTTTTTCTCAAAATTCCTTTTCACAAAACTTCTATAACTTTCCTTGTCCAGTTTAGTTTGTCTCTTCTTACTGATTCAAAAATAACCAACTTATTTTAAGACAAATCATTTTAATTTCTTCAAAAATGCACTCCCATATGTTATACCTTCTTTTACTGAAAACATATTCTTTCTTTTTATATTAATTAGAATTTTTAACCCTTAGAAACGTTAATTTCTAATGACAACTAAAAAGTAAGCAATTAGCATTCTTTAGGTTGGCAAATTTATGACTATTTTATAACCTCTAGAAACAGGTTCTTTTACTGGTAAATGTAGTTCATAAGTTTTAGAAACATACTTTGTCAACCAAGTGCAAAATATTAACAGATCCAAATATATCTTTTAGTTTCTCCGCTATAAGAAGTCAAAAGTAAATAGACTTATTTGGAAACGATCTAGATATTCAATAAATTATTATTTAAATTAGTAAAACTCTAAAATTTCAAGTTACCAGAAGATTTTGGGAAACTTTTTAAGTACTTATATTATAGTACTGATAATTATTGCTAAAATGTTTCACTTAAACAGCTTTTATTTTAACTCTAGTTTATTAATCCTTTACAACTATGCTTAGATTACTGAGATATCAAACTTAATTGTTATCCTAAGCCATTTCCTATAACTAAGATAATATGAACTTTTTTTATAACACAAGTAAAATAAAAGTTTTATATGTAATTTTGATAACTAAAGATATGTGTTTTAACCAAACCAAATTCAAACCAGCTTTAATATCAAATATTTTCTCAGATCACATGATGCTGAAAAGCATTGGGGTTTCTGGTATACTTTGGAGAATTTTTATATAGCACTTATTTGTTTAAGCCAATTAAATAGACCTCTTTTGCAAATTAGCAGTATCATTCAGAGGTAGAAAATACCATACAACACATGAACATATAGATAGATGTAAATGAAGATCTCGTAGCCTTTGTTTTAAAATTTTAGCCATGAGATTGGTAATAAATGTATCTACTCAGATAAACTAAAGATTTTTTTAAATTAATATTTTGGGAAAACAATCTTATGGAATAATGGGCTAGATTTTGGCAAGAGTGCTTCTATAATCATTTTTTTAAAAAAAAAACTTTTTTCCCTTTGCTTTTTTCTTTAGTCTTAGGAATTGAGGATGATAGGTAGGCTTAGGACTGCCTCTAGAGCTGCATTTCTGGTTTTGCAAAGATTGTAAGATATGAACAGTTGTTTTCAATTTTCCAAAGGAAGTGACATCATAGGTTGATCTACCTGTCCAACTACATCATCCCTGATTAGCTTCTTTCCCTCTGGATACATAGTTTTATTTCTAATCATAGTTACTAAATCCTTTCAAATGTCATGTTTCAGCTAGGACAAACAGTAAATATTTTTGGTAGTATTAAATGAATCTGTGGACCCAAGAGGATGCAAAGATTATTACTTTCCGGAGTCATTGGATCTCTAATAGGCAAAAGAAAGAATTGACAGCCTGCATATCACAGGCAGACAGAAAGCCAAGCCTAGCCCTTAGGATACAGGCAACAGCCATCCCGGAGAGAGAGGATCAACAGCCATTTGGCCTGGGTTCAGGAAGGAAGGGACAATGTAAAATTTTATTGCCCTCTCTCACTGGGCTCAGGAGTAATCTGTTTACAAAAACTGTTGAGAATGCTATTTTTAAAAACAGTGAAGTCTTATGGAGGCACTTCCATACCAATTAAAAGTAGTTAACTTATTCTGTTTATTTAACTTGGAAGGCCCTCCTTTTAAATGCACTTTTAAATGATCTAATCTAATTGAAACATTACTCATAGTTGCTGTCGTAATTTTAGGTTATAATTTCCTTTAGGGCTGGTAGCAGTTTCGTAGGACCCCAGCCAAAAATGGAGTTTAGCCCACATTTCTATCTGGCCATATTTTGGAGCTTCCTCCTTGACAGTTACCATGCCTGGTTCTTAGGATATAAAAATTTTAAGTTGTCTTAAGTAAGATTTTGCTAGATTTTTTTTCTTTAACATGTCTAATAAATATTGCTTGAAGGGTGGATGTATATGCCGTGTGTTTTACAATATGAGGCAGGGGAAATATTTCCTAGTGAGACACCGTGTCTACCCTCATAATACAGTCAGGTAAAAGAGATGTAGTCACTTCGCATGAGGCCTTTTGAACATATATCAATTCTCCTATAAACTTTTACCTTAGTTCCATCAACTCTTACATTCCTAACTGTAGCCTCCATTAGGACTTTATCAACAGATTTTGGTTTTATAATACAGGCTAGGGGAATTGATCCCGGCCAGACACAATGTCCATTCCCATGAAACATTCAGGTAAAATTGATGTGATTTCTTCACATGAAGCCTTTTTAAACATTCAAATTGTCATAGTTTTATCAACCCTTATAGTTCTACATTATTTCACCAGTGGTTTTTGGTACCACAGTTCATGGAATTCCCATATCAAGGAGTCCTGGAAATAGCTCTTTTCTGTTCTCTGATTATATTACCTACTTCACGTAAAAAGATTTTGGGTCCCTAACGAGGGGCCAGGCCAAGGGACACTGGTCCTTTTGTCAATCTTTAACTTGATTAATTGGCCTAACTGCTGCCCCAAAGATTGCTGGTCAGATTTTTCATTATATTTTCTACCTTCCAGCTTTTTAAATTTCTCAAAGTGAGGTAAATAGAGAGGATTGGCAGGGGGAACCTTTAATGTTGGAGGACTCGCAGGGGCCACTTTGGCCCATTCAGCCCTTGGTAGTGCTGTATGAAAACCTGTTTAACCCCATTAGTATGTATTTTATTTTTACCAATTTTTTTTAATAACCATCTAAAGATTTCCACCCTGCTGGGACTAGTCTTGTGATTCTCTGTTTTCTTTTTGTTTCACCCCAATCACTATTTGCTTTATTCAGCTCTTTCTTAATAATCCTTTAAAAATGTCTACCTTGTTGGGAAGAGTCTCTTGACTCTCCTCTTAACTTTCCATTCTCTGGTTAATTAACCTAATGTTCTTATTTGTATCTATAGGACCCATGAGAGGAAGCTGAGACTGCAAATTCAATATCTTCCCTTTTTTTTATTAAGGGAATTCTTTCTTTTTTAGCATTTTATTTTATTATTAGTTTTGAGTGTACAGTACATTGTTTAGACATTTATATAGTTTATAAAACGACCTCCCTAATTGCTCTTTCTCTTCTCTGGCTCTCCACCTAGCCATTACATTAATGCTAACTGCATTCCCTATGCTGTGCTCCCCATCCCTATGACTATCTATCAACTACTAATTTGTACTTCTTTAACCCTTCACCCACTTCTCCCAGCCCCCCAAACCCCCTCCTCTCTGGCCGTTACCAGATTGTCCTCTGTATTTGTGAGTCTGTTTTTGATTAGTTTGTTCTTTTTGTTCCTTAGATTCCTCATATAAGTGAAATCATATGGTATTTATCTTTCTGTCTTATTTTGCTCAGCATAATAACCTCTAGGTCCATGCATGTTGTTGCAAATGGTAGAATTTCTTTTTTTTTTATGGCTGAGTATATTCCATTATATATATATGAACCTTAACTTCTTTATCCAATCGTCTGTTGATGGGCATTTCAGTTGCTTCCATATCTTAGCTGTTGTGAATCGTGCTACTGTGAATATAGGGTTGCATAGATCTTTACAAATTAGTGTTTTGGTTTTCTTTTGACAAATCCCAGAAGTACAATTTCTGGGTCAAAGGGTAGATCCATTTTTAATTTTTTGAGGAACCCTTATATTTCTTTGTAAACACTTTTAAAATTTAGTCTTTCCATAGGTAACAATGAAACAGCTGTTATGGTAAGCACTTTCTAAAAATTTTCTAATTTAGATGTTTTTCCAATTCAAAGGATCCTCTGGCCTCAGCAATAGGATCTTAATGACTCAAACCAATAAGCCTTTTTATGACTTAACCAAGGTCCATGTAAGAGTGTACAGAGTGCAGCCCTTACGAGATCCAAAAGGTTCGCTCCCAGAGTACTCTAAGACAGTAAAAAGCCCCTTGTTGCTACAGGTAGTCAAGCAATGAAGATTAAAATGGCTAAGGCCCCTCATGAAATTCTCCTGAGAGTTGGCACGGTAAGACAAAAAGACAAAGAGATTCAGCTGCCCGGAATCCCCAGTCTGTTTGGCTGCCAAATGCAAGCTGATAAATACATCTTCTGGATGGCAGAGACCAGAGAGAAAGTCAAAAACAAACTCTCAAAACATAGAATAAAACAAACAACATAACAGACAAAACTGTCACCATCTTTGGGAGGAAATGATCAATAAAAATCGAGAGGACTCACACCAAATAACAAAAAGTTGCTAAGCCCAAGGAAGTACTTCCACAAATATTTTCTTCTCCTAAATTTAGAAAATAAAAGGACTCATCTATGGCCATGCTACCCTGAACAAGCCCGATCCCATCTGATCTTGGAAGCTAAGCAGGGTTGGGCCTGGTTAGTACTTGGATAGGAGACCACCTAGGAAGACCAGGTGCTGTAGGTGTAAAAAATAAAAAAATAAGGGATTGTAAGCTGACAAGGTCCTTGAAATCTGTGAAGTCAATCAAGGGTTGCCTTGCCTAAAAAAAAAATGAAAGAAAAAGACTCTCACCATTCTGGTCCATTGAACTCTTCAGGTAGAGATTCAGGAGTCTTACTTGGCAAGAATTCTTAGCTTTGCCGACTCATGCTAAAGGTCCCGGGATCTTTCTACTGCATAGCTTTGGGGTGAACAGTGCCAAGCCAGTGAAGTATCCTGCTTACAATGCCAACCGTAAGGGAGGAAGAGACTTTTCTCTACCCTTCTGTGTTCTTCTGGCTGATCTAACAATCAGATAGACATGAAACAGATTATAAGAGATAATGACCAAATTTAATTACATTCATACATATGAGAACCCCAGATACATGAGAGAGTCAGAGAGAGGAAGGGAAAATAGGTAATAATGACATTTGGAGCTGAGGATGAGGTAAGGCACCTTGGGGCTTTAGAGAGGAGGAAGATATGCACAGGACGATAAAAAGAGCAGATGTTCAGTAATTAGAAATTTGTCCTGCTGTACCAATAGGTCATAAAAAGTTATTTCTGGTGATAATTCTCAAGGCCCCCAATTTAAGTTTTTTAAGGGCAAGATAAAAGTTTCTCATGAACCCACAGTCTCAGTAGCCTTCAGCTCAAAACAATCCACATACCAAAGTGGCACATCTTGGGGAGGCCCATTCTGAACCCCTTCAGATCTCACGGTGTAAAATTGTATACTCACATGTGTACATTCACAAGGAGATGTCTGTAAAGATTTTCATCGCAGTATTAACTAGCTCTCTCACGTGAGGGGAATTTGGAGTTGTTTGTTCATACTTTGTGCTTTCTCAGTGTCATTTGAGTCTTTACAGTGAAGATGGGTGATTTTTAAAGAAAAAGCTGTTTTCGTTCAGTTCTTTAGAACTGTATTGCCAATTGAATGTGAACACAGAGTGAACTGGAGATGTCATGTGCCTGTTAGGCCTGCCTGGGGTAGGGGCTGGATGGTGCTGCTATTATCCAAAAAGTTATTCTAGGTTTGAACTGATTGTGATGGGAAATCAGCTGATACCCAGCGAGCCCCAAGTAGTCAGCACTATCTGGAGCTGGGATGGGAATTTACAAGTCATCAAGGTCGGGGTGGGGTCAGTGGCATAAACTGCCGGGAAGAGGGTCTGGAAGGAAGCCCTTGAGTTACTTAAATATTTCTGTGGGCCTCCCCCAGGTGGAACCTTTAGAGTCATACTTGTATCTCTGCTCTAGCCTTGAATCACCATTGTCTAAATCTCCTGTAACCAGCTTCCTTCTGGCCCCACTGCCACCCAGGCCCTGTCACTTCACCTTTTTTTCCTTCTTCTCCATCTACCCGCTGCAGCTACTGGTCCAGATTTCAGCATTTCATGTCTAGAATATTGCAGGAATTCCTTCCAGGTGCTGCTGCCTCCAGCCCACCCTTCCGATCATTCTCATGTTTATTTTCATAGTACTTTTGTCATGTTCTTCTGCTAAAAGTTTCCAGAAGTTCCACAGGTACTCTATCAGGATTTTATGACTCCCTGTGGTCTGGCCTCACCTTTTAGCTCTGCCACCTAAGTAAATCCTCACCCTTCCTTGTCCATATGGTCGCTTCCAACATCCACGTTTCGGTTTTACTGTTTATTCTAGTCCCTGAACCAGGCTTTGCTCCAGTTCAGCCAGATCCTTCTTCCTCCACATCCATCATCTTGTCTTCACCCGGTGTTATTGATACCACTCATTTGAATGTTTAGTCAAATACAACCCTGTGTTACTTGATTACTGCATGTCTCTTAAATTCTCAAACAGACAGTGCATTCTCTTCAAGACAGTGACCATGTCTTTTGTTTCTCAGCTCTGCACTTTGTTGATGATCTGTCAGTGTTTTAGAACTGAGTCAACCCAGCAAGGAATGGGTCGCTCAACTGAGGGCAGTAGAGCTGTGTAACTCTGTTAGCAGCACAAATCAGAAACCAGAGGGCTAGGAATACTTTCCCCAGACTCACATTGGCTAGGAAAATTTGTCTTCTTACTGTCCTGATCACTCCCTCAAAGAGCTTCACCTGGAGGATGTTGCCAGAAAGAATTTTCATTATTTAAAACATTTGCCAACAGAAAGACTCTCTGAGATTGTAAATCTGGACAAAATGAATGACAAGCACAGAGAACAGGTACTCGGTTTCGGAATGTGGAAAGGGAGAAAATGAACTGAGAACAAAGTAGGCCCCAGTTCTGATTTGGAAAGCAATGGAAAGATAGTGACAATGGCTTGGTTTTAACCTTTGGAATTGTAAGAGGTATGCAAAGATGCAGACTCATCCAAATTGTCACAAGTGTCCTCTGCCTAGATGGAGGTTGGAGAAATGTCTGCATTTTCCAGTCAGTGCTTTGAAAGGGAAGCTACCTGATCATCTTCTACTTCAAATTGCGCTCTTCCCTTGATGTTACCTAGTTAGATGGGACTTTGCTTCTTTCTTTTCTTTTTTTAAAACTTACAGTCCCCTTGCCTGTATTGAGATCACTTAATTTTGTTTCTGGAGAGTATGACAGTCTGTTGCTATATGTGCAGTGTACAGACTAATGCTGAATAAACACTCGTGGAAGCTTTATTAATTTATATTGGAGTGTAGAGCAGTCACATCTTGTGCAGGCCTTAGTCACCATCCTGCGAAATTCATTCATTCAACAAGGATTCCTGGAACAGTGTGCCAGGCCTGATTCTAGGCACTGCAGTTCAAGGAGTGAATCAGCTTAGAAATTATCCTACGTAAGATGGGGAAGATAGATGATAAATAACTTAATAGCATTGTGGGAATACTATCTCTGGAGGTGGACTAGGAGTGTTTGGGGTGGGGCAGTGCTTTAGATGGTAATGAAGCCTCTTGGTAGAGTGACCTTTAAGCAGAGACTTGAAGAGAGTGACTCATGCTGGGAGATCCCTGGGGGAGACATGCCTGAGAGAGGAGATGGGTGTAGTGAGTTCAGTGACTCTCCATTATGCCTTAGAGGATGAGTCCCCATGCAAGGAGAGAGTGCCCAATGAAGTTAGGGAGGTTTGGGGCAAGGAGTCGGGGTGGGCAGACAGATCTTTGATTCCTTATAGGCCTAGGGCTTTGACTTTTATGTCTGGATGGGGACCATTAGAGTGTTTGCACAGGAATGTGAAATGATCTGACTTCGTAAGGATAGGGAATCAGGAGCAGAAGTAGGGAAGTCATTTAGGATGCTGCTGCAGAGAAATGCCAGTGGCCTGGACCAGGGTTGTCAGTGGAGATGGTGAGAAATGCTCAGATTCTGGATACATTTGGAAGGTAGATATAAATGTAAATAATATGTAAGTCACCCTAGGGCACAGGGGTCCTTATGAAGGTCAAGAGACCTGTCTAACCAAGCAGTGATATATGAGAGTTTTAAGTCATCGTAAGGATGGACGATGGAGGATTAAATGGAGTGCGTTCCTTTATTCCCTACTTATAATCACTCACCTCCTTATTTCAGTTTTTAAGCTTAAGAGAAAGAACCGTGCCTTACACTTTCTCTGCCTCCTCTTGGCACTTAGCATAGTGCTTAGGTACATAGGTGCTTGGTAAATGCTTAATGCATTCATGCATATTAAGAATTTAAGTGGTATGTCCTTTGTTCTTTTTTATGTTGTGAAACTGGGGTGATTTTTGCTTTTTGTTTTATGTTGACTGTATATTTCTAAATGTTTTCTTTTTTCTAGGTGAGAAGCCGTTTACTTGTGAAATCTGTGGCAAATCTTTCACAGCAAAGAGTTCTCTTCAGACACACATCAGAATCCATCGGTAAAGTTTTGCAGATATGTCTCTCATGTGGAGTCCTCATTCGGCCCTGGCATTCAGTTGGGTGACATATGTTACCTATATAGTCCTTTTCCCCAAATTATTACTCAGGTAGAATTTTCTGTGTACTTCATTATTTTTTTTAATCTTTTTCAGTGAGGAAATTCTTCACTTAAGTAAAAATCAGGAAAACCGATTATAGCTAGCAAAAGTTTATATTATTGATTTCATTTCTTGAACTTCAATTTGGGCTAGGGGCTGGTCCAAAGTTTAAATCTTTAGTCAAAAATAAGTATTTAATGTTTTCTGATAAATGTTTTTGTTCACACAACTTCAGATTGGCTTTAGTAGGTCTTTTGACAGCATCACAAATAATTAGGGGCTACTCAAATTTTAATGTTGAAATTAGTCGTATGTACTTATTGAAGTCGAAAAATTGGCTGTGAGAACTAAACAAAATAAAAAAGAACTATATGTGTGATATATAAATATTTACTTTCTTATCTGAAATAAATACTATGGAATCATAAAATTTTATCACATCTAGCCCAACCCCATTCACCACCCTTCCTCAGACACCACCCTCACTTTTTTGTTTTTTAAAGATTGAAGCTAAAGCCCATGGAAATTGTGACTTGCTTCAAGTCTTTGTTTGTAAGAGAACCCATGACTTATGACTCCCGGTCATAAGTTGTTGACTGCTTCTCCCCAAATAATCAGGAAGTAATAAATAGCTTTTTTTGTTTTTAATATAAAATGTTATGTTTCCTTATAGAGGAGAAAAGCCATACTCCTGTGGCATATGTGGCAAATCCTTCTCTGACTCCAGTGCCAAGAGGAGACACTGCATTCTACACACAGGCAAAAAGCCTTTCTCCTGCCCTGAGTGTAACCTACAGTTTGCTCGCTTAGACAACTTGAAGGCTCACTTGAAAATCCATAGCAAAGAGAAACATGCATCAGATGCCAGCAGCGTTTCCAGCAATAATAACACTGAAGAGGTCAGGAATATTCTTCAGCTGCAGCCATATCAACTCTCTACCTCTGGAGAGCAGGAAATTCAGCTTCTTGTAACTGATTCTGTACATAACATCAATTTCATGCCTGGTCCTAGTCAAGGAATCAGCATCGTCACTGCAGAGAGTTCCCAGAACATGACCGCAGACCAGGCTGCTAACCTCACCCTGCTCACACAGCAGCCAGAACAACTGCGGAATTTAATTCTTTCAGCTCAGCAGGAGCAAACAGAACACATTCAGAGCCTCAATATGATTGAAAGCCAGATGGAACCCTCGCAGACCGAGCCAGTGCATGTAATCACACTCTCCAAGGAAACCTTGGAGCATCTTCACGCCCACCAAGAGCAAACAGGGGAGCTCCATTTAGCAAGTGCTTCAGATCCGGCTCAGCACCTGCAGCTGACACAGGAGCCTGCTCCACCAACACCCAGCCACCATGTGCCCCAGCCCACACCGCTTAGCCAGGAGCAGAGCTGACCTGGAAACTTTTGACTGTTCTACTGGTTTCTTCTCCATAAGCCAGCTATAGTGAGGTTGTGTGCTTGAACGCAGGCTTATCCTGAAACACTCACAGATCCTTACAGAGATGTGATAGCTAGCTGATAGTTATGCATTCCATCCAGGCAGCAGGATTGTATCATGTCCTATATATAGTACTGACTGGAATTTAGCATTTCAGTGTTGATGAATGGTTTTTACTTCATCTACTGCATCTCTTAAAGACTTGGGTAATTTTTCTTTGGGTATATTTAGATTTTTGTGTAGGTATTAAATGTTCACAGCCATAGGCTATGGTCTTGCTGACCTTTCCAGTTATAGTTTTTTTTTTTTTTTTAAAAATGAATGAAGTCATATGTTGAATTGGATAGAATGGTTTGTTGCACTTCCTCATTTCTCATAGGCAATGATATTTGATATTCATGATGAAGTTAGAGCTTTCTTAATTATCCTGGAATAAAAAATTTTATTCAGTGCAATTTGTGTTAAATATACTGCACTGAATTCTAATCAACCTCTGAAAATGTTGATCTATATATTATGGCTGATAACTTTCTGGAGATGGGAACTCATGAGCTATTTTTATTGCAGAGTATGTGAAATCCCACAAAATGGACACATTATTTTTTTAAAGTAAATATCTTCTCATAATCTTAAAAATAATTTTGAGCCTCAGAGACTTAGTAGCCAGCATGTGTCTGTAACCATGATTTTAAATCATTGTCAAAGATTAAATTATATTTAGGTTAGGTTTTCCCAGCCCACAATATTTTATTGGATATTTATCATTTTCTCTCAAGTAAACTAGTAGAGGATTTTTGAAAAAAGGTGGGCACTAGTATATGTACATTAACATAATGCTGGTAGAGAGCAGGGGTAATCTACCCTAAAATTAACCGGATCGTCACATTACTTGTTTTCTTAACCGGATCGTCACATTACTTGTTTTCTTGTTTTAGACATCTTTGATATCCACCTGAATCATTAAATTTGGAGGTTAAAAGAGAATTGTTCAGGTTTGAGAGAAGATGAAAGCATTTTTCTAATATATTTGCCAAAATATATTTTAGTGTATATAAGTCACAAAATTTCCAAAATGATTTATATGTTTCGACCAAAGTGATGTTAAATCAAACCTGACTAGAGCAAAAGTATAATTTTTGCAAATGCAGTGAATGCCTTAAATATTATTTCAGGTTTTTGACTTTGTCATTTAAACTGTTTACTTTAACCTTATTCTTAAAATGCTAAGCTTTTACCAGCTTTCAAAGCCTACTGGCCCACATTTTCTCCAGGAGGTAAATAGTATTCAAGTAAATGAATATTTAGCTGCTCACTCTGGATAGCTGGATAATTATTCAGGAAATATGGTCACATGACTGTAAGACAAGTTTAACTAGCTTTATGACAGTCTACTGTGCTAAGAGAAATTTAATATGAACCGCGTGTAATTTTAAATTTCTAGTAGCCATAATTAAAACAAAAGGCAAAATTTTAATAAAACAGTTTATTTAATCCAATGTTTGCCAAATAGTATCATTTCAACTTGTAATCAATATAAAAATCCTTTTTGCATATTAAGTCTTCCAAATCTGGTATATATTTTCACTTACTGCACACTCATTTTGGATGCTAATATTCATTGGACATATTTGATCTGTATTTAGAGTTCATGCAATTTACAGTTGAAACTACATATTCAAGTGGTTGCAAGCATGCTTAATATTTTTTCAATAACATGAGTATCAGT
This sequence comes from Pteropus vampyrus, assembly GCF_000151845.1. Classification (NCBI taxonomy): domain Eukaryota; kingdom Metazoa; phylum Chordata; class Mammalia; order Chiroptera; family Pteropodidae; genus Pteropus; species Pteropus vampyrus. The sequence goes on from NW_011888882.1 coordinate 6,034,608, forward strand.
TTTTAAAATATATTAAAATTAATCAAAATTTAAACCCAGTTCCATGGTCACACTAGCCATACTGTGAGTGCTTGATAACCACATGTAGCTAATGGCTCCTGTATCGTACAGCACAGGCCTGTTTCTAGCTTGAGAGCCAGCCTCAGCCATAAAAATATCTTCTGGAAGAGTTCTGAGTTATTTGACCAGCTGTCAGAGAAAAACGAGAAAATGATAGTTTTTATAAATCTAGCCTCTCTTCTGTGTCCCAAATACACATTCTGCCTCATTGAATGAAGTCCAGAATTTTAAAGTTCAATAACTGTACCCAAATGAAATGTCATGTACATAAAACTTTCTGTTGTCTTAGCAATTCTTGGCTCAATGTTTCACAACTCATTTTGTACTAGTACAATTCTTAAAATTGTTTTAAAAGGGCAGAAATACAAATTGTACTTCTTAGGAAATAGTAGAATATTATGCTCTTGGGCTACTGAAATGACCTTGTCACTTCTGATGATGAATCTTTGGTTTTCTCTCAGTAGAGGACTATCCTTAGGAAGACTCTCAAACTCTTGCCATCAAAATATGTTATTCTTGTGCTTTCTCCTATATTTCTTGAAACTCCTCTTCCCGTCTTTACTCTGTATTCTCTGCAGTTGATTCTTCTGTTATACGTGTTGTGAGCAACCAGTTATATAATGCTGAGGAATACAGCAAGATTCTCATTTTAGATGCTTACATCTAGGTTTTCATAAATTGGAACAAAAGTATCTGCCACATGTTGAGTCTTTACTATAGTCCAGGAGCAAAGCCCAGTGTATTGGGTCTCTTAGTGCCTCTCAAATTTCTTTCATGTCGTGGTGCACAAAAAGTCGGATTTATACAGCACCCTACAGTTAGAGAATTCCAGTCACCCCTGGCCATAACTGGCATATTAGCTTGGGCAGCCATAACATATGCCATAACTGGCATATGGCTAGGGCAGCCATAACAAATACTACAGACTGGGAGACTTAAAAAACAAATTTATTTATCACAATTCAGAGACTAAAAGTTTAAGATCAATGTTGGCAAGATTGGCTTCTGAGGCATCCTGGCCATCTCTTTCTGTGTCTTCACATGGTGTTCTCTCTGTGTGTATTTGTTCTAAACTCCTTGTAAGGATACATTCAATTGGATTAGCCCTCTACCCTCAAAGACCACATTTTCACTTAGTTACCTCTTTAAAGGCCCTACCTCCAAATAGTCACAATCTGAGGTACCAGGGGTTAGGACATCAACATGAATTTGGAGTGGGGAACGTGAGCCATAACAATTTAGCCCATAACAACTGGCATCTGGAGTGAGTTGGGAAACAGTGTCTGGGAAACACCTGTAACGCATTTGGAGCACATCTTATTTTACTTAATCGTCATGACGTTCCTATGAAGTTAGTAATGTTATTATGACTATTTTACAGATGAGAACATTGAAGCCCAAACGGATGAAGTCCATTGCCCAAAGTCACAGAGCAAGTGGCAGAGCCAGAACAGGCACAGGGTTGGCTGATCCCACTATGCTGCTTTGACCAAGTGGGCTTAGTATCACCAGTTTTTGAAACTTTAAGCTGGATTTCTCTTTACATATGATCTGCTTAATGTAATAGAATCTTTTTGACTAAAATTGAGGGTCTGTGTCTGAAATTTTAGCATACAATCAAACTTTTTACATAATACTAAAAGTTATATAGTCTTTCACCTACAAAAGGCAATAACTACCATATTCATATTTGTGTTTTACTACTATTGATTTGGAGCTTAATCAAAATTTATTGATCGGATGAAAGTTAATAAAGTGAAAATCACCTTAACTAACATGTATCTCTGTAAGTGAGCCATTTTGTCACACTTCTGACTGAAGATATTTTACATTTAGGGCAGATTTGTTTTATTTTTGCTACCCTTATTTGTAAATGGCGAGGTAAATTTTCATCCTTAGTTTCCGAACTAAAATAAACCTAAATTCTTAAGAATTAAAACTTACTTTTATCAATAGGCTTGTTGGAATAACCCCTTATAAAATCTCCCTTGCTTTCCTTTTGTAAACAGCAGGTATCAAAGAATGACCTCTGAAAGAAGCTGGAATGTCACTGTGATAGTTTATCTTACTTTCATATTCCGTACACATAATTAAGATACAGTAGACTTGTTGACTGGAATATATATATTTTATATTTCATATGCAGTATAGTCATTCTCACTTAACACATTAGGCAAGCTTTTAAACTAAAGCTCATCACATTTTCAACACAATGTAGAGACTTGAACATGTTTAGGTAACATTCCCAAGAGAGCTTTTTTTTTCCTACATATCCAGTGTGACATGTAGAAAGGGAAAAGTAAGGAGCAGTCAGGTCAGAGAACTTCCTTGGTCTTAGAGCATGGATTTATTATTTATTTTGAATTCTTAATATCAATAATATTAGAATCTTTTAAATACAGATTTGAAAACTTTCTAAAAGAATAGTTTGGCTCTTGTTTTTTTTGGTTCATTCATATTATTTCTATCCTTGTTAGATCAAAAGTTAAACTGAAGCTTCCTTAGGCTAAAGTAGAATTAAAAACTATTTTTTTTAGGATCACCAAAAACTACATTTTAAAAATCCACCTCACATAGATAATTCTCACATGATTAAGTGGCTTCTGGACAAATTTTTCCAATAATCTTAGTGTTTGAAGTACAAAAGCACTCTCATGACAAAAATATGGGAAAATATTTAAACCGACCCTGAACTTATTTGTGTTTTTAACCTTTGCAGCCTCTCAGAGTAGAGGCCCTTGTGTTATACTGAAGTCTATGCAATCATCATGCTTTGACTACTGGGGAAGATACCTGAATAGAAAGCAGCATAGAGAGGTAAGATTGCAGGGAAGAATAGGAAAGGATAGCGAACTCACATTTGGTTGTGCTTCATCTTTAACCAAGGGAGAAAGCTGGGAGTCATTCTTCATAGAGCCCTCCTCGCCCCCATACCCAGTCCATCCCTAAGTTACATCACTTTCACATCAAACTCTTATTTTGAATCCATCTGCTTCTTTCACTGCTGCACCATGTCCTCTCCTCTGGACTTCTGCCAAGTCCTGACTGATCCTTTCTACTCCTTCCCACAACCCCTTTCTCCACTGGAAGTGGTGATTTGGGCTCACCACTGCTCTTAGCATTAAGCTAATGACTAGATATTGCATTATCATGGCAAATACGACTATGTCTCTGCTCTGTTTAAAATTCTTCTTCACTTTCCCCCTGTGCTTAGTAAAATCCCCAATCCAGCTTCCTCTTGGGCCCCTTTCCCATTCTAACTTCTAGCCACACTAGCTTTCTTGCTACCCATCCCCCTCACCCCCAACACACACAATTTCCTGCTTTAGGGCTTTGAGGCAGGCATGTTTTCAGCTTTGAAAGTTTCTACCCTACTCTGTCTAATGTCTGCTCATCCATCAGAATTCAATGTAAGTGTCACTTCTTCTGGGAGGCCCTCCCTTATCTAACCTCAGTCAAGCCACCCTATTATATCTATTAACAGCACTCTGCACTTTGGGCTCAGTTCATAATTATTTTTATATCAGGAGCTGTGCCTGTCTGGTCACAATGCAGCCACAGCTCCCTGCCCAGGCCCATGAATGTGCTGAACTTACTGACCTACAGGCTCAGGGTGGCTTAGACCATGTCACCTGCTGTGCTAGAGACCTAATTTCTGCCTCCAGGCTCTGGAGATGAGAGGTTGAGAGGTGAGGTAAGGATGGCATTGCAGGAAGACAACAGTGTGTGAATCAGGAGAAAGGGATTCTATCTTAATGGCTCTGCTTTTAACTTAGGCCATTGCTGGCAATACTATTTGCAAAAACATTAGAATAGGATTTTTTTAAAGCTGACTTTTATGTATCCGCCACTTATTTAATTCAATATGAACTGGCTGACGTGATTGTGCCAATATTTTGAGTTCTATGTACAACATATAATGTGGTTCATGACTCAAGATTCTAATTAAGAAAACATTTGTAGATAATTTTTTTTTTCTTTTGGCTTTAATAGAGGTATTTTTTTTTCCTTTGAAGAAACTCTATAAATAGAACTTGGTTTGGGTCTTCTAGTATGTACATTTCTTAGTCACCAAAATGGAATAATAGGATTTTAGAATCAAAATGGGCTGAGGAGGATGAGTAATTAAAGTCTCCATTCAGAAACGATAAGATGAAGCAGGGTGGTTGGTGACTTTCTCAAGATCACACTAGGCTAGCTTGAAACAAAGCTGGAATCTGACCAGATCTTCTGGATTATAAACCAATATCCTCTTCGTTACTTTACAATCTGGTGTGTATCTTTAATTAGCAGAAAGTAAAACTCCAATTCAGCAGTTTTTTAGTATTGATGAAGTCATTGTTCTGTGATCTTTTTTAAAGACAAATTTTACCATTCGTCATTCATAGAGCCACATAACCCTGTTTGGCTGCAACCACAAGTCATTGAGTCAAGGGCCAGACTCTGCTGGGCCTTTGCGAATGCACTAAGTCAAGCAGCTGGTTGTTTACCACCTTGTAATAAACGGGAAATGCGGTGATTCTAAGAGCCTGGGTAACCCATTTATAGTGGACTTTAGAACGCTTCTTATAATATGTACTTAAATATGGGTGTGTCCGATATTTGGCAAATTTATTTCAAGCCAAATGACGAATCACACTCAAGAGCCAAGATAGGCCCAGCTGGGAGGCTGCCCTAGTTTCCTGAGCTTGACCAGGCTGAATTCCCTGCCTCTCCTGGCAGAGCAAGCATTTCCCCTTGCCTCCCTTTCCCGGCCCTCTTAGCTCAAGCTGAGAGCAATGAGTATTCAGATCTTACTGGGTCTCAGAGGAGTTCCAGATGAAACTCACAATGAGAATAAAGAGAAGGGGAGAGCCATAGGGCACCCAGCTCTTTCTGATCCCTCAATCTCAAAGAGAGCAACCCTCCCATTTACTTCTGTTTTGTTGGTGTTTCTAGTGTAACAGTGTTGCTCTCTCTGAACAAGAAACAGCTTCTTATAATGCCAGCATTTCATTTGTCATGTCTCAACACTGGTGTGTTGAAGTCCAGATAGATAGACCCGGGCCCCATCCAGCTCTGCCACTTGATGTGTAACTTGTTGCAGGTCACAGAATTTCTGTGACCCTCAGTTTCCTTTTCGGTAAAATGGGACTGTTGTGATCATTGAGATTAGGGGTATACTCACAAAAGATAATAAATGAGGAGTGATGTTTTGTTAATATTAACCAGTTGAATGACCTTGGATGAGTGCCATCACATTCAATGCTGTATGATTATTGCGTATATGAGAAAGTTGATCCCAAAAATCTTTCAAGCCCTTTTCAGCCGTTCTATGTATGGGTCCTCAATCCAAGGCATTCTTGAATACTGGGAATCTGGCCTCTCTCCCACACATCTTGCCATTTCCCCTTTCTTAGTAGTGACCTAATATCGCCATCAGCATCTTAACCCCCAAGACTCTCTAGCCCTCTCACTTCTTAGGTCTCCGTGGAAGTTGCAAATTGCCTCGTTACTCTCAGCCGGGGCCGAGGGGCAGACTTGTCGCAGGAGAGGGGGACAGCGAGCTTGAATCTACCGTGGGGCGCGCGTGCCAGGAGGTAAGAGAGGTGAAGACAGCGCAGACGTTCCGGCGCCACCAGTGGGCCAGCCAGCTTCGGCAAACTTCTTGCCCAGCCGGAGCAGCCCTCTCCGCCTAGCGCTAGGAGACGGCCCGCGCGGAGTTGGCACTGGGCAGGGGTAGGTGGCCTCGCCCGCCTGGGAAGGGCTAACTTTGCAGGCACAGGCACCGGGATGGAGCCAGAGGCGGCAGGTGCGCTGCCAGGCACCGGGCATCCCCGAACCCGGGCTCCTAGGCCCCTTCCACGTCCGGCCCGGGTCTCCGGCCCCCAAGCGGAACCCTGAATCTGCAGTGACACTCCTTTGGGCGCCACCCAGCAGGCCTGGGCGGGTCCTGGGCTGCTTCAAGCCGCGGATCCCGGGGTAATGAGATGCTAATGAGGCGCGAATAAAGCCTTGGATAACCTTGCGCCGCGCGCCGAATCCCACACACCCTGCCGAACTCCTTGGCGGGGCAGACCTGCCCGCATCCCGGCTCTCCCTCCGCGCCTCCTCCACCTCCCCTTCCTCCGCCCCCGCCTCCGCCCCCGCCTCCGCCCCAGCCCCAGCCCTTCCACCCGCCTGGCAGGAAGCGGCTCCTCCTGGCTCCGGAGACGCCGGGTAAGTTGTCCAGCTGATCCAGCTGTGCGTACCCTGCCTGCGGCGGGGGGGTGGGGGGGCTGTGGAGGTGGGGATACGCTCCTGGGGAAATGTGACCCAGGGCGCTTGAGAGTCCCTCCTGGCCGGTCTGCCCCGTCTCCCCCCGGCCCTGCCCTGCTCAGCCCTTCTCCAGACTTTACGGTCCTGAGTGGGAGTACTCCCTCCGCCCCCGCCTCCAGTGGTCCAGCTCCTCTCCATCCTTCCCAACCGCTCCAGCCCTCGTACATTCTTTGCCCTGGCGTTTCCAGGCTGGGTCATTCCCTCTCCGGTAGCTGAGGTCTTTTTCTTTCTACTCCCCCACCCCCGAGAGTCCTTTGCCCTTCATGACGTTCCATCCGCCCTGTACAGGCGACTTGCCCCAGGCGACTTTAACCTTCCCCTGCCTCGCCCTGGCCCGCTGGGCTCTGGCCAGTACCGGTGGGGCGGCCGAGGGGATGGAGGGGAGCAGACCCTAGGGACCTGCGTCCATTGTAGCCACGCACTATCCCTAACTCCCCCAGGGGCAACCTCATCCAACTTACCCTGATTCCTCTCTGTCTCAGAGTGAGAAAGCCCCCTCTGACACCCTCGAACTGCGTGGGTGCCCGAGCGAGGGAGAGGGGGACAAAGGGAGGCCTTGTTTGGGGAAATTCCTGGGAGAGCATGCCAAAGTTCACAGGGGATGGGGCGGATCTTTGATGGGGGTGGGAGGAAGCTAGGAGGGGCTAACCGGGTTGCTGTCGCCCCGCTGCCTGCCCCCACCGCCCTCGAGGCCCACCGAAGAAGGCAAGTCACAGGGGAAGTGTTTTGACCACAGTGAGTCAGAAATAGACCCACGGCTCCTCACCCAGTCAGTCGAAACATGCAACAACATCCTCAGGCTGCTTGTTGAGGTAGTTTTGGTGATGGGAAGTGGAACCTTTGCAGTTAGAGATTGTCTCCTCCCTCTGTCAGAAGGAAATCACGAGTGCTAAGGAGGAAAACTTCGCCCTTGGTGGAAGACACACCCCACACCCGTGTGCCACTGAGTCTATCAAGGGGCACCTGGAACAGGGAGACGGGTGAGATGAGGCATTATGTGTGCCCAGCAGCTGGGGTTGTAGGTATTTGGCCTGTCTGCTCTCCTGGCCAGCCTGCCCTCTCCATGTCTGAGAAATTGCCCCAAGCCCTGCTTTCTGCCCTCTGGGCCCCAGAGATGAAGCAGGGCTTGGAGATCCCTGGACAGGAAGACTGGCTGGAAGCTCCCTGGCTTCTCATGTGCCCTCTGTGCCGAGGACTATTGATTTTTCATTTCCATATTTGGCAGATTTCACTTGCAGTGGAAGGGGTAGCAGCTGTCTCTGGAACAGATCGGGAGTGGGCTGGAAGAGAGGAGCAGGGCCAATCAGGGGTGGACCTGAAGCTCCCCAGAGACACCAGCCTGCTTTCCTCTCCTCCCCTTCCTTTTTCCTTCTTTTCTTCTTCTCCCCTTCTGTTCCCCCCCTTCTCTCCAGCAGCAACGTGCCTCTGCCCAGCTGCTCCCTTCCCTGGGAGGCCCAAGGGCCTCCATGGCCTCACCCACCTCCACCAACCCAGCACACGCCCACTTTGAGAGCTTCCTGCAGGCTCAGCTGTGTCAGAATGTACTGAGCAGTTTCCAGGGGCTATGCCAGGCCCTGGATCTGGAGCCTGGTGGGGGGCTGCCCCAATACCACAAGATCAAGGCCCAGCTCAACTACTGGAGCGCCAAATCACTGTGGGCCAAGCTAGACAAGCGAGCAGGCCAGCCTGTCTACCAGCAAGGCCAGGCCTGCACCAGCACTAAGGTGAATACAATGCCTGGGATGGGGCTTAGAGAATAGGGGAATCATAAGAGGGAGATATGATGCCATGCTCACACTGCCTTGTGTGTTCCCAGTGCCTGGTGGTGGGTGCTGGACCTTGTGGTCTGCGGGCTGCTGTGGAGCTGGCACTGCTCGGGGCCCATGTGGTACTGGTGGAAAAGCGCACCAAATTCTCTCGCCACAATGTGCTGCATCTCTGGCCCTTCACCATCCATGACCTTCGGGCACTCGGCGCCAAGAAGTTCTATGGGCGCTTCTGCACAGGCACTCTGGACCACATCAGTGAGTACCACCTGGTGGGCTAGAGGGGTGGTAAGCCTGGGCCTAGAGACAGGCCAGTGGGTGGCCTCCTGGGCCAGCCAAGAGGCTGAGTGGATAAGACTCACTTCATCCAGGTGACCTTTTGGACTCAAGTCCTGTATCTGTAAATGGGCAGTTGGATGGAGTAATCTCTAAGACCTCCTCTAGCTCTGACAAGGTGCATCTTGGTGCTTGGGGAGGCTATGCAGTCCTGGGGTCCCTATTCTTAATGTCCTTTCCCTTCCAGGCATCCGGCAGCTTCAGCTGCTTTTGTTGAAAGTGGCATTACTACTGGGGGTGGAAATTCACTGGGGTGTCACTTTCACTGGCCTCCAACCCCCTCCCAAAAAGGGTAAGTACTTCTCTGCTTCTGAGAATCCCACCTGCCAAGGACATCTTGGCCTGTGGAAGAAAAAGGGTGGGGTTGGGAGTGATCTGAGTTTCCCTTTCTAATAGTGTGGCCTTGTGCAAACCACTCTGAGCCTCATTTTGAACATCTGTGAAATGGGAGTAATATGTCGTTCCTTCCCTACTCTTCACAGCTGAAGATATAATCTGACAGGCAATGTGTGCTTGCTTTCTAAACCGTAAAGCCCTTTAATGCATTTATTTACATCACTGGCTTGTCCTGGGAAAATAGGGGCCTATTCAGACTTCTACACCTTTGTGCCTCTCACACCCTCTACCCCAGGGAGTGGCTGGCGTGCCCAGCTCCAGCCCAAACCCCCTACCCAACTGGCCAACTATGAATTTGATGTCCTCATCTCTGCTGCCGGAGGTAAATTCGTCCCTGAAGGTGAGTGATCACTTCCCTAGAATTCAGCATCTTGGGCTCTTCCTGGGCCTTTGTAGGCCCTTATATCCCTCATCTTCCTGTCACTCTCCACCTGTCCCCACGTCTAGGCTTCACAGTTAGAGAAATGCGTGGCAAGCTGGCCATTGGCATCACAGTCAACTTTGTGAACAGACGCACTGTGGAAGAGACACAGGTGCCTGAGATCAGCGGTGTGGCCAGGATCTACAACCAGAGCTTCTTCCAGAGCCTGCTCAAAGCCACAGGTCAGGGTCCTTCTCACAGGGGCTCCCACCCCTTGCCTGACCGAGGGCTGGCTCCTGCCTTTCCCATCTGCCCAGACCTGTCCTCAGTCCAAGAAATCTTGGCAGCAAAGAACCTGTGCCCCTAGGGATTCAGCAGGCACAACCCCACTTTGACACCCAGCATGATGTCTTAGATCTCTCACAAAAGGCATGAGATTTTACTTTGTGCTTCTTCATATATGCTTTAATATAGAAATGACATAAATTCAAAGTGAAAGTGGTACTTCAAGAAGCTGCTCTGTGTTTACTTTGGCTTCAAACTGCCACGCCCCCTGGGGTGTACACACCTTAGTTTGAGAAGCCAGTCTGTTGTCCATTAGCATGTGACCATGTGGTTGGAGTAAGTCTTCCAACTGCCACCCCACCCAAATTTCTTTGTTCCATGTTCTCAGACCTCTTGGGTCTGGGACAGATGGTCCATTGTGCCATCAGAATTCATGGGCCCCTGTGTGTAGGACACCCAATGTAGTCAAAGCTGTGATCCCAGCTATCAGAGGTTAGGCATGGCTAGGGTGTTTGGAGAGGTGACACATAATGAGGAGACACATCTCCTGTCCCTTGCCCTGTCCCCCCAGGCATTGATCTGGAAAACATTGTGTACTACAAGGATGACACCCACTACTTTGTGATGACAGCCAAGAAGCAGTGCCTGCTGCGGCTGGGGGTGCTGCGTCAGGTGAGGCCAGGCCCAGGCAAGGAGGGCCTGGGCAGCTGGCCCTGGGAAGTGGAGGCCAGACCTGGACACAGTTTGTAACCCCCACCCAGCCCCGGGTGTGCCCTGACCTTTCTTCCACCTCAACTAGCTCCTCTACCTTGAGATTTACATGGCAACCTGAATCATATTCTGGGCTAAAAACCTTACACCAGCCATAGGACTACAAATGTAAACTCCATGAGGGAAGGGGTTTTGTCTCTTGTCTCTTTTGTTAGCTCATTATTCTCAATGCCTAGAATGGTATCTGGTGTGTGTATGCTGACTGAACACCTACTCTGTGGTAGGTCCTATCTTGAGAGCTTTCTGTGCATTTTCTCACCCAGTTCTCTTGGGTACCTTGAGAAGTTAGAGGTGTTATCTCTAAACAATGAAGAACCTAAAGCTCTGAGAAGTTCAGTGACTTGTCCAAAGCAAGTGTATGATAACAGTAATGGTTCTGGGCCTTGGGGGCAGGGTGCGGCTTAGGACCCCCAGCAGCAGGGTGAGTGCTGAGGAAGGGGCTTGAGCTTGAGAAGCAAGACATTCAAATTCTAGGCCCATCTCAGCCTTCAGCTGTATTCTGGGGAAGCCCCTTCTTGGGGCCTTAATATGTTCACCTACATCCAAGGGGATGGGACTACCCAATTGATGCTGCTGGTTCTGATTTGTTGGCCATGTAGGACTGGCCGGACACCGACCAGCTGCTGGGCAGTGCCAACGTGGTACCCGAGGCTCTGCAGCACTTTGCCCGGGCAGCCGCTGACTTTGCCACCCACGGCAAGCTCGGGAAGCTGGAATTTGCTCAGGATGCCCGTGGGCGGCCTGACGTCTCTGCTTTCGACTTCACAAGCATGATGCGGGCAGAGAGCTCTGCCCGTGTGCAGGAGAAGAATGGTGCCCGTCTGCTGCTGGGGCTGGTGGGGGACTGCCTGGTGGAGGTGAGGGAGTGGGATCAGGATTCTTTGATTGGGGGAGGGGGAGGGGGCTCTCTGGTGCTTCAAGAAACAGGACTCCTTATAAGGAGGCACAGGGGTTCCATGGCTGGGAAGGAGGGGAGAAAAGGGTTTTGCTTGTTATAAGGAAGAGCCGAGGGCTACTTGGTGTGCCGAAGGGCCTCCTCTGCTATGACCTTGGGGGCATCTATCTGGGCTTGGACACTCCTGTTGGACTCTCACTGAGCTATTTCCTACTCTTCTGACCCTGCAGCCTTTCTGGCCCCTGGGCACTGGAGTGGCCAGAGGCTTTTTGGCAGCCTTTGATGCCGCCTGGATGGTGAAGCGATGGGCAGAGGGCACTGGACCCCTAGAAGTACTGGCAGAACGGTGAGGCCTGAGTTAGGGGGTGGGAGGGGCAGGTAGAGAGGGTGGGAGGTGCTGGGTGAATAGATGGGGTCATGGACAAGAGAATAAAAGAAAGGCCAGGAAGTTCTTGAGGGGTGAGTGCTGATGGGTACATTTTGACTCATGTCCCTGCCCACCTTCATCCTCACACCCCGCCACCCCCGCCCCAGTGAGAGCCTGTACCAACTCCTGTCACAGACATCACCGGAAAACATGCACCGCAATGTGGCCCAGTATGGGCTGGATCCAGCCACCCGCTACCCCAACCTGAACCTCCAGGCTGTGTCCCCCAATCAGGTCAGAACCCCCTGACACCTCCACCAGCCTTCCATAATTAGCCGCCCTTCTCCAGGTTAGGCCTTCCCTCCAGACTTGCCTAGTTACTGTACCTCTGGGTGATCCCTACCCAAGGCCGGCCCCTTCCCCATGGGCTATGGGGGTGTGTGGTCAGCCTGCTTCAAGACCTGAAATGGGCTCTCTTAGGTACGAGACCTGTATGAAGTAGTGGCTAAGGAGCCAGTGCACAAGAGCGACAAGACAGACTCAGGAAAGCTGGCCACCAGTAAGTAGGCTTTTCTTCAGGGCCATATCCAAAATATTTACCAACCAGTGAGGTACAAGCACCAAGTAATAGAACAGCTGCAGCCTCAGGATGGGAGCAGGGTGCTTGGAGCACTATTGGATGGTAGGGATGTTTGGGGCATCCTGGGAAGTGGAGGGGCAACGGAGCACTCACAGCAGCCGTTTGCCAATCTGTATGGCAGTATTTCAGTATTTCAACAACCACTGCATCCATAGCAGTTAAATGGCAGCCATGCTGCCCTGTTCTCAGCTGTTCTGCCTGACCCTTTCCAGGCTGGTAGACTCCAAACCTGCCTTTTCTTTGAACCTCTGGGCCTCCCTTGCCTGCTGCCCTCTATGTGGGTAGCAGTAATTTCACTTTATTCACTCCATTTATTCCAAAAAAAGATTTTTTTTTAAGATGAGAAAATCCGGATAAAGGAATTACTGCTGTAAGAGCTTGGTGCCCCAGTAGGGGTGGGCCCTGCTTCCACCTCCCATATTTACCCCCCACACCCAGCAACTGGGCTCTCTGTGAGCCAGGGGGCTTAGGCACAACACAACCTCCTTTCCCAGGGTCAGTGTGCACCCAGGAGGAGCTGCTACGCTGGTGTCAGGAGCAGACAGCTGGATATCCTGGTGTTCATGTCACCAATCTTTCATCCTCATGGGCTGATGGGCTGGCCCTGTGTGCCCTGGTGAACCGGCTGCAGCCTGGGCTACTGTGAGTTGCAAATTAGGCTGACGGGTCCCTGGAAGACCATAACCTCTCTTTCCTACCTCTGTCCATCCCTTTGCTTCAGGCAGTGGAATTGTGGGGAGGCCACTATGTAGGAATTAGCACACCCATTTGAGTCCCAGTGCCACCAAGTCACTTCACCTCCTAAGAGATAGTATTCTTGCCTCATTCCGCCTTCAAATCTTGTAATAATCAAATGCATTTAATAGGGACAATTTTGTCGGTGGTAGAGACACCCCCCACAACCAAGGCCAGAAAGTTGTCATTGGGTGGTGATGGGGGGGGGCAGTTAGCGTAGGAAATAAAAACCTTTCGTGCCCTCTCCTCCCTTTGCACTTCCCCAGCCTTTCCCACTGTCCCTCCACTACTGCTGTCTACCCACCCTCTCCCCCTTTGATGTGGTCAGGTTCTAGTCTCCCATTGGCTTCTCTTCCTGATACCCTGCAGGGAACCCTCAGAGCTGCAGGGGATGGGGGCTCTGGAAGCGACTGCTTGGGCACTGAAGGTGGCAGAGCATGAACTTGGCATCACACCTGTGTTGTCCGCACAGGCAGTGGTGGCAGGAAGTGACCCACTGGGCCTCATCGCCTACCTCAGCCACTTCCACAGTGCCTTCAAGAACATACCCCATAACCCAGGTGACCTAGAGGGTAGTAGTGGTAAAGTGGTATGTGTGTGAGTGAGTGAGTGAGTGACAGAGACAGAGACAGAGACAAGAGAGAGGGAGGGAGGAGAGGGTACCCTGAGGGACAGCCTGGGAAAGGTATCTTTTTGGGCTAGAGTGTAGCTGTCTATTTCAGGGGCACAGTATCTACCCTGACACCCCAATTCTCCCTGCAGGTCCTGTCAGCCAAGGCTCTCCAGGAACCTCCAGTGCTGTACTCTTCCTTGGCAAACTGCAGAGGACCCTGCAACGGACCCGGGCCCAGGTGGAGTCTGGGCAGGGTTGGGGCTGGGCAGTGGGTTCCTAGTGGGGGGTCCCTGGGGTGATGGGAAGGCCACTGAGAATGGGGGAAGAGAGGGACTGGGGGCTCAGAGCCCCATGCTGAGTGTAGGACTTGTTACAGGAAAATGGGCAGGATGCAGGTGGTAAGAAGCCACGCCTGGAGGTAAATGCCCGCCCCATGTTCTGTCCCCTTCCCCAGGTTTTGCTCCCCACTCCAGGTCCAGTCCTGTACCCCTCCTCCCCCATCCAGGCTCTCTTCCCGCCCTTTCTATTCATCTGTTCACATCTACTCCCCAGCTGATCCTTTCTACCTCCTGGCCTGAGCACTTAACCTTCTTAGGTAGAGGCTGAGACCCCAAATACCGAAGAGCCACCTGTGTCAGAGCCTGGTGTACCCCTGACACCCCCATTGCAACACCAGGAGGTGAGAATGGGGGCCCTGTCTGTAGGCACAGACTTGGGGAGGGAAGGAAGGGGGATTTCGGGGATAGTGAAGAACTTTGCAGCTGGCCTTGACTTTAGCTGACCCTGTGGCCTGTGGATTGGTGCAGGCTGGTGCCGGGGACCTATGTGCACTTTGTGGGGAACACCTTTATATCCTGGAACGCCTCTGTGCTGACGGTCGTTTCTATCACCGGAGCTGCTTCCGCTGCCATATCTGTGAGGCCACGTTGTGGCCAAGTGGCTACGGGCAGCACTCAGGAGATGGTGAGTAGGTCCTCGAGGGCTCCAAAGGGACTCTGGGCCGGACCCGGTCCTGCCCGGAGCCAAGGAGTTTGAAGGTAGAGGGGAACTGGAGTGCTGGGCATGAGATGGAAACACTCCCGATGGCACTTTAATACCCTGAGCTTAAATTTTCTCTGTCTCTTCCAAAACCCCAAATGTGGGTTTCTGTGGAGGCTAGTAGAAATTCATCTACAAATCCAGAGTCCTGTCACCACCACCTTCCCTAATAAACTGAGTCTCCAGGCATTAGGCCGCCAATATATGATGTCTCTACCCCTTTTCTACCCTTCCCAGGGCATTTCTACTGCCTCCAGCACCTGCCCCAGCCAGTCCACAAAGAGGATGGCAGTGACAGAGGCCCTGAGAGTCAGGTAGAAGCTGTGAAGTGTGTGTTGGGGTGGAAATGAGGAAAGGGGTCTCTCTTAGCCCACAGGAGTTTGTCAGGGGTAAGTGAATGTTCTCCTGTACTAGAATGTAAGCACCATGAAGGCAGGGATTTCTGTCTTATTTATTGCTGTAGCCCAAGTATCTAGAACACAGCCTTACACTGTCCAGTAAAATGGTGTAAGTGAATGAATTCCAAGGCCTACATCTATCTAAAGGAGCAGCCTCAACCCCACACTGGGGAGGTCACTGACCAAACCACATGGTGGCTTTTCTAGGACCTCCCTACAGTGGGCGAGAATAACATGCCATCGAGCCCCTCGACTCCCATGGCCTCCCAGGAGGGGGCCATTTCTGTCCCAAGCCCTAGCCAGCCCACCCGTCGGCTGATCCGCCTCTCCAGCCCAGAACGCCAGCGGTTGTCCTCTCTTAATCTGACCCCTGACCCAGAAATGGAGCCTCCACCCAAGCCCCCCCGCAGCTGCTCTGCCTTGGCACGCCAGGCCCTGGAAGGCAGCTTTGTGGGATGGGGAGTGCCGGTCCAGAGCCCTCAAGGTAACTGCTCTTCGGACCCAGGGTGAGGATGGAGTGGGTAGTACTGAGATTCCTGAAGAGGGGAATGCCGGGGAATGCAAAGGAGGTTGTGGGGATCTTGAGCCACGTCTACTTTTCCTCTGCTCAGTTCTTATGGCCATGGAGAAGGAAGAAGGGAGTACCCCCTCCAGTGAAGAGGAAGAAGAGGAAGAGGAAGATGTGGCTTTGGACTCAGATATGGAACAGGTGAGTGAAAGGAACCTGGCCACCTCTTCTGTCGAAACCAGTACACATCCACCAAATCTACCCCATCCCCTTCCATAGGAGAAACCTACAGCTTACTCCCTCCTCTGGGTAAAGATCTTCTCACCCAGTCTGACTCTTTCATGTCTCTAAGCCTCCATCTTTCCTATCAGAACTTGCCCCACTTCCAGCCCAGGTCTTTTTTGGCCCCTTCCAAACAAAGCTTCCCCAACCCCTATCTACCAGGAGGCCAGGCCATATGCCTGACTGGTCTGACCCTGCCACAGGCTCTGCTGACCTTCGCCAAGAACTCAGGCACCATGGACAAGTATCCAACATGGCGGCGGACTCTGCTGCGCCGTGCTAAGGAGGAGGAGATGAAGAGGTTCTGTAAAGCCCAGGTGAGCCCTAGGGGTTCCCAGAAGTTCTGATAGGGTTAGAGCTCCTTCAGTGCTCCATTCTTGAGCAATACAGACTCCTGGGTCTCTTGTCTTGTACCCCTCAGGCCATCCAGCGGCGACTAAATGAGATTGAGGTGGCTCTGAGGGAGCTGGAGGCTGAGGGGAAGAAGCTGGAGCTGGCCTTGAGGAACCAGAGCAGTGAGTGAAGACAGGGAAGGGACACCCCTCTGCCTCTTACGACTGTGTTCAGCCCCAAGCAGTCCCTCAAACCACCAGGCTCTGGGCCACAGCATGTTCCACTCCTTAGGCCCAGGACTCCTATGACCCTGGTTGGAGGCCTCCTGACCACCTGTCACCCTTCTTCTTTCTTATCAGCTTCCCCAGAACAGCAAAAGGCACTGTGGCTAGGACAGCTGCTACAGCTCGTTCAGAAGAAAAACAGCCTAGTGGCTGAGGAGGCTGAGCTCATGATCACGTAAGAGGCATCGGGAGGTGATAGGGGCTTGTGAGCCAGGCCCCAGCTGGGTCCTTGGGCACCCTGGACAGCTGTGCCTCTTCTATCCCTGCCCTCTACAGAGTACAGGAGCTGAACCTAGAGGAGAAACAGTTGCAGCTGGACCAGGAGCTACGAGGCTACATGAACAGGGAAGGTATGCGGATGTAGGGAGAGGTAGAAATCATGAGGCTGGGATTTGCATGAGTTTTATCATCTCAGATACCAACCAAGCAACACAGTCCTCTCCTCGGAGTGCCTCTGAGGGAATTCAGTAGGAAGCCAGAGGATTGGGCTCCAAGCCCCTACTCTGCCTTCAGTTCAATCAGAGCTGCACATTTGGGCCTTCATGCAGGATTTCCTTTTAAAATAGTGCTGCTATGAAACAATGCTAGAAAATCACTGGTATTGACAAATCTAATTTCATAGGTAGGAAATAAGGGTTGGGTTATAGAAGTCACATAGGCCAGGATTAGGCTGTATCTCTCCTGTCTCCCTGCCCAGTTCTCTATTCTCTAAACTTCGTCTCCTCCCTTCAGAAATTCTAAAAACAGTTGCAGATCGGCAGGCAGAAGACCAGATCCTGAGGAAGCTGTTGGATGTGGTGAACCAGAGAGATGCCCTTATCCGCTTCCAGGAGGAGCGCAGGCTCAGTGAGCTGGCCTCAGGGCCAGGGTCCCAGGGCTAGAAGAGGGTGGGCTGCCTGCCTTCTTCCCTACAAGACCACCTTAACCCAAGACAGTGCCACCATGCTCATCTGGGCTGCCTGGGCTAAGACTTCACTGTTTACAATAAAAATGTGTCTTCTATAAATAGGGCTTAGGCTGTCTACAAGTGGAAGGTGGGGAGTATGCAGGGAGGGCAGATGTATAGGAGCCTAAAGGTCTACATTGTGATAATCACACCGACCTTTGATCCTAATCACTGCCTCTACAAAGGAAAAGGCGGAGCCAGAAAAGTGTCAAGCTTTATTGGTCTTCAGTCCTGTACCCCTCCTGATGTTCCAGGAACAAGGCTGGCTTAAACTCTGGGCCCAGATTCTGGGCCTCTCTTGCCCTTCCCAGCACATGTTGGAGCTCAGCCCGGGCCCTACATAAGCCCTTGGCCTCCTGCAAGTGGAAGAGGTAGACTGCACCCACTCCTAGCACCAGTCCTACACTGAGGGTCCAGAGCAGTATGGCAATTTCCCTGATGCCTCCTTCAGCCACCAGAGCACTCAGCACTGCCAGGAAAAGCAGCCCTAGACCAATCACGTAGCTAGCAAAGGTGGCCCACCAACGAGCTTGAGCCACACCCAGGTCCAGCTCTGTACAGGCCTCCCTCAGCACGCTGATCAATGGTGACCTCTCTACTGGTCCTAGAACAAGGCAGGGGAGTGAGGCAGGAGGGTCAGAGTGGAAGGACTAGATTGTGGTAGTGAAAAACAAGGGAAAGGGTGGGGGTGACTTACCATGGGTAGGGCTAGGGTTGTGCTGGGGTGGGCTGTGTCTCACACAAAGAGTAGCCATCAGGGCCTCATGATCAGAGAGGGGAGTGCCACTGTGAGGGTCATGGCCTGTCGTAGTTTTGAGAGTCTTACAGGAAATGCAGAACCCAGAAACTGCCTAGGAAAAGTAAGGGCCGAAGAGAAACTTATCCCAGAGAACCAGCTCCTGGCTATCCCATTCTCTAATCAGTGATATAAGATTAGTCTAGCTGAACAAAGGGTCAGCACAGGCTGGTGAGAGATAAAGAGAGGCATGTTGGGGGAAGAGGCCTGACCTTATAAAGCACATAGTCAATGCGGATGCCACAGGGAAATGGCTCCAGCTCCTGCTGGTTGACATAGCAGTTCTCGGGAACCATTGTACAGCCTTCTTCAGAGCCCTAGGTGAATAGTTGTGCTAAGATGTAGAGGAAGGAGAACGGAGAGAAACTGGGGGTGCCAGTGGGGAAATTACTCAGGCAGGTCCTCACCTTGAAGTCCTGGGTCTCGAGGTAGGCATCATGCAGCCCTGTCCACTCCTTCAGCAAGCGGAAGCCCAGGTCCTTCGGGTGCAAGTTGAGGTCCCCACACAATAGAACCATGTCGGCCTTCTTAGATGTATGGCTGGGGGAACCAAGTTAATGAGGCAGAAGTCTTCCCTTGCCAGCTCTACCCCTATAAGTGGGGCCTTGGCAACCCCCCCAGCCCCTGGACCTCATCCCAAGTCCCTAGTCAATCCCAGGCTCACACACTGGATGAAATGGGCCAGTTCCCAGGCTTGGGCCACACGATGTGCTAGGTAGATATCCTTCTGTCGATTGTACTCGGCATGGAGCTAAGCAAGATAGATGAGATTACAGCAGATGAGACTGAAGGGCCCAGGGACAGGTCTAAGTCAAGTTTACATCTGTCACTCAGCATGGTGCTTGATGAAAAATGGGTGAAGCTTGCCTACTGACCTTAAGAGATCCTGCTGCTCAACACCTCACCCCCAGGCAGCCCAGCTAAAGGAGTCCCATCTCTCCCTCCCAGGACTGGGCCCTGGCCTGTCCCCTAAGCACTGCCAGCTTAAGCACTGCTAGCTACACTCACATGGGTCACATAGGCATTGAGCACCAGTCCACTTAGATGGAATACCAGCAGTCCCACAGCCTTCCCGGAGAACCAGTCACCATGATGGACCTGCAGTTAGGAGGAGACAGGAACTCAGGAACTGCTACCCTTTCTGTCCATCCTCTGCAACCCTAGTAAGGCTGCCTCCTTTACTGTGTTAGTAGAGGTGGAGTGGGGAAGGGAGGTGGAAGAGGTCAGAGGTCAGGCTTACCATGTAGGGGTAGCCATTGAGGGTGTAGACATGCTGGGTGAATTCTTGTATTGGGTGTTTGGAGAAGACACAGAGGCCACTGCCAATGATGCCGCTGAAAGACAAGTTCCAACTGATAGCCAGAGCAGGAAGAGAAAGCCCCAGTCCCCTACCCTTCTCATTTCCCAGCACTCATTAGCTACTTTTTTCTCTCTCAGCTGCTGGGACCAGGCCCACAACACAGCTAAAAGCAACAAACCGCCTTTTTGGGAAGGTGACAAGGCTGAAGAGCTAGGATCTTCCTGGTTCCACCCTCTCCTGCTCCCACATTCAGAGGAAAGCATGCTGGGAGAGAGAGACGAGGGGAGGGTCCAGGCTGGAAAGAGAAGGGCTGACAGGGCCAAGAGCCTCCAGGTCTGAGACAGGCTTCCAGGCCAGTAGGATTCTCACCTCCTGAAATAGTGTGCTGCTGGGTAGGTGGGTAACAGCTTCTGTCTCAGGTACTGGAAGTCTTGCTCACTCCACACCTGGGAAAAGGGGTGAGGCTGCCTGCCTGACCCTTTCCCCAAAGGAAAAGTCTCCTCCTGCGCCCCAGCCGCCCCTCCTCCCAAGGTTCCAAATCAGTTCCATACAGCCCACCTCCTCCAGCAGGGCAAGGTCGAAGCTCTCCACGTTTAGAAAGTCCCCCAAGCGCTTCATGCGGTCGGCTCTGTGCTTGCTCAGGTAGGGAATGCCCCTGGGAACAGAAGGGACGAGGAGGTGACTGCTGGGGTTCTTAACCCTCCGGACATCACTGGAGCTGGGGCCAGCTGTGAGCCTTGGAGCTGCAGGTTCCTCCCATGCCCTGAGTTTGTAGGACAGGGAAGAGCCGTGGCTTGGATGTTAGAAAGCGAATGACTGTATGAGTGCGAAAGATACTGTGCACCCCACGGGCTCACTCACCAGCAGTTGAGGTTAAAAACCCTCAGTCGCAGGGAGAAGTGGGGCTTCATGGCAGGGGCGCTCCGGGCGCGAGACTGCTCTGCCGTCCCAGTTACCGCGGCGGCAGGGATGGGCGCGGGCTGGCCGCAGCTCCTCCCGGGGGCGGCGCGCACAGGTGGTCGGCCCCGCCCCCGCGCTCCCCGGAAGGCGGTGGCCCCCAAGCCCACGCAGCTCAGGCCCAGGGCTGAGGCGCGTAGGCCGGGACCGACTCCCGCGTTACCCAGGCAACCGGCCCGCTGGTCCCAACTGGCTGCCCACCAAGCCGGAAAGGATGTCTGCGGCGAAATCCGGGAGCTGACAGGAGGCGAGGGCCGCCCGCAAGCGGGCCCGTACAGGCGGCGAGCAGGGCTGAAGCACGCGGGGCGTGGGGCTCCCCGTTCCTCTGCCCGGAAGCTCGTCCCTGACTGCGGCCGCCGGCGGGCCGTCGCCCACTTCTCCAGCTCCCGCCAGGCTCACCAGCAACAGGCGTAAAGGCCTGGCCGTCACCGCCCACCCCGCCCCTAACCCCGCCCCTAACCCCGCCCCCGCCTCCCTCCTTCCAGAAAGCGGCGGAGGCGGGGTCGCGCGGTTGCCGTGGCGACACGCCGTGTTTGTGCTCCGAGTAGTAGCAGATCGCTGCCATGGCGAGCGCACAGCCTTGCAGGTCGAGGCCGGTCCCGTGCGCCTTTCAGTCGCCGCCCGAGCAGCCGCTGCAGGTGAAGGTGGTGGGGCTCTTCAAAAGCAATACATTTCAGATCGCGAAGAGCACAGCTGAGGTAACCCCGAAGAAACCAGTGCGGGCAGCCCTTTCTGCTTCTCGGCTTCGCGCCTCCTGGTGGTGCGGAGTCTGGTTGGATCCGAGCTTGTAGGGGAAAAGGGCGGGCGGGTCCGAGAGAGCGGGCATTCCACTTCGAGAAGGGCTACTAAAAGGGGGGATCCG
>NW_011888882.1:6056513-6059193 GCF_000151845.1 Pteropus vampyrus
CGACTCCCGCGTTACCCAGGCAACCGGCCCGCTGGTCCCAACTGGCTGCCCACCAAGCCGGAAAGGATGTCTGCGGCGAAATCCGGGAGCTGACAGGAGGCGAGGGCCGCCCGCAAGCGGGCCCGGACAGGCGGCGAGCAGGGCTGAAGCACGCGGGGCGTGGGGCTCCCCGTTCCTCTGCCCGGAAGCTCGTCCCTGACCGCGGCCGCCTGCAGGCCGTCGCCCACTTCTCCAGTTCCCGCCAGGCTCACCAGCAACAGGCGTAAAGGCTGGGCCGTCGCCGCCCGCCCCGCCCCTAACTCCGCCCCCGCCTCCCTCCCTCCTTCCAGAAAGCGGCGGAGGCGGGGTCGCGCGGTTGCCGTGGCGACACGCCGTGTTTGTGCTCGGAGTAGTAGCGGATCGCTGCCATGGCGAGCGCACAGCCTTGCAGGTCGAGGCCGGTCCCGTGCGCTTTTCAGTCGCCACCCGAGCAGCCGCTGCAGGTGAAGGTGGTGGGGCTCTTCAAAAGCAATACATTTCAGATCGCGAAGAGCACAGCTGAGGTAACCACGAAGAAACCAGTGCGGGCAGCCCTTTCTGCTTCCCGGTCTCGCGCCTCCTGGTGGCGCGGGGTCTGGTTGGATCCGAGCTTGTAGGGGAAAAGGGCGGGCGGGTCCGAGAGAGCGGGCATTCCACTTCGAGAAGGGCTACTAAAAGGGGGGATCCGAGCGAAGGAAGCGTTCAGAACCTTGCCGAGAATAAAGGTAATTCCACCTCTCTACATATCCACACATTTTATTTCACATTTATTTTTAACTGAAATTATAGATTTTAAAAATTCACGAAAAAAATGTTTAGGAAAAAATGCTGCCGTATAAACTAGATGACTTTTTACAAACTCCCACTCCAAATGATTTTTAAAAACTATTCATTCGGGAGGGTTTTTTTTTTTCTTTTAAATTTTCTACAGCAGTCACTGCATTCCAAACGTATTAAGTGCTTAAGAGGATTTCTTAATAAATGACCATCAAGTGCTTTGGAGAATATAGACATTTCTTTGTAAACTCGCAGAAAGATTAAAAAAAAAAAAAAGGAAAAACGCTTAAATTGGAAGAATGGGCTCAGGTCAGTAACGTTGCAGCACACCTATAACCCACATGCAGGGGAAATGTAGAAATGTGTGAAATGTTGAAGTATAGAATTTAGCACGTCTTTGGGGTTTGCTCCAGAAATGCTGCTCTAAGGTTATGCAAATTTCTCTCCTTCACAACCCCACTAGACTCCAGGAAAATACCCTATTCATGTTTATATCTCTCAAAGTTCCCAGCTGAATACTTGACACAAAATGTTCCCAAATAGAAGAAATGTTCAATTCCTACCTTGTCTGCTCCAAGTCCACAGAGTTAAAAGTGCATGATTAAATCAAATCACGAAATAGTAACTAATTTGTGAACTAGGTAAAGTTTATCAAGGTGAAGAGAATAAGTGATCAGAAGTTGATATGTGGATAATCAAAAGAAATAGAAATTGAGGGCTGTGTTAGCTGGCTGATGGGATCAGCATAGTTTTATGGCCTAAGTTGCATTTAATGTGTTTGAGGGATTTTTTCACCTTGTTTTTCTTAGCTTCTTTTCTGAAGGCACATGCTTTATGTGCTTGCTCCACATCATAGAGATGTTGGCAATTTTTTTCTGTAAAGTCCAGTTATTAAATTATTAGGCCTTTGGAGCCATAGGCTCTCAGTTACCACTACTTAACTCTGTCCTTGTGGTGCAAAAGCGGCCACAGACAATATGTAAATGAGTAGTGGTTTTCCAATAAAATTGTATTATGGACACTGAAATTTGACTTACATATAATTTCATGTGACATTAAATATGATTCTTTTGATCTTCTTCAACTATTTAAGAATCTAAAATTATTCTTAGCTCTCAAGTCTTACAAAATCAGGCAGCGGGCCAGATTGGCCCACTGGCCACAGTTCGCCAACTCCTGTTGTAGAGGACACTAAGTCAAGAAAACAATGCCTTAATTATATTATTAGTGATAATTTTCCCTTAATCTTTTGCCTACTGTAGCTCTATTTGAATATGAAAGCAATATAAATTTAGTTAGCTCTATCTTAATAAATCCTTGAAAATATTTCCAACATGATTATTTGTGAGCAATCTCAGATACATAATTAACTGACGAAGATTTCGTTTTGTAAAGAGTATTACATATATTCAAATTTAGTTGTAGTCCATTCTAAACAAACACTAAATTTATGAAGAAAGTATGATTAAGTAGGCTTAATTTGAAAACTGTTGGGTTTATTAGTTTTTCTAGGTAGTCCTTCAGTTAGAAATAGTTATCCAGCACAACTGCCTCAGACTGAACACAGACACTGGAATTGAGAAAAAAAGGATATGTCATGTGTTCATTGGGGACAGTAGCCTAAGACAAAGATGGCTAGATTGCTGTTGTCCTCTTCTGCTATCCCTAGTCCCAGGGGACAAGATACATTCACATTCTGGTTTCCTCCCCCTTGGAATATCTACCACTGGTGAAGCATGCCAGGTCATTGTCCTCTTAGATCACCGCAGGGGTGCCAGCTGTCACTTTTCCCTGTTGGCCCATCTACTCCTCTGACCCACTCAGAAAAGTGAGACACCTAATTGTTGCCTCAGCTACCTTTTCTTGCTTTAGGAGGAGGCAAAGT
>NW_011888882.1:6060348-6063260 GCF_000151845.1 Pteropus vampyrus
CCTTGGGGTTTGCTCCAGAAATGCTGCTCTAAGGTTATGCAAATTTCTCTCCTTCACAACCCCACTAGACTCCAGGAAAATACCCTATTCATGTTTATATCTCTCAAAGTACCCAGCTGAATACTTGACACAAAATGTTCCCAAATAGAAGAAATCTTCAATTCCTACCTTGTCTGCTCCAAGTCCACAGAGTTAAAAGTGCATGATTAAATCAAATCACGAAATAGTAACTAATTTGTGAACTAGGTAAAGTTTATCAAGATGAAGAGAATAAGTGATCAGAAGTTGATATGTGGATAATCAAAAGAAATAGAAATTGAGGGCTGTATTAGCTGGCTGATGGGATCAGCATAGTTTTATGGCCTAAGTTGCATTTAATGTGTTTGAGGGATTTTTTCACCTTGTTTTTCTTAGCTTCTTTTCTGAAGGCACATGCTTTATGTGCTTGCTCCACATCATAGAGATGTTGGCAATTTTTTTCTGTAAAGTCCAGTTATTAAATTATTAGGCCTTTGGAGCCATAGGCTCTCAGTTACCACTACTTAACTCTGTCCTTGTGGTGCAAAAGCGGCCACAGACAATATGTAAATGAGTAGTGGTTTTCCAATAAAATTGTATTATGGACACTGAAATTTGACTTACATATAATTTCATGTGACATTAAATATGATTCTTTTGATCTTCTTCAACTATTTAAGAATCTAAAATTATTCTTAGCTCTCAAGTCTTACAAAATCAGGCAGCGGGCCAGATTGGCCCACTGGCCACAGTTCGCCAACTCCTGTTGTAGAGGACACTAAGTCAAGAAAACAATGCCTTAATTATATTATTAGTGATAATTTTCCCTTAATCTTTTGCCTACTGTAGCTCTATTTGAATATGAAAGCAATATAAATTTAGTTAGCTCTATCTTAATAAATCCTTGAAAATATTTCCAACATGATTATTTGTGAGCAATCTCAGATACATAATTAACTGACGAAGATTTCGTTTTGTAAAGAGTATTACATATATTCAAATTTAGTTGTAGTCCATTCTAAACAAACACTAAATTTATGAAGAAAGTATGATTAAGTAGGCTTAATTTGAAAACTGTTGGGTTTATTAGTTTTTCCAGGTGGTCCTTCAGTTAGAAATAGTTATCCAGCACAACTGCCTCAGACTGAACACAGACACTGGAATTGAGAAAAAAAGGATATGTCATGTGTTCATTGGGGACAGTAGCCTAAGACAAAGATGGCTAGATTGCTGTTGTCCTATCCCTGGTCCCAGGGGACAAGATACATTCACATTCTGGTTTCCTCCCCCTTGGAATATCTACCACTGGTGAAGCATGCCAGGTCATTGTCCTCTTAGATCACCGCAGGGGTGCCAGCTGTCACTTTTCCCTGTTGGCCCATCTACTCCTCTGACCCACTCAGAAAAGTGAGACACCTAATTGTTGCCTCAGCTACCTTTTCTTGCTTTAGGAGGAGGCAAAGTATAACATTAGGAACCAAAACTTTCTTTTTCTTTTTTGACAGGAATTGTGAACCAGTAAGAATTTTCTCTGATTCATATAGACAAAACAATATGGTAAACCAAAACATACTCAATATCTAAACCTAACCATATTTAGAATTTACTTCTCTTTTTCTCAAGGTATAATCACAACAATAGCCTTTCGGTCATTCTCCATATATCAGTGATTTAAAGCAATAACATTTATTTATTTTAATTAAAAGTACCTATTAATCTACTAAGGTTTAGTAAGAGTTTAATTAAGGGA
Source organism: Pteropus vampyrus (assembly GCF_000151845.1). Taxonomy (NCBI): domain Eukaryota; kingdom Metazoa; phylum Chordata; class Mammalia; order Chiroptera; family Pteropodidae; genus Pteropus; species Pteropus vampyrus. The sequence continues at coordinate 6,062,117 of NW_011888882.1, forward strand.
AAAAAATGATACTAAAAGAACATGGCAGATCACAAACTATTGGCATAAACTCATGAATTTATTCATTTGTTTATTCAGTTGCTATGTGTGAATGGTCTATGTGTCAGATATTGAAGCCAGTGGGAATATAGGAAAACTAAGACATAGTCTGTGTCTTCAAGGAGCTTATTCTCTCTACAGGTGGGATACAAGCCAGAGCCCCAGTTTAGACTAAGGAGTGACTTAATGGAGGTGAACACAGGGGCCTCTAGGAGTAGGCATCTAAGCCAAACTATGTGGCCTACATGTTTGTTGTATAAAACTTCCTGGAGACCCCATAAAAATTGAGGGAAATGATTTCTACTTTTAAAAAAAGAACTTATTCTAAAATAATTATTCTGTTTTAAAACCTAGTGTCTGAAGAATAATTTTCCATCCAAATTTGAAGATCCTATAATAGTTCCTCTTCAAGAATTTGCATGGTATCAGTATCTACAGGAGAAAAAAAGGGTAAAGGATATTTGGGGTGTGGGAAATGAGCAAAGTTTTGTCTGAATTATTTATCTATGCACTGTTTTGGAAAAACTGAAGTAGTAATTTTAGTGCAACTAGACTTTATTTCTCTAACTTATGTACTTTTCCCAAATTATTTCAATCATTTTACCAGGCTGGTTTTAAGAGAAAGTATAACATTTACAGGATTTTCTTTTGGAAGGCATATGATAAAGGTAAGTTTTACCTCTCAGTGCTGCTATTTACCCCTGCTGATGGTTGCCCTCTTTTCCCTGCACATCACGTACTCATACTTCCTTTGACACCCCAGCACTTAGGTTACTATGGCCTGGCGCTCTTCTTGGCTCTAACTCTGAAACGCTTTGGTGGTGTAAACAGATAGAGTCGGGGGCTTGTGTTGGGTTGTTTACTGGGGGGATGTGACGATAGGCACCAAGTTCCCACAGGGTAGCCTTGTCCTAATTGAAGCATCTTTCTCTTCATCTCCCACCTAACCGAACCCTTGGAGAACCCTAGGCCCCAGGGCTAGCAGAGCTTGTCCAGGGATGGCAGATAGGTTTTCTCTTGGGTGTCAACCCTGATCAGTTGGTAGCGCTGTCTGGAGCATGTGATATGAAGGATTTTAAGGTGACATCCTGGCTCAGCAATATCT
>NW_011888882.1:6063310-6065243 GCF_000151845.1 Pteropus vampyrus
TGTTTGTTGTATAAAACTTCCTGGAGACCCCATAAAAATTGAGGGAAATGATTTCTACTTTTAAAAAAAGAACTTATTCTAAAATAATTATTCTGTTTTAAAACCTAGTGTCTGAAGAATAATTTTCCATCCAAATTTGAAGATCCTATAATAGTTCCTCTTCAAGAATTTGCATGGTATCAGTATCTACAGGAGAAAAAAAGGGTAAAGGATATTTGGGGTGTGGGAAATGAGCAAAGTTTTGTCTGAATTATTTATCTATGCACTGTTTTGGAAAAACTGAAGTAGTAATTTTAGTGCAACTAGACTTTATTTCTCTAACTTATGTACTTTTCCCAAATCATTTCAATCATTTTACCAGGCTGGTTTTAAGAGAAAGTATAACATTTACAGGATTTTCTTTTGGAAGGCATATGATAAAGGTAAGTTTTACCTCTCAGTGCTGCTATTTACCCCTGCTGATGGTTGCCCTCTTTTCCCTGCACATCACGTACTCATACTTCCTTTGACACCCCGGCACTTAGGTTACTATGGCCTGGCGCTCTTCTTGGCTCTAACTCTGAAACGCTTTGGTGGTGTAAACAGATAGAGTCGGGGGCTTGTGTTGGGTTGTTTACTGGGGGGATGTGACGATAGGCACCAAGTTCCCACAGGGTAGCCTTGTCCTAATTGAAGCATCTTTCTCTTCATCTCCCACCTAACCGAACCCTTGGAGAACCCTAGGCCCCAGGGCTAGCAGAGCTTGTCCAGGGATGGCAGATAGGTTTTCTCTTGGGTGTCAACCCTGATCAGTTGGTAGCGCTGTCTGGAGCATGTGATATGAAGGATTTTAAGGTGACATCCTGGCTCAGCAATATCTTATGTTGGGAGGGAGGCTGCAATGGGGTATGCCTCCTGCTTGTCACCCCTGGCCCAGTTCTATAGAAAGTCTCAGCCCTGGTTTCCCTGGCCCACCTTATCTCCCTAGTGAAATCCCATTTCCCCTGAGCAGAGCGTTTTTGGTGGTTCTGTCCCAGGTTGCACAAGGAGGTCCTGTGATCCTGTGATTATCAGGTGGATAGTGTTGTTTTACCTGAGACCATGTCATTCTTCAATCACATGACTGGTGCAAGACTAAGTCAAGAATGCTATTTGTTAAGTCTCGTACCATTTTCATAGCCATAATACATTTTCATTGGAATTCAAATAGAATTCAAATAGCAAACACTTACATATAGTGCTTATGATATGCCAGATACTGTCCTAATAGCTTCTTTATATATTAACTGTAATCCTTACAACTGGGGTGACTAGTGGTCCTGGTTTGCCTGGGACTGAGGGGTTTCATGGGATGTAGAAATTTTAAGACTAAAGCTGGTACAGGCCTGGGCAAACCAGGACAGTTGGTCACCCTAACATAAAACAATGTTTTCTTAATTTTTATCACCAAAGCTACTGTATCGTCCAAGAGCATCGTGCTCCCCACTTCCGGGAGAGCCATGATCTTTTGCTTTGGTTTGCGCCCACTCCTCTTAACGTATTCTGACTGTACTCTCTTTTGTGTGTATGTATGTGTGTGTGTTTTTCCTTTTTTTAATTTTATATTATTAGTTTCAAGTATACAGTACATTGGTTAGACATTTATATAGTTTATAAAACGATCCTCCTAATTGCTCTTTCTCTCCTCTGGCTCTCCACCTAGCCATTATATTAATGCTAACTGCATTCCCTATGCCATGCTCCACATCCTCGAGACCATTTATCAACTACTAATTTGTATTTCTTTAACCCTTCAGCCCATTCTCCTAGTCCCTCAGCCCCGCTTCCCTCTGGCCATCACCAGATTGTCCTCTGTATTTGAGTCTATTTTTGTCGGCAAGCTGAAGGCAGACTGTTTTCAAAAGGAGCATTTCTCTTAAGTGCTGTCTCCAGACCATCAGCATCAGCATCTCCC
>NW_011888882.1:6066543-6113074 GCF_000151845.1 Pteropus vampyrus
TAAAAGAATGAAAAGTTTGAGAGGTGACATTTTAAAACATGATACATAGTTGGTGAGAGCAGGACTAGATAAACTATGGCATTGGGAAGAGAACAGTCATGAAATTTGAGGTTTAGAGAGTGAGACAGACATCAGGATGGGATGGCACTAGAGGTAAAAGTACTTTGCAGTTTTCCTCAGAAACCTTGTAGCAACAACTACCACATATGAAAATCACTTCATGCTCATGATACTTGGGCCACAGAAAGATCCGGTGTCCTGAGCTGTGCAAAGGCAAAGACCTGTCTCGTTCATCCTTGTTTAACCACTGCCTGGAACAGAATCGGAAACATAGGTGCTCAGTGAATGTTTGGTTGAATAAACTGCACTTGAAAAATGCTTGAAACCCTGGGGCGTGGGGAGGAATTTAATGTTCATAGCAGTTAATTCCCAAAGGGATGGAAGTACATGGTGTACTCTGGGAATAGCAGGGGACAGCAAGGAGGCCAGAATTAGTGGGAAAATGAGAATATTGGTCAGGATTTTTGGTACCATCAATACCAAGCTACTCTGATTAACTTAAGGAAAAAAGATATGTATTGAAAGGATATTAGTAACCTCACAGTTGACAGGAAAGCTGGAGAAACCCGCTTTGGAAAACAGGTAGGAACCAAGGGAGGCCTGGCAATTGGAAAACATGGCCAGAGTCATGCCCCAGGAATGTGCAGCCAGGATCTGCTATAGGTGCTTGCTGGTCTGGATTTGAATTGACACCTTGACTAAGAATTACTTCTCAACTCTCCTTGTGTCTTTGACACTCCCTGCAGAGCCAAGGCCCCAGGCAAGAGCACCTAACTAGTGGAGCCAAGGTCATATCCCTACACCCCAGCTCTCACAGATTAGGGAAAGGGAGAATCTGGCCCCTTTAGATTCTGAAGAAGATGGTGGGGCCCTGTGGGGAGTTCCCGAAATAAGAAAGGTGTTCAGCTGTTAAGTAGCAAAAAAACCCAAACAGATACACTCAAGAAAGGTCGAACTCACCATCCATTCTGAACAAAGGAGTTATATCTTATCTAGCAGGAAGCCAAGCCAACAGAACTTTTCATAAAGAGTATGACGTAATGCTCTTTGCTTTTTTGGAAAAACTTTTAGGGCTGTGCGGAAACAGGCTGGAGTGGGGAAAGCCTGGCGGCAGGGCAGCCATTTGGAAACCTGTTATGGTCACGTGGGTTAGAGATAAAGACAGCTTGAATTCATTAGTGTCAGTGAGGAGAGAGGACCTAGATTCTAGAGGAAATCCTTGTTTTTTTTGCCCAGATGGTAGATTTTTCTTGTTGAGTAAAACTCGACTCATTTACTTCTTGGTTTGATTGATATGCTAGATAATTATGTTTGTGTGTTTGGCTGCTAGGTGACATTATCTTGTGTTGCATTCATTTGCTCTTTTTTCATTAGAATTTTCAGAGTTATTTACTCTTGACAACCTCATAAAGATAAGATATTATTGCACAGTATATTCTCATTTTCCTTCTAAGCCTGTGAAGTTTCCTATATTATGCCTCTTATTATAAAGTTATAATACTCTTATATAATGAAAAACATGTAGCATAGAAGCTGAGAGGCACAAATTAGTTAGAATTAGTATGGATGTAATACTTCACTCCCGGATGCCAGATAACACAATATTATTTAAGTCTTTTAATTTTTTTAAAAGTTAGAATGACATAAAATCAATGATAGTGGTACACTTAAAAGTGATTTCATTTATGTTTCCTCGATTTTTAAGAAATAGAGCAGGGCAAATTATGTACCTTGTTAAATCAGGCAGCATTTTTATGTATTCCTTAGATGTGCTTTGCTCCCCAAATGAATGCCACTGTGATGGTGACTAGCGTTTTCATTTTGGATGTCTCTTTATGGGGTAGACCTGTCTAACAAATGTTAGTTGTCCCTGCCAGAAAGGATGTCAATTAAAACCAGAGCTGGGGGCCTCTGGGAACATGAGAATATGATTGAAATAACTCAAAAGTTCATCATCTCTTCTCCCTGGAACCACACTTCCTATAGATTTAGTGGCCTCAGAAAGACTGGCCTTGGTTAGCTAATCTGAGCTGACTGAAAATCCAGAATACACAGTAACCAGATCCATGGCGCTCATGTTGGCTCTTTTTCCAAAATAACTCAGGAAAGAAAAGAATTCCCAGTCTGCTTCTTTTCCCAAGGGACTCACTAGTGTTCCTTTCCACACCTAGTTTACAATGTAGTGGATGGATATCTAGGCCATGTGTTCTCAGTCCTGGTGACAGGTTAGTGTTACTCAGACCTTTGCTACTGTAGGGTTTTAAAAAGTGTGTTATTTTAGTCGTAAAGACAATATAATAAAATGAGACAAACTTCTTTAAGTCATTCTTTTAATTTTGCTGTTAACGTTCTCTACTGTTAATGATGTTAACATCAATGAAAACATTCTGTTTTTTCTTCTAAGACATTGACCTGTATTATCTTTTTCTCCTGAATTTTAATAGCATGATTTTGTGTTCTTGGATATTTCTATTGGTTTTTATCCAATTGGAAAATTGATTTTTGAGGTAAGAGGCTTTTTGTTGTTTTAATTAGTTGGGGGGAGTGGAGCTCTAACTGTTGAATGTCAAATACTTAATCCTTGACATCTTTAATCTTTATTTTTCAGCTATACTGTGATGTATGTCCCAAAACGTGTAAAAATTTTCAGGTCTTGTGCACAGGAAAAGCGGGATTTTCTCAAAGTGGCGTCAGGCTACATTATGCAGGTTCGATTTTTCATCGGTTAGTACAGAATGGTTGGCTACAAGGAGGAGGTGAGTTTAAAATCTTAAATACAACTCGATTGCAAAATCAAATCAGAACATCCAAATTTTGTTTATCTATCTTTGTAAAATACATATAAAATTAAATATAGTTAATATTAGGTGTTATATATATTTAAGGGATGTTTTATATGGCCAAATGATGAATTAAGATATTCATATTCTTTTTAAAAATCCCCTAATTATTAAAATAAACAAGTCTAAGTTATGTTAGCAGGAATATTTTAAAATAAAAAGTCGTAAGAAAGTAGGATAACTTTTTTTTAATCAAAATGTAGTTTTAAATGCTCATCTAAATAAATAAGAGTGCCTAGAAAATACAGTGCTTTTAAAAAGAAGCATATTAAAGGTAAGAATTTGAAAATAGAATAAATGGAAAACAGCTTTTTTCTTACCAAAGATGTTACATTGTTACAATTGAAAAGTAAGAGCCAGAGCATTTTGGTCTTTATTTTGTTTTCTTTTCAAGCCAATTATTTTGCTTTATACAGACTAGCTGTCTGATTAACAGCACAAAATTAAATTTGGGAGGCCTTTTGGGAAATATTCCATAGGGAGCCATCAGGAAGCAATTTAAAAATAATTAGTTAGTGCAGAAGAAAATTTGCTTGAACTTGATGAAATATACAGGGGCTTAAATTAATAATGTTTAATTATTTTTCTACAACCTGGAACATTCTGAGACTGATGAGAAAAGTGTAGATTTAACCCAAGCACATAGTCTGTAAATCAGCTATTTTTCCATCAGTTTTTTCAATGCAAGAAAAACCACCAATACTGTTATCTAACATTATTTTTCCACTTAATATACATGCTATTAGGGTCTGCCTAATTTTTTATCACATTGCTATACCAATTTAATATCCTATTGGTAAACATTTAGATTGCTTTCAATTTTTCGTTAGTATAAAACAGTCCTCAAGGGGGCTAGTGTCAGGATCTCCTGGTACTCAGTTCAGTGTTGACTATTATGTGCTGGGCTCCCAGATGCTATGTTCTTTGTTTTGGTTTTGGTTAGACCTCCCCACTCCCACTCCCCAAAACAAGATTTGAGGAAAGTAAGTCACGTTATTTGTTTATTTATTTGAAGTAAAATTTCCAGATAGTAAAGTACATAGATCTTTGGAGCAGCAATGTTAAGGACAGTTTGGAAAAAATTCTGATTACTAGATTTACAACCAAATTTATACATACAAGCTATACCATGTTGGATAAGGCACTTAGCATCTCCGAATCGGTTTCTTAATTATAAAATGGGGATAATTATAATATCACAGGATGCGGTAAGGATTCAGCGACGTGGTATACTGAAAGTGCCAAGCTCAGTGAACATTCTTTTCCCTCCAGATGTCAGATTCCCACAGGCTATGTGTAGAATTTTGGAGCTAAATGTGGTTTCATGCTGTGCCTTGGGCTGCTTCCAGGCATTATTGCTTGCCCTTTGAAACTAATAGGCCCTACAGTCTTTACTCCCTCGCAGCCCCATTGCATCTTCTGATATCTCCCTCACTCTGCTCCACACATTGGCCTTGCTTTTTCTTAAGCACATCAAGCATATATGTGCCTTGAGGGTTTTTGTTGTTTCTTTTGCCTGGGACACACTCTACCCAGCTAGTCCTCCAGCTGTTCCCTCCCTTCGCCCCTGATCTGTTTTTGATTTTTGCCCAGAGTTCATCTCATCAAGGACTTACTTGATCACCCTATTTAAAATTTCCACCTTCCTGCCCACATACCTCTCCTTACCCCCTTTCCTGCTACTTTTCTATCTCCTTACTTTGCTTTATTACTTCTTTATTTTCTTCACCACTGGGCATACTATTATATATTTGTTAGGTAATTCGTTTATGGTCTGTTTCTCTTCACTAGAAAATAAGTTTCTGAGGGCAGAGTTTTTTTATCTATTTTATTCTCTATTGTATCCCCAGGTTTGAGAATAGTGCCTGGCATGTTGTAGGTACTTAAAAAATATTTGTTGAATGAACAAACGAATAAATAAATGGATAGTTAAATGGAAAACATACATTCTACTCATTTCTAAAGTGCTAAGTTAAAGAAGACATCAAGTCATTAAGCCATTTTGATAGGACTCTCTCTCTGTGGCTATCGCAAGGCCTATCATCTTCAGAAAGATCTCTTGAGATACAGTTTAATACATTTTGTCATCATCATCACCATACTGATCATAATGATGGTGAAAATGATATCATTATCTCTAGCCCACATGATGCTGCACAATAATAAGTCACTAATGAACAAGCATGACATTCTGCTAGGCGTTGCACTAAGTGCTCTACCTACATGATTTCATTTAATCTTCAGAACCTGGGAGGCACTCACCATTATCCATGTCTATACAGATAAAGAAACAGGCTTGAAAAGGCAACTCACTAGCATCAAGATTTGAATCAAAACCATCTGACTTTAAAGTTCACTTTAACTACTATTCTGTATTACTGAATTCGTTATCAGAAGTATAGAAATAATGCCAGATATACAAGGCTGAATTCAAGGGGGTGGGTATGTCCACAAAAAATATTGAATACTGATTGGTATCAATGTAAAAAAATCCACTTGAGAGCTCTAAAGCAACAGGTAAAAGTAATGGTGGATCTTGGATAGACGGAACAAAGGAGCGTCACTGGTGTTTATTAGTAAGGGGGAGGTGAACCATTTGGGAAGATTTGTCCAAGCAAAGCAAACTTTAGGATCTGAAGGGATTAGTGTTAGGGAACCCTCAACTTCCCCATTCCTGGATTTAGCCTTTAGCCATTGCATTATGCCCCCAAGAGCTGCCAAGGACTTTGGGATGAATCATATGAGGAGTATCAGTGGAGTAGGGTTGGAGACTTAAGGTTTATCAATTAACTTCTGAACCAGCTTTATGAATAGTATGATTTAAAATACATGCCCTGTCCTGTATAAATTCTTCCCACATGCTTGCTGTTGCGTCAAATTTCTTTAAAATAGTACAGACACTTTTATTATTGATAAATCACTCATACTGAATTAAAATGGCACAGTTCTTCAAAACATATTTATTTCATACCATATTCAAGGAGGGTGGACTAGAGATCTGAGGAAGTAAAGAGGTTCTGGGGCTGGAGGTACGAAGACAGGCTTCGGAGACTTTTAGTTTCACAAGTTAAGTTTGTCTCCCTTTTTGCTATGAATAGATTAAAAAATAAGCTGTGCATAAAGAAGTTTTATAATAAGAGCACTGTCGAAGCCAAAATATGCAAAATAATGCAAAATAGATCATATAAATACCTTTTTTTTATAAACCTCATTAGATTACAAAGGAACTTCATTTCCAAAGTATTGGATAAATGAGTTAGCACTATAGGGTTCCAAGAGATGAAAACTTGAACATTAATTCTTTTTAGAGCATCTATTTTTATTCTTGTTCTAAAAGGATCTTACTGTTCCTATTTCATCCTCTCATTTTAATCCTTCCATTTTTCTGAAAAGCATGATGGACTATGGACTAACTTGTGAAGTAAACAGAAGTTATATGAACACATTTTAAAAAATCGTGGCCACAGTTATAATTTAATACTTCATCATTTTAAAGTTTGGCATTATAATATAACTTACCTTCAAGAGTTATTAGGAAAAGATAGGGCCTTGAATGTAAAAGTGCTTACAAAATACAAGTGAAAAAGTTATAATAATATTTTCTTGATATAGATTGAACAATTAGATAATTTAATATAATCATTGGTATAAGGAGAATCATAATTTAAAGCATATTTCTCCTGCCATTATTGTACCCTCTTTGTTAGTTTCAGAATTCTAATGTTTATTTATTGTTATTTCTCAGATATAGTAGCTGGAAAAGGAGATGGTGGAGAGTCGATTTATGGACCAACATTTGAAGGTGTGTATCTTTAAATTTTGTCAGTCATATATTAGTTGATTATTCAAATTTAACAGGACAGGACAGTTCATAGCTCCAAATAAGATAGTGTTTGGGGTAACATACTAAAAGTACACATACTAAAACAGAGTTGAAAATGGGGAGGGAGGAAGATACCCCAGTCCAATCCAGAATAGCTTTTTATGCACAATTTTTCATTCATCTAATTATTTCTTTAGGATAAATTCCTAAAATTAAGATTGTAAGGTCAAAGAGAATTGGTATTTTTAAGGCTTGTAATTCGCCATTCTCAGAATTGGTACCTTGATTTGGTACCTTGATAATCATCCTTATCAAAGAGAATTGGTATTTTTAAGGCTTGTAATTCGCCATTCTCAGAATTGGTACCTTGATTTGGTACCTTGATAATCATCCTGTTAAGGCTGTCTGGGATCCTGGGAAGATGGTAGTTGTGGTGGCATCATTTTTTCGTTTTTTAAAATCTCAACATAAAAAACAGACAAAAGAATTAGAAAAACTCAAAACCCATGGATAACATTTACAACAAAACTAGCTGGCAAGCTAATTACATGAATCCCAAAGTGCAAAAAGGTGAGGATATACTACCAACAGCCACAAAATCTGCATGGTATTCGTATCAGTATGGGAGAAAGCAGGGCATCTGAGGAGCCTGAGAATACTACAACCCCCAAGTAGCCAATGACTGGTGAGTGCATAGGCCCCTAGTAAGGTTTGAGGTTGCTAGAGCAATTAACCTCTGTGAACTCTCAAAACTGATCTGAAATGGCGGTCTTCCAGGAGAGGCTCACACTGAAGAGGAATTGTTGGGAACTGAATCAAAATTATGCAAGATATAGGGACAACAGTGATAAAGAGGGAATGGGAACAGAGCCAGGAAATCTCAGAAAGCAAGCTGCCATATTGTTGAACATGACGTAAAAACACAAAAGGGAGCTTTGTAAAGTTGGAAAAGCTACTTTCCTTTTAAACCCCACCTACTTCTAAACATTTAGGAAAACTAATTTTACATATAAATAAGCAGCAAAAAGTTTCATGGTTATTAGAAGATAAAAGAGAATAAATAACAGAGTAACATCACTGTAGACAATGAAAGCACACTAGAAAGACGTGCTCACAAAAGAATTCAAAAATGATAATTTCAAAACGAGCTAAAAGACATTAAGAGAATGATACAAGACAGGAAAGAATTCATAAATCAGATTAGAAAAACTCAGATATGAGGTTATACAACTGAGGAAAGAATTAACAGTAAAATTTTAGAAATAAACAAACTGGAAGAAATACAAGATCAAAAACAAAATAGGCATTTGTCTTAAAAGAATTAGAAGGTAGGAGTACATTTTTAAAAAACAAAAAGATTAAGAATGATAAAAAAGATTTATAAGAAAGTGACAAATATTAAAGATAGAGAATATCTAACATATGGATAATTATCCCTAAAGAATTAAACCAATACAAAGGAATGGAACAATACTGAGAAATATAATTGAAGAACACTTTCCTGAAATAAAAAAGGATTTGATGGTCTATATTTTGTTTTGGGTGATGGTTACACACCTATACAAAATTGTCAAAAATGCATCAAACTGAACAGCTAAGATATATGTATTTTATTATGTGTTTTACCATAAGTAAAAACTTATATATAGAAAACTCGAAACTGTTTATCGAAAGAGCACTCTGCTACTTGACAATACTGAACTAGAACCAACACATACAAGACATACTTTAGTGATATGATTGGACATTAAAGAAACAAGACATACTTTAGTGATATGATTGGACATTAAAGAAAAAAAAATTTCTTTAGGCAACTAAGCAAAAAAGAGTAGATTATTATCATGTTCTTTGACATCATATTCTTATGTCAGAAGGAAATGCAGTAATACATTTATGATGCTCAGGGAAAGGAAATGTGAGCTAAGGATTTTGTATTGAATTTGAGTTGTAAAAGGGCACACAGAGTTAACAACAGCTAAAACTTTAGGAAATAGCGTTACCACGAGCCTTTCTTGGGGAATTGACTGTAGAATGAATTTCACACAACCTAAGTACAACAGAGACCTTGACATAAGGACTGGTGCTGAGCATTAATTGTATAGTGACTCGTAAAACTAAAATTTAATGAAGATCAAAAGGGTGAGAGTATGGTATGAATGACTATATGCTTAGTCTAATTATTTAAAACATAAAGGAAAACGAGAATACATGCAAAAAATTTAAACTTTTCAGTAATTATACTGGTGACGATATTATTATTATTCTGAGATTGTTGTATATGTAATGTGGGAAAAGTAATTAATATTCTAATATTCTAATTTCATTATTTCCTGTGTCCTTGAGAATCAGGATTTTCACTGTGGAAGGAAGGAGAGACAGATGAAATATGACAGAGGCTAATAATTAAAATAACCATAATTCTAAATGAATTGGAAATTTCACTTTAAACTCAAAAGTGTCTCATCTATGTATTTAGCTCTGTCTACCGAATTGGTCTACAAACAATACAATAGTGACACACTGCTAGCATTTAGATTATTGTTTTGCAATGTCATTTCTTGCTTAAGGAAACCAGGGCTTCTGGGAGAAATGGCAGATTCCAGTTCTGCAACAGGAAATTACAAAATGAGCCTGAAACCTCATGTTCAGTCATGTACTGTCATCAGCTAGCAGGAGTGCTGTTAAGGATTTACTGGGGTCATGTCAAAGGCCTCAGAAGCCAACCTGAAGAGGTTCTCACTGGCCAATAATGGAGTAATTTGAATAGTAGTTGCAATTGATTGAAACGGAACACATACTTTATTTTTTATTTTATTTACTTATTGTTTTTTTAGGCGAGGCAACCCTTGGTTGACTTCACAGATTGCAAAGACCTTGTCAGCTTATGATCCCTTATTTTTTTTATTTTTTACGCCTACAGCCCCTGGTCTTCCTAGGTGGTCTCCCATCCAAGTACTAACCTGTTTAGCTTCTGAGATCAGACGGGATTGGGCTTGTTCAGGGTGGCATGGCCGTAGACCGAACAGATACTTTAAATCCAGGAGTTCATAATGATATTATAAAGTAAAGCCTAATTGCTTACCTGTGGGGGAATAATAGGAAATTAATTCGTTATCTTGAAAACTGATAAGTATAGAGAAAGAATCAAGCATTTATCTTGCCTTTCCTATGTGAACTGGACCAAATTGTAGATAAGGTGAAACAACTCATTACAAAAATATTCCAATCATTAATGAAAGGGAAGTAATAGAATTAGAATATCACCATTTCGCTGCCCCCAGTGAAATAATGGATCTAGGCATTTGCTATGTTGGTTGTCTGCTGCCTTCACAAAAAGAATAAACAGGACACTATGAGCCTTCTATTGAGAGAACATATTACCAAAGGGATAGAACAGGAGTCTGATTAAGCTTCTGGACCCAGCTGCCAACCTTTAAGAAATAGAACCAGTTCTGCCATAATGTATTCTTAAAGATCTCTGTACTATGTAAAACCATGCAATAAAAACCAGAGGAGTTACAGGAAAAACGAGGTAAAAAAACTTAGCGACACATTAAAAAATAAGATAATAACCTAATAAAAACAGTAACAGTTTTACACATATTATGTGATCAAGAAAAAAAAAACTAACAAGTGAGTATGACACTCTACCTTGTAAACTCCCTGACATTCGTGGAGGCGGCGTGGGAAGATTTGCAGCTGATGAGTGATTGGGAAGTGGTGGAAGGAGGGTTCTCTGAAATCGAAGGCAAGTTGCAACACCAGAGATGACATAATACAGTGACCTGAAGCTGGTGTATGTCTGAATTGTATGTGTTCCTCTGCAGCACAGCTCAGTTCAGCTGGGTGCAGTTTTCTACATTCACCTGTTTCTCCCAGAGGAGACTGGACATGAGCAGAGATGGAATTCTCATGCTCAAGTCCTTTCCTAATCTACCAATCAAGGTGAAACTAATGTGCATTTTCAACACAAGTATTATAGCCGAGCTGAGAGGACAGAGAACAGAGAATTATATTAAACTCCACTGTGTGTGTGGAATGAGCAAGCTCCAGACTGGGAGAAATTCTAGAGGTTAAATAGTTCAGGTTCATTAACAGATAAAATGTAAGGAAAAGAAAGGGATAGAGGCAGAGCATGTAGATTAAAAGAGATTTAAAAGGCATAACAAGTCTTTTTAAATGGGGAAGACTAAACCATACTATGTAGGGATGCACACTTGGATGACAAAACTATAAGGAAACATTAAGTACTTAATTTTATGTAAAAGTCGGGTGAGGAGAGAGTGACTTGACAAAGACGTCAGGGGAGGCTGGCAAAGTTTTTTCTCTTGATCTGAGTGGTGGTTAAAAGAGTGTTTGCTTTGTAATAACTAATAATAACTATATGTTAATTTTCTGTGGCTTTTTATATTTGTATTTTAATATAAAGGTTTAAAAAAATAATATCAAACCAATGGCCAAAGTAAAAGGGAAAAATAAAAGCTAGTTTCCTTCTAAATTCATGTGAAGACAACTTTATCAAATGAAACCATGCAAGTGACACCATTCATTTATTTACTCATAAAACATTACATTTTTAGTTTGGTTGCTACATAGTGTTAGGGCCTTTGGAAACAAAGATGAAGTGACCAAAATTTCACCCTCAAGAATTTTAGTTTTTGTGCAGACAGATGTTTAAATAGATAAACTACAGGTGTTATGCCAATTGCTATTATGAAGGAAGAACCGAGTGCTGTGGGACAAGACAGAAAAACTGCCTGGGAGAATTGGGGTTGGTGGCCCAGAGCAGCTTATGAATTCAATCTTAAAATAAGATGGTACAGACAGGGAAAGATGTTCCTGGAAGCTTTCTTTGCGTCCTTAATGCCTGATGAGAATCCATCATATGCTCTCTATCCCACAGCCATTATCAGATCCCCCCAACTCTTTCTGCTTGGAGGCACAGTCTGACAGAACTTTGGCCTTCTGGCCAATAGGAGACTGATTGCTTAGTTCATCTCCTCACCTGCCCCTCTGGACATCTCTGTGCCTCCACTGATTATCCTTTGCTACCATCCTTAGGCTATTGTGCGGATTTGGACTCTGCATAAAGGCCTGGCTGTCGACTGGTGCCCAGTGAGAAGACCCAGTGTGCTCAGGGAAGCTTCTGTTATTCAGTTTGTCTGGCAGTGCAGAATTAGAAATTCAGTAACCAATCAAGAAAAAGGAGAGAGACTCCAGAAGGAAAGATGAGTGTGGAAGAGAAATCATGACTAGTACTCAAAACAGTTATAACATGGGTTTCCCTCCTCTTTTCACCCCTCTGAGGAATGTTAAGATGAGGACAGCCAGTCCTTCCTCCACATTTCTCTCTTGGGACCCTATTTCCATGAGATGCAGAATTAAAAGCCAGGGCTTGTTAAAAACAACTACAACCACAAAACTCACTTTTATTAAGCTTAACACGATGAAGTTAAAAGAATGACTATATAATTTAATAAGATGATTATTTTATAAATTGGTTAATCTTTTTTTAACTTGAGGAAAGTTTGTTTTGCTTTGTTTCAAATCACAACTTTAAAATTGTCTCCTCAGATACCATTTTGAATATTAGAAGATAAATATTAACCCTTTTTTTCTCCTTGTATTTTTTGTATAGTAATCCTTATCCATCTTTCTCTCAAAGGATTGGTGACTAGATGGCTTGGGCTGACTGGAGAAAAGATCATTTTATATGAAAAGCAAGAGAAAAAAGCATATGTTTTTAAATATGGTATTTTCCTTGTTCTGTTAAGCAGATCAGCTTCTTAATATTAGCTCATGCCCTAATTCACATTAAGTAAACCAGTTTCTCAATAGTAGTTTGTGCCCTAATTCACTTAAAATATATTTGTCTAATTTCTAGATTACCTTATCTTTAAACGAAAGTGGACATTAATAAAAAGCACAGAGCCTAATTCACTGTCAGTATGACATAATGCAGCTAAAAGTTATACAAAAGTATTTTTTTATTAGAAACAAGAATTGAAGATAATTCAGTCTAAGTAGCTATTTAAGGGTTATTTGTTTTAATTGTGAGATTTCTATATATAGAAGGTGCATTTGTACAAAAGGTGCATATGTAATCAAAAACCCCATATTATAATCTTTGTCAAGAAAGAAAAACTGCCAGCATGCCAGAAGTCCCCCATTTGTCCATTCTCAATAATAACTCCATCTTCCTCTAAGAAGCAACCACTCGCCTTTTTCCTTGCTTTTCTCGATAGTTTTACTACTCACGTGTGGATACCTAAACAATACAATTAAGTTACTTACGCCTGTTTTTGAACTTTATATAAATGGAATTATATGGTAGACATTCTTTGTGTCTTGCTTTTTGTTCATCATGGCCTATGAGATTCACCCATGTTATCTGTAGCTGTAATTCTCTCATTTTCACTGCTGTTTAATATTATAAATATACCATGATTTATGTATTCAAGCGTTGAACACTTGGCTCTTTATTCCTCATGCCACACACATAATCAACATGTTTAAATATTTCATTAAAGCAGCAGTTTAAAAATGCTAGGTAGCAGACTTTCATTTACTTTTCTGTAACAAGAAATAGTGATAGGCTATTATTAAAATATGATAAAATTAGAGCAGTGGGTTTAAAAAATTGATATTACATGATTCAGGTCAGAATAACTGTCCTTAGAAAATTCCAATGTGACTATGGAAATATGTCACATTGTCTGATTATACTTTTACCAGAGAGAATGCAAGGCAATTTCTCAGACTTATAGTAGTTCCTTCCATTTTAAGTATGAGAATGAGATTTATTTTTAAAAAATTCAGAAACTGATTTTTTTTCACATAAATTCTGATTCCTATTTCAAATGAACAGTCCCATTTCACTCTTTATGTCGTATGTTACAAATGATGCCAGTTTTAACCACAGAGCAGTAACTACTACTTAGTACCTTCCTGTAAGTGGCAGAGGCAGGCAGGAATTCCTGAATCACAGATATGTAATGAAAGGGTTCTGAGTTTCTGCCATATTGGTTAAACTCCCTGAACTTCTTTTATCCTTTATTGAAAGTCCAGGCCTCAGTTACCATGATCTAAAAATAAATTTTCTAATTATTCTGAATTAGCCGGCTCTCAAAATTGTTTGCTTTCCTAATTTTGCCCAGCAATTAAAAAAACCTTTTTTTTGTTCCTCCCACTCCAAAACTTTGGTAAATTGTTTAAATTTTTCACTCAGGGATGCTGATAAAATAATCTATAATAGTTAATTATCTCACTCAGACGTAGTGAGGGGAAAAGGAAAAGTGTTGATTTAATGGCCAGTTTTTTTCCTGTCTCCCCAAAAATTATTATGTGAGCAGATAAATTTACATTTTTTATATAACTCAAAAGTGTTAAGCTCAGTACTTAGAACAGTACTTGGAATGCAGTCAGTATTTAATAAATATTTATTGAATGAACAAATGTTCAATTAAACCTGGGATTTTCATTCTCCATTTTAATATTGTTACTTATGGAAAAATATATTTCTCTCTATTAATGCAAATATACTATTCGGGTAGCCATTTTTCAGTAAAGCTTCTCTTTTCAGAAAAGATTTTATTTTGAACTCTATTATGTCATTGGCTTCTATCTTTAATTAGACGATATGCTCTGGCAATGGCTTTGTTCCCTAAGTGAGTTGGTAAAGCAGGTGCCAATAGACCAGTCCTAGCTTGCAACTCCTGTCAAGTTTATATAGGAAGGGTCACCACTGCTTGCTATCCTCGGCAAAGGCCCCACCAGTACCTGTGGAGAGAACAGGAAGGGAAGGGATGACTCCTCACTACACTCCATTAAGAGCAAGTTGAATTCCATCCAAGGACTTTACCTATTTGTGGCAGTCACTGAGAGGTTGCCCTCTGCCCTGCCATCACTGCCAGTCCGGAAGCAGCGTAGCCTCAGGTCCTTAAGTTCCACATCAACAACATTCTGTACTTAATATCATAGTCACTTATTTTTCACACAATTTTCAGGTCAACACATTTTAAATTTGTAAGTCGGGAACTACCTACACCTTTTAAAAACTTTTTTTCTATCCTTTTATAGCAGTGGTTTTCAAATTGCCCTTTAAGTTGTTTGTTCCATAGGGGTGCTGACAAAGTATCCTCAGGATGTGAGAGGGCTCTAGCCATTTTATCTGTTTTATATGTGGGCTTTCACACAGGTAGCATTTTTTGAATAGGTGTTATGTGAAAGTTCCATAATTGCAAGTTTTTGGTAAAAGTGTCACTCTATAAACTTTCTTATTACTTACAGAATTTAAGAGAAATTAATCATATCTAAGAGCAAATACCATTTTGGAAAAACTCTTTAAATCTTTGTTTTAGGTGGATTTCTATTCCATGTGATTTTTCTCCGAAATTAATGGGTTGTTTATTCCACTGAAATGAATATGGAGCATCAATGTAATTATATAGATACGTGTACAAAAATGCTTTATTTGCATTTCATAAGATTCCAGATGTCTTTATTCAGTTTGCAATTTAACAAGCTAAAAGTAACCATCACAGATATGTCTTAATTGCTTATCTGGCTTAGCTTTGAAACTTAAGAATAGTCAGCAGTTGCAACTTAAGAAAAATCTTATTGAGAGTTAATATTTGTATCTCTCAATTATTCCCAGGGTTTTATAGTTATTGAATGGTAACGTTTATTGAATTTCTCTCCTACCACTTCCTTCTGTGTTTTTAAGTTTGGAGGCAAATCTTATTTCATGTTGGAAATGGTACTTCCTGAAAATGGTAGCATAATAACCACCTTACAATTCTTTTTGCTTGTTAACTTTGAACTTAAAAAAAAAAAAAATTACTTTCCGCAAAATCTTGATCACTCCATATAAGGTTTGAGATTGAAATTTATTTAACGACTAATAAAAATACGTATAAATTCATTTTCTTTCGTTATCAACATTTAAGGCCACATGTATGCTAGGTAATGTGCTAGGAGACCCTGGGGGTAAAGCTATGAGATAAGGCCCCTGCCTTCGCATACTAGAGAGGAAACAACCGTGTACACAATTACATGGAATGTTATAAAGACCACAGTGGAGGTCTATATAAGATGTTGTGAGGGGAAGGGTCATGTCCACGAAAGCATTTGTAATTATCACATTGGTAGTTTGAATGAAATGCTACTGACAAAACAGCACAAGAAAATGGGCTGACCTTTATCCTAAGCAAAGTATGTGCTTCCTTTTACATTGTTAAAGTACTTCCTTTTACAGTAGTAATTTTCTTAGTACACTTGTTTTTAGCTATGGTAATAATAAACTAAAAGCAAATGCTCAAATAGTTCTAATAAGATTTTCCAGCCTTTTTGACAGCCCAGTTGAGTGAAAGTAATATGAAATATATTATTTGCAATTTGGAATGTATTGATAAATATGATTGAGAACCCTTGTTACCAAGGATTCTGTCTGTGCTTTACATATTAGAATCAATTGAAATAATAGAAACATTTTAATAACCTACTGTTAATATTGTCTTTTCTAGATGAAAACTTTTCAATTCCTCATAATAAAAGGGGAGTTCTTGGAATGGTCAACAAAGGCCGTCACAGCAATGGGTCACAATTCTACATCACACTACAACCAACTCCCTATCTAGATAAAAAATATGTGGCTTTTGGGTATGTGCATTGTAAATTTGTATCTATACTATTCACATATGAAAATGGTTCAAAAAGACTTGGGTAAGTATAGTACTGTGGGTAGCTAAGATAGAATTTAAAAGCAAAAGTAATACAAATGTAGATAAACATTTAGAAATAAATATTTTGTAAGATGCTTGATATCTATAAAAAACACAGAAACCATTTAGGCACAGCCATTATAATTTTATGTCCATCCATCCATCCATCCATCCATCCATCCATCCATCCTTCTATCTTATCAATTCTTAATTACTATGAATAATACAATAGTGCTTAATAATATAGATATATTTAGATGCAGAAGTGAAGTGAAGCCATTTAAGTAATTGTCTATGAAAAATGAAGAGATAGATGAAAACTATCCAGGGTACAAGTAATTTTTCTTTTTTACAGAACAATTTGTGGAAATATCTCAAGTAATAATTGTTAGAATATCCATTATGGGCATATGGATCTAAAATGGATGAATTTGTGGAAATATCTCAAGTAATAATTGTTAGAATATCCATTATGGGCATATGGATCTAAAATGGATGAATACACTTTTCATCACTGCAGTGCTTTGTGTCTGTGATTACCGAAGTGACTATAAGTTGAAGCTAGCTTTGTTTTCCCTGAAATGACATAAAATGTTAGAATTTTTTCTGAATATGTATTATATTATTCCAGTCACTCCATAGGGATAATTATTGACTCTTTATCCCATGAAAAAATATTATGCCCGTGTTAATTTTAACCACAAATTTCACATGTGGCCATTGAGCACTTGAAATGTGGCTAGTGCAACTGAGGAACTAAACTTTATTTAATTTTAATTAAATCTAAATAGCCACATGTGGCTAGTGGCTACCATATTGAGCAGTGAAGGTCTAAAGTAACTCCTAGGATTTTGGAACTTGTTGGATAGCGGGTGCTATTCACCAAGATAGAGAATACAAGGAGGAGGATATGGGAGAGAAGATCATGAATTCAAGATGGACAAGTTATAATTTAGGTTGAGATACCTATATGACAGGAAGGTAGCAACTCCTGAATACCAGAAGTAGGTGTTCAAGCTGGGCAAGGGCTGGAGATGTAGATTTGGAAGCTGTCTACATGGCAGCTGAGCTGCAGCCAGACCAGAGTACCATCACTCCCAGAACAACCTCTGGGCTTTTGCTTATTTGTTCCTTTCTGCCTCCCTTTAGTCTGCCAAAATTCTGTTTAAGGCTTAGGTCAGAAACCTCCCTAATTACCTAAACTGCTTCTTGGATCTTCTTTGGTGAACAACATGAAGTAGGGACTGGGTCTCACTCATCTTGTGCCCTAACACCTAGCACAGTGGAGAGGTACACACAATAGGTACTCACTCAATATTTGTGAAGCCAGTTTGGAGAATAGGCATCACATCCTCTTTGGACAGGAGTGAATCTGTCCATTTATCCCCTGCTCGTCATCCTCAGAATGTATTTTGTATTTCATGTCCTGCTCCGTGTCATGGTTTCTGATCGGGATGGCAAAAGCAGAGCCCAGAGGCAGACAAAGAGATGTCTAGAGCATGATTAATGTCAACACTGTGGCCCTATAAAAGTTCATGAAATTGAAATCGCACCTTCCCCTCAGCCACTGCCTCAACCCAAACATTGGCAGAAGAGACCGGTCCTGTGTTTGGGATTGTCTCTCTTTTAGTCCAAGAAACCATCAAAAGTCTAGCTCCACTCAGACCACCAGCTCCCTCCGTGGCCTACGAATGTCTACAAAGATCCAAATTAACATGGCTTTGAGCTGTCTTTTAGTCACATATTCAATGGATGTTAATTAGGTGCCTGCGCTGTTCCAGGCGTTGTATTAGGCACTGAGCACTTAGCAAAAGCATGATATCTGCCCTTATGATAGAATCTAAATGAGTCAAAGAAGCATACAAGCAAATGTCAGATTTAACCCTAATAACTCCTGTAAAGGAGAGGAGGGGGAATGGGCCATGAGCAGGGGGTCTGGGGAACTTCCCCAAGGAAGTGATGACTGAGTTGAGATCTGAAGGCAGGCCAAGCACAGGTGTGTGGGGGACTGGCCAAGAGCAAAGGAGACAGCTGTAGCAAGATGAGCTCAGGATGTTACTGAGGTACTGAAAGCCAGTCTGGCTGAAGCAGGGCAGGGGAGCATGCTGCAAGACAGCCCTGGAAGGGAATGGGGAGGCTGGCCATGGTTGGCCATGGTTGGCCATGGTAGAGATTTTTGGTCTTTATCATAAGGATAATGAGAAATTACTTAAGTGCTTTAAGCAGGGAGATGAGATCAGGTTTGCATTTTTTAAAGGTCACCCTGATGGCGGTGAGGATAACAGATTGGAAAGGTCCCAGACAGATGTGAGGCAACCATGCAAAGTGCATACATTTAGAGCTCTTAAGGATATTTATGACTGATGTTAATTTACTTTGTAGGAAATAGCCTTAGCTAAGCTGTATAGGCCTCAATTTAGAAATATAAGGTAAACGTGAAAATTTATAACTAAATTTTTCATTTTTTCCCCTGTATTAGGCAATTGGTTGAAGGAACAGAAGTTCTCCAACGACTAGAATTGGTTCCAACAGAGAATGAAAGACCAATACAACAATGTTTGATTATTGGCAGTGGAGATATTTATGCTTGATTTTCATATTAATATATTCCAACAAATTATTATGTATTAATCAGCTGTTTCTAAATTTAATTAAATCTAGATAAAATTTAATGTGCTTGATAAAATTTAATTGAAAACTGTTGCAGGTGCTGTAGGTTAGTTCACCTGACACCCAGTATCTCCTCATTTTCTTTCTTGCCTCTGCCATAGAGACTATAAAAGCCAAATACTAAATTTCCCAGCCTCCTTTGCAGCCAGGAGTGGCAATGATTAATGTCAGCACTGACTGTGTCCCTATAAAAGTTCATGAAATAACAGCTCATTGCTATAAGCTCATTCTGGCCAGTGAGACATGGGTAGAATGTAGTGGTCCTGCCCCTTCCCCTTCATTCAGTCCTGAAAGCAGGGAGGCTGGAACCATGAAAGAAGGGCCAAGAGAACTGCTGAGATGTCAGCCCCAGCTCTTAAGCTGCATAACCAATACCAGCAACTCTCTATCTCTGGACTTCTTACTATATGAGACAAATAAATCCCTGTTTATGTCACTGTTGGTTGAGTAGCCAAAATCATTCTTAATTTAGCAGTAGTACCTAATGGTCTTTGAATCTTAAAATATTTGAATAGAATCACATTGTTGTTTGTAACTACATTTCCGCCATGAGGAACTTTGTAAATAAGCAAGTAGGAGAGACAATAGAAAAAAAGAATTGATCGTAAAATTTAATTGTTTATATATAGCATTAAGAAAAGGGTATATACATTTTGGATGTTTTTATATGCATGAATAGAATGATTCTCTCTGAGCCATACCAACCAAGACCTTGGGTTACAGTCCCCGTGATGGTTGACTTCTGAGATATTACTGGGGAACCATCTTTATCAGCTGCTCCTTAATCTGAGATTCTCAAACTCATATCACCTGGGAACTTTTTCAGTAAGATTGCTGGATCCTGTCCTTGACCTATTCAAGAGTCTCGAGATGTGAGACAGGGATTCTATGCAGTCATTTAGCTCTCTCCTCAGAGGTTCTTATTTAGCTAGCTGGACACTAGCCATTTGGGATTACTGCAAGATATAAGTAACTGGTTTCAGCCTCCTTTTAGTAGTCAGCGAAGTGCTTAACTCTGAAAGTTAGGGTGACATTGCTTAGCTACCTTAGCTGCTGCTACCACCACTGCCATTGTAGTCCTGCTCTGCCCAGAGTCATTGTGCTTTTCTTGCCCTTAGCAGATTTGTCTTCAGAGATGATCTTTGAGCCAGTCTTATAGAGACAAGCCTCTAATTGACTTGGGGCTTGCAGAAGGTAGGCATATGCTTTTTGTTTGTTTTATTTTGAAATGATTATAGAGTCACGGGAAGTTACAAGAATAGTACAGAATAGTCCTGTGTACTGATCACCCAGTTTCCCCAATGGGCATCTATGTAACAATGCCAAAATACGCAATTGACATTGATACAACATGAGTGTATTGTCATTTTATCACGTGTAGATTTGTGACTGATAACCACGATCAACACACAGAAGTTTTTCAGTGTCATAGAGACCTCCTTGGGGTTGTCCATTTATAATCATACCTATTCCCCTGCTCCCTACCATGTCTAACTCCTGAAAACTGGCACAATTTTGTTATTGTTGTTAATAACAGCTCATTGCTATAAGGCATATGGTTTTACACTAAGATCTGAAGTAGGTGGGGAGAAAGCATAGTGCCTGTATCAAATTCTTAACTGGCCCAGAGGCAGCATAGTGTTAAAAATGTGTGCCCTAGGGGGTGGCTCCATAGTGTAGTGGTTAGCACGTCTGCTTTACACGCAGCAGAAGGTCCTGGGTTCATGCCCCAGGTGGAGCCACAGACCATACGTGGGTACACCAGGCCCCCTGAGTGCACTGGGGGTGCCAGGCTCCAGGTGCTCCCAGCCGAGTGCATGCCGTGAGCGTGTGGGAGGAGACGCCCGGCCTTCAGAGATCTAGTTCTTAAGGGGAAATGGCAACATCCATAGGTCAGGGGTGTAAGTGGGGCGGGGGTGGCGGCGGGGAGGAATTAAAGAGAGGGTGGGGGTGGGGAAAGAATGTGTGTCCTAGAGCCAGACAGCCTGGGTTTGAATCCTGGCTCTGTCATTCTCTAGCTGTATGAAATCCAGCAAAAACTTCACTGAGCCTCTATATCCTCAAAACAGTAGTACATAAGACATAGAGTAGTTGTGAGCATTCAAGGAATCAATAGTTTGTATATAAGACCTACCTAGAATAGGACCTGTTATACTGTAAATGCTCAATAAATATATGCTCAATAAATTACCAGTGTATAACCTTCAGAGTGTTGCCTAGGAGCTTGTATTTTTAAAAGCTCTTCAATGACTCTGATTAACAGGCAGATTTGGGTAACACTGAAGAGGAGCTACCTCCTCCCCCTCTATTCTTGAGTTTCGGCCGGCCTGAGTATTCAGGCTTTTTGTATGAAGCCTCCAGATCCTTTCTCTGGGCCTTCAGATGGTTTCCTCCGGTCACACTGGTGGTATCTCAAAATGGGGCGGGAGACTGGACTTATCGCAGGGACTCTCACCAGGTCATGAAACGTGATGAATGAAACTGATGCTTTGCAGAGATCCTGGTTAAAGCAAATTATAAGCATTAGTCATGTAATAACAAGCAGTAGAGCAATTCTTACTGGCAATGAACCTGTATATTAGGACATGAAACATTTTATGTGAAAGAACTGGGATATTTACATGGGTATAAGAAACTCATTTCAGCTCCCTTTAGTTTTCAGTTTAGCTGCAATATAAAGGTAGAACACTGCACACTTTCTAAAAGATGGCAAGTTCATGGTCCCTTTGTTCCCTCTCACTTTCCACTTTAGGCTGTGTAGAAACCACGGATCTGTATAGGCAGTGGTTCTTACTACCCCCATTTAAAGGTACACATAGTGATACTTCTGTATCAGAATGTATTCTGCATTAGAAAGATTTGTATATTTAAACATGTTGTTTGTAGAAACTGATTATTATAAAGTACTCAAAAGCTTATCTCAAGTAACTAAATATAAGACTGATTTAACCAAATTAAAAGACTTCGATTTGATTAAACAGAAAGAATTCTAGACTTTTCCATATTTACGAATGGTGAAGGTATTCTGATGATTTATACAATATGTTACTTATGTGACCTTGTCCTAATTTTTGATACGGCAAAGTCAAGTACATACACTGCATCTTACACTAAGCATGTTAATGACAGGAGTGTGGTATCTAGACATTTTTCTTATTTTGAGAGATTTGTGATAAACATTTAAAATTCTATCTAAAGAATGTGTTTGTCCCAACTGCAGATGGTGCTAGTTATTTGTTAATGAATGGTCTGGCAAACCTCTGGATTCCATACTCTGAGTTTTTACACTTTACACATATTTTAAATTAGGTATGTCGGTTTTAGTCCCAGCTGTCTAGCAATGTGGCATTCAAATCACTTAACCTTTCACTTATTTGTAAAAAGAATAGAGAAGTAAAGAGATTATTAGCTTCCTTCTGGCTCTAATCACTTTAGTGATTCTCTGAGTAAATTTATAAAATCAATAACAATACTATTATTTGCCTTGGGGCCTCAATTTCATTAGTAAAATGGGGGTATATCTACCTCATAGTGGTTTGGGGATTAATTGAGATAATATATGAAGACACTTCTCATGATGCTTGACACATGGCAGATATTCAATACTATATCGATTATACTATATCGATTATACTATCCACTACCTTTCCCAAAATGGAATCATAACTTAAAACTGACAAATCTAGTCAGTCCATATCTCAAATAAATTTTATACATCATATAAAATATTTGTAACAAACTCAATAGTAAAATATACAACATAAGTATCAAAGTTTGGTATTTGATAGGGGGCTTTGAAAATGTGATGAATCATAGGTTGGTTGGTTGGTTGGTTTTTCCTTCAGTGTGCATCAGAAATACTTGAGCCTCTCAAAACACAGAGTCCTGGGACCTGCCCTAGTTTCTGATTCAGTGGGTCTGGAGTGGGCAGAAGAATTTGCATTTTTAATATGTCCCAGGTTTGCTGATGCTGCTGGTCTGGAAACCATACTTTAAGAACCACTGGGATGTATTAAAGACATAGATCTATATGAGAGACTTACGGCATGTCGGTATGTGGAAGAAAGATGTAAGTTGTAAAACATTAAAGAGTTACTACAGTAAAGAAAGAATGAGGAAAGACAAGACAAGAAACTTTGATTTTAACAAGGCAGCAGAAAGGTATGCAAACACTGGCCAATCAAAAGGGACAGAGACTAGAGGCCTGGTGCAGGGTCCTGGAGCTCCTGGCTGGGTGGAAGGTGAGCTTTACAGCTGCTGTAGAGGCACCATGGCAGTCTGGGGGTTTGGGGAAGGGGCTGGGACACTTGAACTGCTCAGGGCAGTGCTCTTTACCAGTGAATACAGAATCACTTGAATGTTTTAGTAACCAGAATGTCCATCTGTGTGTGCTCAGGCTGAAAATGGGCTCTCCAAGACAGGACTGGGAAGAGTACAATGACGCCTGGGCACAGGGGGAAGTAGCTAAAGCAGGTTATCAGAAAGTTGCCAGGGGTATAGTTTAGCTTGAACTTGGGGTTTGTTCCTAAGGAATAAGTTAGAAAAAAGTCTGCCTTCTGTTTCCTAAAGGACTAAGAAATATGGAAAAAGTGCTAGCAGACTCAGGGGTTAAAGCAGAAAAGAAAGAAAATGCATCTCAGGTGCCAGCCTGGAGAGAACCTAGACGGTGCTCCATGAGTCCTGTGCATCCAGGAGTCTTGTGTTGTTTGTGTTGCTTGTACCCTGACCTTACATTTTAAAAACAAACAACAACAAAAAACAAACAAAAACTTTACAACATGTCTTGCTTGGTGTAATTTTGTAGAAGATTCACCTTTGAGAACTGGAGCAATTTAGGAGGGTTATAGTGTAAAGCAATCTTAAACTTTCATAGATATACGCATGTACATATTGATCTTGTTAAAATGCAAATTATGATTCAGGAAGTCTGAGGTGAGGCCTGAGATTTCGCATTTCTAACAGATTTTTAGGAGATATGATATTCAATGGTATTCATGAACTCCACTTTGAGAAGAGCAAAGCAATGGTTTTCAACCTAAGGTTGAAAACCATTGCTTTGCTCTTCTCAAAGTGGAGTTCATGAATATCATTAGCTTTTAAAACTCCTGATGCCCAGGCATTATTCGAAACTAAATCAGTACCCAGGCATCAGTATTTTTCAAAACTTCCCACGTGGTTCCTATGTTCAGCCAAGGTTGAGAAGAACTGATCTAAAGTATAATGTTTGCCTCTGAAACCCTGGAACAGTTATCAAAAATATCTATGGTCAAAGTGGAGTACCCCCTAAGGAGAGTATCTTTAGTAATTTTATCAATCTTAATAATAGTGTTAATAGAATCTGAATATACAGTTTTAGCTCACTATTAATTTTTATTACAATCCTTTGTTGAAACTTATTTAAATATTATATGAGATTTAATACATGTTGTTAAAACTGTATTATAGACGCCAGTCCTTGCTCTGGAATGGTGAAAATAACTTTAGAAGTCTAACTTGATCTAGCTCAACAGATGCCATGTAAAATAAAATAAGCAATGCTTCTTGAGTCTTAACACAATAGAATGAAATGTCCCCTTAAAAGAACTAACAAAAATCTAAGGACTAGAGTTGAACACCTAAGTGACAAAGTGTGACACAATGGCCTCGACAGTGGGGTGTGTTAATCCTAGGGCATAAAAAGATAATCCACTGGCATGTGGGAAGAAAACAGAATTCTTATATTTTTAACCTAAAAAAAAAAGTTGACTGGTGCCTTCATTTGGTCTGGGTGTCAGATGGTCATGTGCCAAATAAACACTGTGTGAGAGATCTCCTGGGAGAAGAGCAGCCGTTTCACTGTTTGAAGGCTGATGATGGGACCTCACTTATTTACTTGGCTGCACTCTCATGCCTCCGGCCATAGGTTGAATCAATCAAAGATCATTTGTTTGCTTTTGAACAAATCTCCAACTAGTAGTCAATGTAACAAACGTCCGTAGCCATCAGGTTACAGAAAGACCCCAATGATTAGAATCTGGGGAGTTATAAAAGCTTTCAAATTTAGGCAAAAAAGGTTGAAGCACTGATGAGAAAAATTCTGAGATGTCTTAAATTAAATTACTGCAGGCCTGAGGATGAAAGAGACGTGGGAAATAAATCAGTTAACAATAGGTCAAAACCCACAAAGGACTGCTCACATTCTTGAAGAAATATTGAAATTTTTAATCAACTTCCAGTTGGCATCCTGCTTATGCATGAACTTTCCAGACAATTGCCCACAACGAACAAATACTTCTTCCTATCGACTGTTCGCCTATCCCAGAACTTTCTCGACTAAATCTTTTCCTGACACCACCCGCCCCCATCCATAGCCAATATAAATTCTCTTAAAACAACCTGTATCTTTCTGCTCCAAACTCATTGTATAAAAGAGCCCCTGTCAACCCCACGATGGTGGACACGTTTGTCTTCATCAAGCCCTGCTGCTGATGGCTCATCTGTGTCCCAGGACCCAGCCCTTTTTCTGGTTAGCATATGGCTCAGCAAACCCTTTCAGGACAATTTTCGGCCTCAAACTTGTTTAACAGCACTTATGTAGTCATCTTTTTTGGTGTTTTCATAGCAAAGCAGATCTCACAAAAATAATTACTGTGCGTGTTATTTTATTAGGATAGATGTGCATAATTAAAATTACATGGAAAATACAAATAGCTGAAAACATTAAATACTTAGCCTTTATAATCTAAGTTTTACTATTTGATCTAAGTATGGCTGCACTTGTGAATGTTTCTGTGAGACTGGGCATCAGATGGCGCTCACCCTTACTAAAAGCCTGAGCAGTTACAGAACATTAGCAGACATTTGAAAATCAAGCCCTGACACCAAGCAATCAGTGTGTTTTGGTCAAGTCACTTTTCTGAATGTTTCTTCACCTGTAAAGTGGGGGTGGGAACCGACCAGATGGATTTCCAACTCAGATCATCTTTGATTCTATGATTATAGTGATGGCATTGACTGAGTGCTGCTACCGCTGATGAAATAGCAGGAAATTCGGAAAAGTCAGGCTAGGAAAGCGTGACGGAGGTAGACAGTATGCAGCTGTGGATGGAAGGCAGGAGACTGCTTTCGGTGTTTCAGCGGCTCTCAGTACGTGGACCGCGTAGCAGAAACACCTTAACCACGTGGTGTCTCCCTTTCCCTGGAGAGTTTCAACACCGGGTTACTTCCAGCAAAAGCGATTTTCAAGGTAAAAAGCGCGGGTCCTTTTATGGACATATGCAACACCTTGGGAATGCGGAAGCACGGCACAAATTTAACTCTTGGCCCAGGTTCTAATTGCACCGCGTGGAAACAACTTCCGTCCGGGGGAACTCGGGTCTGGCAGGCCCCGCCCTGAGGTCACGTGGGGCGGTGGAATTACAGTCTCACTAGTTGCTCTGGGGGACGCCACGCGCCACGTCATGTAGGTTGTTTCATGCAAGCCAGGTGGGAGCGTTCCCTATCGCAGGAAGGAGAAGAGCCCGAATGCATCCTGTGTGGGAATCTGAGGGGAAATGAAATAGTTTCCTGTGTCTTGCCAGTTTCTTTTCTATACAACAGTCACTTTGAGGGACGGTCTCCCTTGGTTTCCTCTCAATACCCCTTTCCCCCTCCCGCAGGATTCCAGTTGGTATCGTCCACGCCCCGCCTCCGCTCCACGGCGCCCCCTCAAGCCCCGGCAGGGGTCCCTCACGTGACCCCAGCGCACTCCCGCGTCGGGGAGAGTGGAGTCTCGGAGGCGGCGCCGCGGGTTAGAGAGGGACAGGCCGAGCGTTGTGCGCCGCAGCTCTCGCCGGAACACCAGCGCTGAATTCGAGATGTCGGGGCTCTCCCGCCTGCTGCCTTGGGCCGCTGCATGCCTGGCCGCGCTCTGTGTGCTGACCGCGGTTGAGGGCACTGCCGCCCTGACCGCGAACACCACCGTGCACCCGAACGTGACTTCAGCGCCCACCAACAGGACAGAACAGACGCTGTCGACGCTCCTGCCGGTCACCACTCCAGCACCAGGTGGGCGCTAGCCCAACCGGCTTCCTGCGCTCGCTCGCTCGCCGCCTGCCCGGCGGAGCTGCCCTCCCTGCCCGTGGTGCGCTGGGGGTCAGGGCGGGCCGCCCTCCGGAAAAATGGCGGCGGGTCCGAGTCCAGCCGCGCCGGGAGCGAGGTGGCCGGGGTGGGGGTGCACCCCGGTGGGAAGGGGCGGCCAGTTTCGGTGGCCGTTAGCCTGTTTTTATCCCCATACTGTCCCCGTCAGAAGTGCTTTATAAAAGTGCCTCGTAATCCCTAGCCTCACCGTAGGCTCGAAAGAGGGGACGTGGCTTCCTTCCGTGGCGACGGCAGTGGGGTCGATTATGGGGCGAGGAGACGCGTCTCCAAGAGTTGGCAGTGAGAGCGAACTCCCTCTCTCTGGGCTTAGTCGTTTGTCCACCCAGGTACTCCGAAGAGAGGCTTCTCCGGAAGTTGCCGAAAGAGAGAAAGGGAAACTGAAGACAATATTCCCTGGCGTCTCAGACTTGGGTCTGACAAAATAAGTCGCCTGAGATTTAATTACGTTAATTTTGCAGATATGGGATATATCTGAGGTTTGAGCGTTTAATTAAAACTTTACGTTTCATGCTAATGTACAAAGGACGAAAAAGTGCTCATTTGTGTACCCGGAGCTTCGCACGTGTCTCTTAGTATTTTATATTTTAGGCAAACTAGAAGGTGGTGAAACCTAGGAAATGGATAGAGAAAGTAACTGCCGCGACCGTATGTTCAGTAGATTGCGAAGCGAGGATTGGAACTCAGATCTGTCGATTTTCTAGAACCGGATCAGGAACACATCTTTTGTTAAGCTCCGCAGTTAACTGGTTGAGGCACACACTAAATCTTAAAGAATTGGCAATGTCGCGACAATGTAAAAAAGAAGGGAGAATAAATTTGAGATAATAAGGTGAAGAAACTTGCAGTCTGTGATTGGTTATTCTAGTTAAGTAACCAGTCATCGTGACAGAATTGCTGTTTTTTACTTTGGCTTTTTTTTCACGCTAATCATATTGTTTTATAATGTCCTTCCTAGTTTTTGTATTTTATAAAAGTTTAATAAAATACCTAATAAACTTAATGTTATTTGGTAGATTCAGAAAGATATAATGATAATATTCAAAAATTTTAAATAAAGGGAAATTACAGTACAATACTGGAAATTCTAACTTGCGCTCTTTTTATGATAGAGCAGAATATGTATTGTCTCTTGCTTATTTGGCAGTTCCTCTCAGAATTGTAGTTTTGTTGTTTGTATGGTTTTTAAGAAGCTTGTGTAATTTAAATGCATGCGAAGGCAATGATTTAAGTAGTACTTTGATAAGCGGAAAGGTAGCAAATTTAGTTCATTGTTAGTGCCATTCACCATGCTATCCAAACATTCATCATCAAGCACCAAAGATTTTAAACAACTAGCATTTTTCATCTGTGTATAAACCCTCGAACTTATTTCTACTTTGCTACCACTTCCACCAAGGTACCATATATTTCCAAATCTCTGACTAATGGTAAAGTATTGAAGTGTAATACCTCAGTTCAGAACTTTTTTTTTAGGTACAGAAAAAGTAAATGAAAATGTTTTTTGGAAGTATCTAGCTTCTAGGAAAATGGATAGAGCCCAATTCTATAGTCCACGTGTTTGTCCAGACATTTATTTGTAATTAGCCTTCTTTGAAGTGTGTTTCTGGACCATTTGGCTTAAATTATTGAAAAAAGACTTTGCTAACTTGTTAAATTATGTGTACATGAATGTAGCCCCCTCCAGATATGTTGTCCCTTACTCTCTATTCATGGAGGACCTTGGAAAGAGTAGATCATTTATGAATTACGAATCTCGGGGGTTTTTCAAAATGGGCATCATCGGAGCTTGGGTTCAACCTGTAGTACATATTTATTGCTATTAAAAATTTCAGTGTCTTATCTGATGTTTTGGGGCAGTGATTTCCCTGTGTGTATTGATGGCCTTATAACAGTCTTTTTTTCCGATATTTTTATTTTTTAAGGATGCTTTAAAAATGTCTCAAGAAAAAAACGGGGGAGTGGGGTTGTTTAGATAGGTGCCATGAAGTACTAAGCGTTTCCATTAGCGTGTGTGTGTTTTCTTTTTCTTGAGTTGACTTCTGGCTTCTAAGTCATTTAAAAAAATTGGAATTTCTTAGTAAGCCAGTTAACAAAATTTTTTTGTGTGCGTGGTTAAAAAAAATCAAATGAAAATTACCTTCTTGACAAAATTTTAAGTGTATATTACAATATTAACTGTAAGCACATTGATGTACAGAAGATCTCTAGAACTTTTTTTTTAATCTTACATGAAACTTCATACTCACTGAACAGCAGTTCTCCATTTCCCTGCCCCCCAGCCCCTGGCAACCACCATTCTACTTTCTGCTGCTGAGTTTGACTCCTTTAGATAACTTCATATAAGTGGAGTTATGCAGTATTTGTCCTTCTGTGACTGGCTGATTTCCCTTAGCATAATGCCTTTAAGGACCATCCATGTTGTAGCTTATGACAGGATTTCCCCTTTTTAAAGGCTGAATAATATTCTGTTGTAAATGTATAACACGTGTTCTTTACCCATTCCTCTGTTGATAAGCTATAAAGTTTTACCATTTCTCTTAATTAGTAAGGTGGTACTGTATATAATGCTTACTGTTGTTTAAAAAGGATAAGTAATATAAATTCAAAATCAGATGCCAATAATTAATTGACTGCATACATCCCACCCTCTAGAAACCTGTGAAAGCCGCAACAGCTGTGTTTCCTGTGTTAATAATGCTAGCATTGCTATTGATAATGCTGCCTGCTTTTGGATGGAATGTAAAGAAGGTAAGAAATTTAGGATTGTTTTGAGAATGCAAAACTTTTGTTATAACATTTTAAAATATGCTACAGGATATTCTTGAACATTTGAAAATTATGTATAACATTTAGGATAGTGTGTATTATTCATTTTACAAATCAAATACTTTAAAGTGCCAGTTGCTTAACACTGTCCCCTAAAATCTCTTCTTGTCTTCCATTTCCCCCTCCTTTTAATTCCTTAGACTTGATAATCAAGGCTCAATAGTTGTAAAGGAAGAGATTTTAGACCTTTGTAAGATACACTAATATTAGCTGTGAAAGAAAGTTGTGAAATTTTCCCCTGAAAATTGCCTCCCAGAGAAATGTTTGAGGCATTTATCCTCAGTATGTCCTGCTAGATGTATTATAGAGACCTTATGAAACTCTTGGATATTTAGATGTGGGAGAAGAATGAGGTGGGAATAGAGTTGATTCCTGTGCTTTTGTTAAGTTTTAAAGTTACCTTTGATTTGAGGGATAAAGAGTTAGATGGAGATACTTTGAAATTCCAGTAAGGTTTTTGCTAGTACCATGGGATTACAGCATAAATTATTCTGCTTAATGTCAGATAGTTGAATTTTTTTCTTATAAGTAAAATAATTTATCATTTTTTATATAAAGAAGCCAAAGCTATATGTTACGCTTCTTTATTCTTCATTGAAAATTTTGAGTTCTGGAAATAATATCACTAGTAAAATTTAAAAATCTTTTAAAATTAAGGTATTGGCTTAATTTGGGTTAAATTAACTTTTATTGTATAAGAGTCACTTTTTTTAAGATCATAAAATGGATTTTAAAAGTATACTCCTCCCTCCGTGTACGGCAGAGTTGACAAGTTTTAGAGATTAAATATCCTACTGTAGTATATTTTGCGGAAAGCTCTTCATACTCTTGCTCTAAGTCTGTCCATCCAGGAAATCGATTTTAGCCCATTTTCCGTTTGCCTCAAGAATACTTGCTGGCAGCACTTGTGGCTACAAAGTTGACCCTGAAATAACTCACAGATTACAGTAGTAACTTTACCCCCAAAGTTTGCCATGAAATCTCTTGCTTTTATTTTTGCATCACTCTAGTATATCGATAGTATTTGGAAATGAATGACGTCATTCTATTTATAGCATTGTGTTTTTAGTAGTAGTATTTCCATTTATGAAATACAGTAATTCTCGATCGCTTAAAATGTCAAATCCTAGAAAACGTAGCATTTCTACACATGTTGACGTTGTTCTTGAATGGTCGTTAGCCGAAGATTCATTTGATGAATCCGATTTATGTGTACATTTCTGTGGCGTTAGAGACAAGTTCTGTTTAGAAATAACTCCAGGAACAGTTTTTATGTACTATTTTCACATTGAAAACCAGTCACATTTGCTTGAGCCTCAAAGAGCATGTTTATGTAAAATTAAATTAATGCTGGCAGCAAGATGCACTTTTTTTCCTAAACTGGAAATGAGTTAGAAAATGTAGAAGACTGTTGATGATATCTGGAACAGAGGACTTACTGCTGCCATTAGGGCACCTCCCCTGTTTACTAAGCCTTTATTGGGTCCTGACCACTTTCTTGAATCAGCCCTGTTAAGGACTCTAGCAGTCTTCCTTGTACAATTGTCATATCACAGTTCTGAGCTCTTGAGTGTTTCTGATTTATCTGTTTAGTATGTTCATGTGGATTTTAAAAGGATACTATTTGGAGAGGTCCTGTGTAATATTTCCAAAACAATGGGAAAAAGAGGATACCAGAGTGTTTTATTGGTCTGTGGACAGACTTTGGAGTGTTTATGCGTGAGTTTGATTTTTAGAAGCAATTACGGATCTTAGTAACAAAGTCAAAGATAATGTAAGTGAGTAATTGGTGCTGTTTATCTTTTTTAATTCTTCCATAACAGATAAAAACTACTGTTCACATAATGCAACAATTAGTGGTTGTCAAGTAGTGAACCGCACAGATTTCTGTTCTGGTAAGTATTCACATTAGCTGTTGGGGAAAGTGGCCACAGAGAGGGGAAGGGAGATCTTGCTTCTGGAAGCCTTATTTCAGTCTGGTTTGAGGCATTTCCATAATTCTAATCGTGTTATAAATTTGAATATGAATAGCATATTTATATCAATTGCTAAAAGGACAGTGTTTTGAAACTTGGTTTAGTGATCTGGCTATACTGTGGAATGCTATAAATATATATGCTTCCTTTACTCTTTTCCCTACTCCTCCAGAAACTCATGGTAGTTTAGATCCTTTCTTTCTTTGCATTTCATAGGCCTGGACAGCCTTTTCTGGCACTTTCTTGGTTATGGTACTGGTGATTGTCACAGTCTCCAGCATAATTTGTGCTGTGGTTAAATGAATCTTCTATGTATTCATCCATTTCCTGTACTTTAATTTGTGGAACTTGATTACTCTTTAACTTTTACTTTACTCTTTGCCCAGGAAATAAACTCCCCAGAGTTTATTTAAAAAAAAAACAGCTGTTTTTTTTTTTTTTTTAAACAAGACTATCATTTAATAAGAAAGTCAAACTCCTAATTTCGTACATAGATAATAATTAAATACAGCAAAAGTTTTTTCTGGAGAGTGTCAGTAACCTTGAAAGACTACCTATAACTATCTAATTTTGGTGGGCATTGCTCCATCCCAACTTGAACTTTATAACTGAGAATTTCATTAGTATGAGATCAGTAACACCCTCTTCAGAGTCCATAACATGGTTTAGGTGGTAAATGAACAAACATTTGAATAGTTATTTTAATGTTTGCTAGAAAATAACTATATCATATCTGATTTCATAATAGTGCTTAGAAACAAAAATAAAACATTTTAAGAAACATTAAAGAAAAACTGAACAAGTAATTCTACATTGATGATGTATTAGAATTAGTTTTGACTGTGAAGGGATATAAAACTTCAGATTACAGTGGATTAAAAAATAGATTTACTTTGCTTTCATGTAAAGGAAGTCTGGAGGGCTATAGTAAGAGCTCTACCACCATTAGGAACCCAGGTGCCTAGGTTTTTACTGTTGTTCTTCAAAAATGCCTTTGACCTTACCCTCCAAGGTGAGTTCTCATATTTTAGCCATCTAATTGGTTTTCCTGCCAGCAGAAAAAGGAAGGGAAAGAGGCCCGTATCTACCTTATATATGCTTAGAAGTTACACATGGCTACCTATCTGCCAGGAGAGGCCAAGAAATGTTCTGCTGGGATGAGGAATGTGTCATTGAAAATTGGTGCTTCTATTTGTCGAGAAGGATAGACCAATATTGGGTCAGAGCAATTGTCAGTTTCCTTCACAGGTGGTACTAAAATGTAAAAATTGTTAAGTGGCACTCAAATGACTGCCGGTAGGAATAATGTGTAGGAAATAGTGTTATAGATTGTGATATTTTAGACATCTTTGACTTAATATGTGTGTTTGTTTTTTAAATAGTGCCCACTGCCACTCCATTGCCAACCAATTCTACAGGTAATACAAAATAATTGACTTTTCCTCCTCTTCCTCCTTTTAGGAATTTTAAACTCTCTCGATAAGCTTAAAGTTACATTTTAGTAATCAAATATCTAAAAGTTGTTAGTATAATTTTAAAAATTAGTAGGCATATTTAGTCTTGGGCCACAGTAATTACTTTATGTGTACTATTTGTGACAGTGACACAGAGCTTTGGTGTTTTGTATTCATTGAATTTGAGCAGATTTGCTGTAGCTTTGTACATTGAGTTTGAAAACTGCTTTTCGTGGATTTTGTGGAAACCTCAAGAAACATAAAAGCCTAAAAAAAATTAAAATTCCCTATAATTCCCATCATCCAGAAGTACACCAAAATGTTTTAAACAATTGTTTTTCTAGTCTTTTATATATATATATATATATATTTAAATAAATAAACATGATATTGGACAATATGTACCTGCACGTTTGAATTGTTTTCCCTTTTACTGCAAGAATTATTGTACACACTATGTATCGTGCTCTTGATTGAATAGTTAGGTTAGAACATCTTATAGGGAAATATTTTCTGTCATTTCTGATAGGATTGATTCAAACAGCATTATTCCTAAGTCAGAGGATATGATTATTTTAAGACTCTGAATACTGATTTCTTTTCATTCCTATCAACAAGTTAAAAGTTTTTCACCATACTTTCAATAGCATTAGATAATACCTCCTTTTAACAGTTTTTACCAATTTGATAAGGGGAGTAAATAATTAAAAAAAAAAAAAATTTATTCCAGTACAAGTACTAGGCCAGATAATAGGGATATAGAGACAGAAGTAAGACAGCATTTTGCCTATTGGTAACTTCGAAAGAGGTAAGTAAGCTTAGTATGTTACAGGATTTGTAGGAAGGTGTGTGTATTGAGTAGCGTGGCATATGTGGTGACAACTCTCTGAAGATGTTGACTGAGTCTTGAAATTACCCTGGTAAGATATGACAAGAGTTTCCCAAGTGGAGCAGGGTGGTCAATACTTGTGAAGGGTATAATGAGGTCAAGGAATTGGATTTGATGTGTCCAGTACAATGTGAGGAAGAATGAAGCTGGCCAATCAACAAATCAAGAGCTAGATTAGAAAGTCCCTTTGTGTATGCCTTGCTCTGTTGGATTGAGGTATGTAGGTCATGTGATGAGACTTGCATGTTAATAAAATGACTTAATCTGATGATGTGGAGAGGAGTTTGGAAGGAGACAAGTGAATACAGGGAGGTTAGATAAGCTGTAACAGTGATACTAGATGACTGATAGGGGAAAAATTGCAGATACATGCAAATAGACATAAGAAATAGAAGGCATAGGACTTCATGATTGAGGTGATGGGAGAGCTCTTAGCTAAAAGTACAGATAGGTTGTCTATGACCATGCCATCCTGAACAAGCCCGATTCCATCTGATCTTGGAAGCTAAGCAGGGTCAGACCTGGTTAGTACTTGGAGATCACCTATAGGAAGATGAGGTGCCGTAGGTGTAAAAAATAAAAAATAAGGGATTGGAAGCTGATAAGGTCCTTGCAATTTGTGAGGTCAACCAAGCGTTGCCTCGCCTAAATAAATAAGTTAAAAAATAAATAAAAGTACAGATAGGTTAATCATTGTAGGCAGTAGTACAGTCCACTGGAGCAGCTTTTAGAGAGAAGTATAGGGCCTGAGGACCCTTGGGAACAATAATGTCTAAGGGGTAGGAAGAGGACTGGAGAGGAAACTGAGTAGGGATGGGCAGAGAAGTAAGAAAGCCCAGAGAAGTGGTGTCTGAGAAACTGTGCATATGTGTTTTCGGCGTAGTTTTTAAGAGGAAGTGCTGTAACAAGGACAACTCATTTTGAAAGACTTCAGCAGTAGTGAGCTAGCTTGTACCAGCTTTTGCTAGCCAGTTGTACATAGCTGTTTCCAAGTGCATGTTCAGTGATACCATGTTGGTAGTTTGAATTAAGGCTGTAGTGGAAATATTTATGCCATGGAAATCTGTAAATGCTACAAAACTTACTTTGGAGAGCACACAGTGGTGTGCTCATAAATCTTTAGCACCCATTAGAAGTCATTGATTAGTAGGAGGGTATTAAAGTAGATGAAAGTAGAGATGTTGAGAGAAAATGAATTTCCAGAAGGTGTTATGTGAACAGAAAGGAATAGAGAGGGAAATGATCTTCCCCAAACCATTACGGGTCCACTTTTAATTTCTTCCCCATGAGTCTTGAAGTATTTGTCCTGCTTGGTCCTCACTTTTGTTTTCCTGTGAACTACCATGAGTCTCTTTTTTGTTTTCTCTCTCTTTGGTTCATTAAAGTGGAAGAAAGCCGAGGCTTGCTTGCTTGCTTGCTGAAAATGCATCAGTCGAGTGGCAGTTATGGTTGAAAAACCTTTATATGGTTTCTTTCCATGGCTACTGCTAAAGAGAGCAATTGAGAAATTAAGGGACTGTTAAAGAAACAACAAAGAAAATCTCTTCTATGTAGAAAAGTGTTCAATGGGGTTAATTATAAGTCTTCTACCAGTACAAATAATATATTATAAACATAGATTTTAATATTTATAAGTATCTTAAAATAGAATGACTACCTTATGTCAAACAAGTGGAAAATGTCCATGATATAGTAGAAAATAGTATTAAGTAGTTCTGGTACAATATTTTTTGTTGTATACATACCTAGAAAAATGGCTGGCAGGAAGAAACATGTTACTCAGTGATAGGATTACTTAAATGTCTTTACTGTATTTTCTAAATTTTCTATCACTAATAGCAGCTTTTACAGTTTATGAATTTTTTTTAAATGAAAGGAACGTACAGTAGGTCCATGGAGGTACATTTTCTAAGTAGTGCCCAATTTTGAAAAATTGTTAACATAAAATACTTTGGTGAAAAGTAAAAGTGTGTACATGTTTTGCCTATTTAGAAAAAAGAATTAGTTAACCATGTTCAGAGGGTGGGTAATGAGGATCAAATAGCATTTGCTAATTTCTTGCCTTAACATTGTCAGACAATATTACTAATAGTGTTGTAAGATTGAAAAAGAATTTGGTATATATTTAATTTACAAACTTTTTTGTGGTTACACATGTCTAAGCAACAAAAACTTCAAAAGGATTATAAGTCTTAAAATAATCATACCCTCTAATCTGGGAATTATGTATAGGAATCAGTTCTATCAGACTGATGAGATCAGATATTTCTCTGTAAGATGTTCATAGCACGGAGAAATGAGAGGTGACCTAACTGTACAGCCAAGAATGGGATGGGTAAATGTGTACAGCAGTGAGAAAGAAAAGGATACAAACATATGAAAATATCCTTCAGTGTTATTAACATATTGTAACATATCTATCAGTAGTGTCAATATAACAAGTCTCAATATAGTGCTTTTGTTCCTAAAATGTTGCATTCACTCTAACCTTCCCATGAGTACACATTTCGTTAAAGGCATCATTAGATAATTGAGCTCATGTAGGAAAGTAGACTAGAACTTATCCTTGGGCTCTTCTAATCTAAATTGGGGGAACTATGGCCCCAGGACACCTGTTCTTACAAAAATTTTATTGAAACCAACCATGCCCATTCATTTGCATGTTGTCTTTGGCTGCTTTTGCACTGCACAGTGTACAAAACCTAAAATATTTACTTTCTACTCCTTTGAGAAAAGTTTTGCCAATCCCCTGAAATAATGAAGATAAGCAAATTTTGCTACCTACATAAGAAAATAACTGAGTTGCACTTGTTTCTTACCTTGACTTTTTAAGTTTTGTCTTAGAAGCAGTATTATAAAGAACCTGTAGTTCCCTCACCTAAACACTAATTCATGCCCTTCTGTGTGTCTTTACAAACTTTATGCAGATGTATACATAGATTTTACACATAGATGTTAACATAGATATAATGTCATGATTGCCTAACGTTTTAAAATACATTTTTAAAAGCTAGTATTGTGGACGTGTAGATGTGTTAGTGAACCAGTAACTGAAGTTTGGCCTTTATTCTCTAAAAAATTGAAAGCATGTTGAAATTGGTAGCATTATTTTAAAAAGATAGATAATTGGGAAGTTTAGAAATTAAAATTTTTAATGCATTTCGTTTACGTTCCAGCTAAAACCACAACTATACCTTCCCCTTCTACAACTACTGCACCAGGTAATTGAGATTTTCTAACTTAACAGTGAGACAGGATGTGTGTATCCCATTGTCTGCTATTTCTGTCATCGTTTTCCAGTTTTATTCAGGAATGGTTATGAACTGAAATATTAAGAGGACCAAGATATTAGGCTATTAGAGCAATAATGGTAGGTTTGCTGAGAGTCCTCTTTTAGTTTTTTAATGTGTAATCACATTTGGCATGGTACGTTAGAATTAAATGATAACATTCTTCCAAAACCCTTTTAGTACAACTTGTAGGTGAAATCTAATTTCTTATAACTTAAAAATTAAGTACTGATTACTGTTAGCGATTGATTTTGTGCTGTATTAGACCATGGTGATTTGAGTGAAGATAATATAGCCATCCTTTTTACTGAGAAATATCTAAAAAGCCAAGATCACTACCAAATGTGCACCTCAGCTATATTTCTTACCATTTCTTAAATTCCTTTATAACTCTTGAAAGCGCATGTGAAAATTAACTATTACATGTTAATATATGTTATGCCTCAGGATGTTTTTATGACTGCTTAATGTTAAAATACATTTAAAAAATACAGTGGGTACACAGGTAGGAGCCCTTCTCTCTATCCATATTTAAAATACTGTTGCTTTGATTCTGATGAATCTTATAATTTTGATGCTTTTCGCTTCATTCTTGTGCTACTTTTCTCAGTTTCAGTAAAGCCATTCTGTCTTCACAAGAAGTACATAACAGTTGTAACTAATTTTAAAGCTTTCCAACTTATTATATACAGTCACCAGAACCAGTGTTAATTTGATAGTTTATTTAAGAAAAAAGTAAAATTTATTTTAAATATGCAGTTGCTTTTTAATGAAGTGGATGGTGCTCCACTTGAAATGTTTTACTCCTGGAAAAGGAATTTAAATTTTTGTGCTTTTTTTTTCTCATGACTTGGTAATACTTTCTCATAATGTAAAATCTGCAGAGTAAGATTAAAATACCTTTAATAACAAGTTCTTTTGCTTGTTGGAATTATAAATTGCAGATACTTAGGATTATCTTTGTAATTTAAAAAATTGCAACCAAATTTGCCTTATATATTTAGTAAAATTCAAAAGTATGAATTTTCAACACAAATATTGTTTATTCTAGCAATTAAATGAAAATATGTAGTCTGAAGTAATTGCAAATTTTAAAAGTGCTTCACATGTTCCTAGGGCACAATTTATATACCAGGAGAGTCTTTTTCTGTTATTTTTCTGTATTTGAAGTTGTATAGCAGCATTGTATAGCAAATATTTTTCTGTATTTGAAGTTGTATAGCAGTATTTTTCTGTATTTGAAGTTGTATAGCAGCATTGACCACTTGATATCACTGGGTGGAATAAAGAATGGGATTGATAAATAATTGTCTTTCTCAATTAGGGATAAATTTTAGCTGTAAAGACTTGAGTCAAGAGGAAATACTTTATAGAATGTAACATGGCAAAATAGAAGCTCAGGTGTGTCTTGAAATTATGATGGGGGATCATGAGACTTACTGGTATTTCTTCTAACTTAACAGGTACAACTAATACCACTTTAACTCCAACGTCACAACCTATGCGAAAGTCTACCTTCGATGCAGCCAGTTTCATTGGAGGAATTGTCCTTGTCTTGGGTGTGCAGGCTGTAATTTTCTTTCTCTATAAATTCTGCAAATCAAAAGAACGAAACTACCACACTCTGTAAACAGACCCATTAAATTAACAAGGACTGGCGTATAACTCACTGAAACCAAAATATCATCTTACAAGATACCCCACATGGAAGACGCTATTCCAGGATCTTTAAATTTTCAAAGGATACATATAGGATATTTTGGAGCATCATCCTTGAAGAAAAATCAGTTAATCATTTTGCTCAACAGGAGTATTTAAAATATTCTGCATGAATCCTTGTGGCTGTCTTCTTTTATTTTTAATGGCTGCTGCTCTGGGATTATGTTCTCATTTCTTGACATGCCAAATGTAACTCTGTAAGTGATGGAAAACATTGTCCTGTGCAGACAACCTCATGACTCTTTTGGCATTTTGAATTTAGTCATTGTAAAGCCTGAAAGCTGCATTTTCATCCTAACTCAGGATGTAGTTTAGTGACCAGAATTGAGAAGAATGTGCCAAATGAGCATCAATCAGGTAGAGTTTTGGCCATCATTTCAAAAGTGGAATAAATTTATAAATTTAGTATATTTAGAGTAAACTGTATCCTTAGAGTAAAATTTTGTGCTTGATAACAGTAATTTTTTCTACATTAGAAATAAGATGCCACCGAGGGAATTACATTCCAGATTTAAAGAAATGAATGGAAAGGATACAAACCATTAAAGTATAGCAAGTTATTGTTAATACTTGTAAAGCACCTTATATCATTGAGAAAATAAAGAACAGTGCCTTAAAAGACAGGCTCAAAGGTAGACTGTAACTTAAAATGTTTGTGATTTGTCGTTTCACATTAAAGAAGGAAAAAGATTGGTCTGAGGATGTAACTGTTGATGTGAGCAGTAGTAAACCTGCTTTTAGATACCATGCTGTTAATATTTAATTGAAAACTTAACCTACTTTATTTCAGACCTGAGTAACTTAAGCTAAAGGATGTTATACAAAGTCGAAAGCCTTCATATATTGAACTTCCCAACATTTTTCTTATGGCTATGAAAAAATACAGAGATAAAATTGATTTAATTATTTTTCCTCTATACTTCAAAAAAGTATCCTAACTCTGTTGTACCTCTAAAGGGTTTCCACCAAGCTTTCTTGAAAAGTAATTTTCATGAGGCAGGAAGGAAATAAGTTTTTTTAGAATCATTTACTCTTTAAATGAGACAATCATTTTAGATTTTGAGACAGCAAATGTGACCAGTGTAATTTCAGAGAATCTGAGGATTTTTGGTTGATGATATTACTGTAGATTTTTAATGATGATTATTTGACCTGGATAAACAGATTGTGCTCTTTCTTCTCTCCTGTCCTTAGTTTCAATTCCCGTAGTATAATAAGCATGCATACTTTTATTTGTTTAATTTTCTTAGAAAGCATTAGTTTTTTTGGTTTTAGAGGGATACTTCTCCCTGCCTTTGATGCATTGGATTAGTTCAGAGGCTTAAATTAGTTTAACATGAGCTTTTTGCTTTCCTAGGTCATTAAAGTTTTTTGTTTGTTTTAGTTTCTTTAGCCTATAGTGGCTGAGTTTAGTCCTTGGTTTTCAATATTTTATAGTAAGAAATAACAAGTTGCTTAGGTCCATTTCATAAGCCAAAATTCCTTTCATTAAGATAATTAAAGGTTCTTGAAGATTTACTGTTTTTTTGTTGCTTGCTGGTACAGCTAAAGTTTATTTTACTTGCACATTTGTACATACACCTAATATTTTCAAGTGCCTTAATTGTTTAAAATCTCTAGCTTCACAAGTTTTGGGGAAAAGGTAGGTTTACCTCACATTTTTGTGTTTTCATTAGTAGTAATATTCTAGGTACCTCACAAAAAATTTTATTATGGTGCCATGGCTGTTAGTTTTTAGTGAGTGCTGTAAGATACAAGATTCATTTGAAAGTATGCAGAATTTCCATTCCTCTCAAAGTGGCAAAAATTAGCTACAATGGCATAATTGACATTTATCTAGATACTGTGTCACACATTAATGTCAACACATATAGCAATTTTCATGGAAATGTAGCTGGTGAAGCCTCTCATCTTCTGTAATTTTGAATACTGCTTCTAACAACAAAATCATAATATATGAAATTCATTAGATTTTGCAAGAAGAGCTCTTACAACGGAACTCACAGCCTCCCCTTTGCCTGCCTTCTTTAGCAATTTAGTATCTGGAGCCATTAATAATTTTTGGGTTTTTTTAATCCAGAAGGTATATAGAAACCTTTTCAGATTTTTCATCTGATTTGTTCATGCAGATGCAGTTCTATCAAAATACCGTATTTTACCTTAAGATATTGCACAGGCAGACACTGCTGTATTTAGAAATTTCTTTTTCAGTTCATTAAAAACTGCAAAACCAATCTGTATCGTGTATCAAACTGATTTAAAATAAATCTACATGTTTATTGAATTAATCTGCTCTTCTTTATTAACCAAAGTGTGTTTTTGTTTTTGCTTTTTGATTATTCACTTAATGCTAGTGAATTTACCTTATCAGTCTGTGGATAGGTTGTCTACCCAATTTTTA
The DNA here is from genome assembly GCF_000151845.1 of Pteropus vampyrus. Classification (NCBI taxonomy): domain Eukaryota; kingdom Metazoa; phylum Chordata; class Mammalia; order Chiroptera; family Pteropodidae; genus Pteropus; species Pteropus vampyrus. The sequence continues at coordinate 6,108,332 of NW_011888882.1, forward strand.
TTGCTCTCCAAAACCAGTAGATAGTATTCATCAGTGGAGAACAGAGCCTTTGAATAATGATAGTTGGAGGGAGGGCTTTGTATGTCTGTGCAAGTGACATGCAAGTTGATCTTCCACAAATAAGTAGAAATCACTCACTTATGTTCTACCAAGTAAATTCATGAGACTACATTTGTTATAAATCTGAAAGCTTGTTCGTTAATTGCTTTTTTAGTTCAGATTGCATGTAAAGTAAAATTGGGCTTCTGTTTAGAGTACTTGATATAAATAGCTAGTACTAAGCCACATATTGGTATGTGAAACCTTGGTCCATGTTTTGGCCAAGATTATATTCTATATTAGATCACAGAAGTTGGACTAAGAAGAGAGAATACTCCTTTATAAGATTTAAAACCCAGAAGAGTGGACTTAATAATTTTGCTGTAGAAATTACCTTTTGGTTTCATGTTAGCTTTATATATAGTCAAGTTTGGTAAATATAAAACTCTGTGCCAAGCTTGAAGACTCCCTAATATGTTGCTAGAGACAAATTGTTTTGATGATAATGAAGTTCAGAATAGTTTTTGTAGATGATAAAAAGTCTGTATACTTAACACATGTAATTAGCATTTGTTGTGCTCTCCTTTACTTTGCTACTGGTATTTACCTTCTGCCTAAAGAATGTCCTTTAACCTTTAACATTTCTAGTTATGATGGTACAGGTATCAGTGAATTCTTTTTGTGTGTCTGCCTTTATTTTTGAAAGGTTTTCATTGGATGTAGAATTCTAGGTTGATGTTTTTTGCTCTCAGCACTTTAATGATGTTGGTCCACAGTCTTCTCACATCGTGTTCTATGAGAAATCTTTCATCTTTGTCATTTGTTCCTTTGCACATTTTTCTCCCATTGCCTTTTAAGATTTTTTGCATTATCGCTGGTTTTGAGCAATTTGATTATGATGTGCTGTTGCTTTCTTTGTTTCTGTGCATAGGTTTGGTTGAGTTTCTTGGGTCTGTGGTTTTCATCAAATTTGGAAAATTTTCAACCTTTATTCAAAAAGTTTTTTTTCTGGCCTCTTCTTTCTGCTGGGAACTCTATACGGAGGCTGCTAGAAATTGACCCATACACTGTTTAGGTTTTTAAAAATCTTTTTCTGTTTTTGTCATTATTACTGTCTTTGAGTTCACTGATGCTTTGGCTAATCTGTTAATGTTATCCGATGTGTTTTTTATTTCTAGAAATTTATTTTGGGTGTTTTTATATCTTTCATGTCTCTACATATTCAGTCTTTTCTTTAGTTTTTAAATATAATTTTAATGCCTGTGTCTGCTAATTCTAACATCTGGGTCAGTTTGTTGATTTTTTTCCGGCTAATTATGGGTCATTTTCCTATTTCTTTGCATGCTTGGTAATTTTTTATCATGTGCCAAATTAAATTTTAACCTGTTGGGTGCTGGTTATTTTTGTTCTGGGACATAAGTTATTTGAAAACAGTTTGATCTTTTCAGGACTTTTAAACTTCGTTAGGTGAGAGCAGAGCAGCATTTGTTCTAGGGCTAATTGTTGCCCCAGTTCTAAGGCAAGACCTTTAGTATTCAGGGCCCCATGGAATATGAAGCTTTCTAGTCTGGTCTAGTGAAAGCAGGTCTATTCCTAGCTTTGTGTAGGCTCCAAATACTGTTTCTTCTAAACCTCTCCCCATCATTGGGTAGTTTGCCTCACGTGCATGTGCTGAACAATAATATTGCTGAATATTGGAGGGGCACCCTCTGCAGGTCTCTGAAGTTCCTCTTTCTCTGACTCTCCGTCCTCGTCCTCTGCCCTGGAAAATCTAGCTGCCTTTATCTCTCTTTAGCAGGAAGTCCAGTAGGCTCTGCCTGGTGTCCCTTCCCTGCCTCATGGCTTAGAAGGTCAACACAGTAAGCTAGGTCAATAGTTTCCTGCCTTTCAAGGATCACTATCCTTTGCCTAAAGACCAATATTCTAAAAACTGTTTCATGTATTTCGTCCAGTTTTTCAGTTTCATCGTAACTTAATTTAGTCTCATTTAATCTTGGCAGTTCAAGATGGGGATTTTAAAGTCTTAATTCTTAATTGTTCAAATTATACATGGATACATATTCTTGACCCCCAACTCCACCACCCTTAAACTATTAGAGATAAGGTATAAGTCTGCTTTGACTATCCCCAGTCCCTTTGCCTTGCTTGCCCTCCTCCACTTCCCAGAGGTAGTTACTGGAATTGGTTTGGTTTTTAAACCCTCCCTCCCCACCCCCCAGTATATACACATAACAGTATGTACCCTGAGAAAATATATAATGTGTTTTTTTATTTTGACATCCTTCAACTTTTTTTCACTTAACTATTTGGAAATCATTCCAAGTTAAGTTTATGTACCTATACTGGTTAGGTTGTTGCAATTCTTAGTTTTTATTAACAATTTTGCTTAGAATATCTTTGTACCTGCCACCTAGTTTATGTATGAATATTTCTCTAGAGTAAACAGAATTGGAAAGCTGCGTCAGAGTTTCCACTTGGAAAATTTTAACACACCGAGATTGCCTTAATTCCCACCAGCAAGGTGTCAAAAGTTTTTTCTGTATCCTTACCACTGAATATTATTACTTGGTTACTAACATTAATTTGTCCCCTCACTGAATTATCTGTTTTTCTATTGTCTTAATTAGTGGGGTATTTTTTTTAGTTCTAAATTATTTGAATGCTAATTCATGGTCAATGGATTTTCTTTAACCAATATTTTCTTCAGCCTTTGTCTTTGATTATGGTGTCTGTATGAACAGGAACGTTTGACATAAAGTATTAACTATAAGAATGCATTGGAGTTACAGGGCATATTATCTGTAAATAAAAATTTGCAAAGCAGTAAAGGACTGAAGAATACAGGTATAACAAATAGAAGAAGTGGCCACTATCTGTTCTCCCTTAAGCTGAGTTCCGGAAATCTTTAGAGAGGATACAACCTTGGCCCTCTGGTTGAAGTTTGTAGTAGATGTAAATCCATCTCAGATGGTGCCGGGGAAGCTATCCATGGGGAGGTACAATCTGTGAAGTCATCCAAGAAGGTACAGGATAAACCATATGTAGGAGGTGCCACACCAGTGATACTCAACTGCTAAGTTATGTGCACTGCCAGAGCTAGGCACTATGGGAATTTGCCCAGACCCAGAAAAAGAAATCCATCCAGTAACCCCTGTTGACAAAACATACCACCTAGCAAAGAACTATATGGTACAGCTCCGTTTTCACTGTAATGGGTGGAGCAGGCAACAACATGAATTCAAAGCTCAAAGCCCTTGTTTCTATAAATTTATGAATTTCCACTACTGAGTCAATATTTCTTTTGCCCTTGGTCAGAACCTCAACTGATTAGGGTTCTTCACCTGATGGAGTGACCTAAATGTCCATTACCAAAAGGTCTGAGTTCAGTTGTCCTGTTTGCTGTAGTTTCTTACTAATCTTTACTATTGGGTATGGAAGAACATGGGCACCTGGAGAATCCCCTGTGTTCCAGACAAAGTCCTTGCCTCTACTGTGTACCAGTAATACGAGCTCACCCTTGGTAGTCAGGATCAATCAGGATCGATCATTCCAGCCAGTAGGGTAATACCTTTTGGTTTAGTGGCATAAGAATCCCACAATGGCCAGATGGCAGTCTCATCTTAGATCTTGTATCAGTAGACCCATGGTAGAAGCATCATTAGGAAATAAGACCTCCAAACCAGCACAGCTTGCGGTTGCTGGGATGATAAGTACAATCCTGAGAGGAGCCACTCTCATTTCAACCCCTTGATCACTCAACTCATATATACTCTGGCTCAAAGCATATGCCACCTACTGTAAGAACTACATCCTTTCAAGATGGTGTCTCCCAACTGTTGTAATTGAATATTCAGTGAACTATTGCTCCTTTCAGTTAGACTAGCCTTTTCTGGTTGTTGGGTATGTTAATTTTATGGGCATGAGCTCATTGTAGCATTTCCTTTGTGAAATTGATTCCTTGATTAGGAGGAATGCTACAGGAAATACCATGATGATGGATAAGGCATTCTGTGTATATAGATCAGATAGTGGTGCTGACAGAAGTATTATGGACAAAAAGACAATCCATATCCAAAATGTGCATCTGTTCTAGTGAAGATGAATTTCTACCCCCGCTATGATGGAAGAGGTCTGATGTAATGAAACTGTCACCAGCTGTATGGCTGTTACCTGTGAGAATGGTACCATATTGCAGCCTCAGTATGGGTCCTGGTTCTTGACAGATAGGCACTTATCAGTAATGCATGTCAGCCTTGGCAAGGGGAAGTTCCTGTTCTTACTAAGGCACCTAAGTACTTCCTACGATATCCAGTCACCATGCTATCAGCATAGTGGACCAATGTGATGTTTTATGGAATATCTTGATGATCAAGGCCCCTGAATTACATATCATGACAGAGCGGGAGAATTGACAAAGTTTTAAGGCAAGACTTTGAAGGTACACTGTGGTCTCGTCAGGTTTAAAAAAAAAAAAAAAACTACTTCTCGTGGTCCTTGCAATTTGATATTGGAGCAGAAAGCATATTTGCAAAACAAGTACTAGAGACATTCATTTATTCCAGTAAAGATACTGCATTTGGGATAGCAGCTGTAATTGGACTCACTACCTGATTAAGGTATGGACCTGATATTCACTAGTCATTTTCCAAGATCCAACTCTTTTTCTGCACAGGCCAAAGTGGTGAGTTAAATGGTGATATGATA